>NW_027466852.1:2562500-2942500 GCF_046128005.1 Genypterus blacodes | reverse complement strand
ATGAAACTGATAATCCACACATAGAACATAAAAAGTGACCACTAACAACTCCTACGCTCACGATGGTCATCATCATCATCTTCATCATCTTCATCATCATCTTCATCATCACACAGTGGCTCGTCTCATTCACTTCTCATGTGCATTTATTCTTCATATATTATGACCATGTACAATACTGGTTTTCTGATTGTGTGCTTTCATATATCTTTCCTAATGTAACTTCAATGTTTTTTGAAATGTTTATGGGTTCAAAGCCAGCTGGAACCATCTTTGGCTTTTCCTCACTTCCACACACACACACACACACACACACACACGGTCTCTCTCTCTCTCTCTCTCTCTCTCTCTCTCTCTCTCTCTCTCTCTGTGTGTGGGGAGGGGGCGTATACAGAATACCAGGACAGAGGGAGTGTTAATTTGCAAATTGTAGAAGTTTCTCAGTTATATTCCTTTTTAAAGCTCTTTAAATGTTATTGTACTTTTGTACAGCTGTGCAGCATTGAGTGAAGTGTAAAAAGCTGCAATAATATTTCCTGAAATGACAGTGAAGGAGAAACAGCGCCCCCCGCTGCTTAGAGGGCGAAAATGCTTACGGCACCGGGTATTCCCAGGCGGTCTCCCATCCAAGTACTAACCCGGCCCGACCCTGCTTAGCTTCCGAGATCGGACGAGATCGGGCGTGTTCAGAGTGGTATGGCCGTAAACGAGGAGTGCAGCCACACACAGGCTCTTTATAGGTGAGACAGACCCGGGTCAAGTCATTGTGTACACACAACTACGTTAAAGTTCATGAATATCACAATTAACATGATGCCTTCATTAGAAACACACATTTCTGGTTAGTCAAGTCTTACCTCATGAAACTGATAATCCACACATAGAACATAAAAAGTGACCACTAACAACTCCTACGCTCACGATGGTCATCATCATCATCTTCATCATCTTCATCATCATCTTCATCATCACACAGTGGCTCGTCTCATTCACTTCTCATGTGCATTTATTCTTCATATATTATGACCATGTACAATACTGGTTTTCTGATTGTGTGCTTTCATATATCTTTCCTAATGTAACTTCAATGTTTTTTGAAATGTTTATGGGTTCAAAGCCAGCTGGAACCATCTTTGGCTTTTCCTCACTTCCACACACACACACACACACACACACACACACACACGGTCTCTCTCTCTCTCTCTCTCTCTCTCTTTCTCTCTCTCTCTCTGTGTGTGGGGAGGGGGCGTATACAGAATACCAGGACAGAGGGAGTGTTAATTTGCAAATTGTAGAAGTTTCTCAGTTATATTCCTTTTTAAAGCTCTTTAAATGTTATTGTACTTTTGTACAGCTGTGCAGCATTGAGTGAAGTGTAAAAAGCTGCAATAATATTTCCTGAAATGACAGTGAAGGAGAAACAGCGCCCCCCGCTGCTTAGAGGGCGAAAATGCTTACGGCACCGGGTATTCCCAGGCGGTCTCCCATCCAAGTACTAACCCGGCCCGACCCTGCTTAGCTTCCGAGATCGGACGAGATCGGGCGTGTTCAGAGTGGTATGGCCGTAAACGAGGAGTGCAGCCACACACAGGCTCTTTATAGGTGAGACAGACCCGGGTCAAGTCATTGTGCACACAAAGATACCAAACTACGTTTTTGGAAAATAATTTATGATCCAAATCAACATTTAAAGCTTTGGTGATGGAGGGTTAGGTCAGGAGAAATGAATTTCTCCTCTTTTCCTCTCCTTTTCTCTCTTTTTTTTCTTATCTTGTCTTCTACCCCAGTGTCATTTAGTAAATATTATTGTCGCATTTTAAACTTCACTCAATGCTGCACAGCTGTAGAACTTTCTTCATCTTTGTTCATATAATTGTGATGTTGAATAATTAGCCAATTGAAAGAGGTTCTCAGTTATATTCCTTTTTAAAGCTCTTTAAATGTTATTGTACTTTTGTACAGCTGTGCAGCATTGAGTGAAGTGTAAAAAGCTGCAATAATATTTCCTGAAATGACAGTGAAGGAGAAACAGCGCCCCCCGCTGCTTAGAGGGCGAAAATGCTTACAGCACCGGGTATTCCCAGGCGGTCTCCCATCCAAGTACTAACCCCGCCCGACCCTGCTTAGCTTCCGAGATCGGACGAGATCGGGCGTGTTCAGAGTGGTATGGCCGTAAACGAGGAGTGCAGCCACACACAGGCTCTTTATAGGTGAGACAGACCCGGGTCAAGTCATTGTGTACACACAACTACGTTAAAGTTCATGAATATCACAATTAACATGATGCCTTCATTAGAAACACACATTTCTGGTTAGTCAAGTCTTACCTCATGAAACTGATAATCCACACATAGAACATAAAAAGTGACCACTAACAACTCCTACGCTCACGATGGTCATCATCATCATCTTCATCATCTTCATCATCATCTTCATCATCACACAGTGGCTCGTCTCATTCACTTCTCATGTGCATTTATTCTTCATATATTATGACCATGTACAATACTGGTTTTCTGATTGTGTGCTTTCATATATCTTTCCTAATGTAACTTCAATGTTTTTTGAAATGTTTATGGGTTCAAAGCCAGCTGGAACCATCTTTGGCTTTTCCTCACTTCCACACACACACACACACACACACACACACGGTCTCTCTCTCTCTCTCTCTCTCTCTCTCTCTCTCTCTCTCTCTCTCTCTCTCTCTCTCTGTGTGTGGGGAGGGGGCGTATACAGAATACCAGGACAGAGGGAGTGTTAATTTGCAAATTGTAGAAGTTTCTCAGTTATGTTCCTTTTTAAAGCTCTTTAAATGTTATTGTACTTTTGTACAGCTGTGCAGCATTGAGTGAAGTGTAAAAAGCTGCAATAATATTTCCTGAAATGACAGTGAAGGAGAAACAGCGCCCCCCGCTGCTTAGAGGGCGAAAATGCTTACGGCACCGGGTATTCCCAGGCGGTCTCCCATCCAAGTACTAACCCGGCCCGACCCTGCTTAGCTTCCGAGATCGGACGAGATCGGGCGTGTTCAGAGTGGTATGGCCGTAAACGAGGAGTGCAGCCACACACAGGCTCTTTATAGGTGAGACAGACCCGGGTCAAGTCATTGTGTACACACAACTACGTTAAAGTTCATGAATATCACAATTAACATGATGCCTTCATTAGAAACACACATTTCTGGTTAGTCAGGTCTTACCTCATGAAACTGATAATCCACACATAGAACATAAAAAGTGACCACTAACAACTCCTACGCTCACGATGGTCATCATCATCATCTTCATCATCTTCATCATCATCTTCATCATCACACAGTGGCTCGTCTCATTCACTTCTCATGTGCATTTATTCTTCATATATTATGACCATGTACAATACTGGTTTTCTGATTGTGTGCTTTCATATATCTTTCCTAATGTAACTTCAATGTTTTTTGAAATGTTTATGGGTTCAAAGCCAGCTGGAACCATCTTTGGCTTTTCCTCACTTCCACACACACACACACACACACACACACACGGTCTCTCTCTCTCTCTCTCTCTCTCTCTCTCTCTCTCTCTCTCTCTCTCTCTGTGTGTGGGGAGGGGGCGTATACAGAATACCAGGACAGAGGGAGTGTTAATTTGCAAATTGTAGAAGTTTCTCAGTTATATTCCTTTTTAAAGCTCTTTAAATGTTATTGTACTTTTGTACAGCTGTGCAGCATTGAGTGAAGTGTAAAAAGCTGCAATAATATTTCCTGAAATGACAGTGAAGGAGAAACAGCGCCCCCCGCTGCTTAGAGGGCGAAAATGCTTACGGCACCGGGTATTCCCAGGCGGTCTCCCATCCAAGTACTAACCCGGCCCGACCCTGCTTAGCTTCCGAGATCGGACGAGATCGGGCGTGTTCAGAGTGGTATGGCCGTAAACGAGGAGTGCAGCCACACACAGGCTCTTTATAGGTGAGACAGACCCGGGTCAAGTCATTGTGTACACACAACTACGTTAAAGTTCATGAATATCACAATTAACATGATGCCTTCATTAGAAACACACATTTCTGGTTAGTCAAGTCTTACCTCATGAAACTGATAATCCACACATAGAACATAAAAAGTGACCACTAACAACTCCTACGCTCACGATGGTCATCATCATCATCTTCATCATCTTCATCATCATCTTCATCATCACACAGTGGCTCGTCTCATTCACTTCTCATGTGCATTTATTCTTCATATATTATGACCATGTACAATACTGGTTTTCTGATTGTGTGCTTTCATATATCTTTCCTAATGTAACTTCAATGTTTTTTGAAATGTTTATGGGTTCAAAGCCAGCTGGAACCATCTTTGGCTTTTCCTCACTTCCACACACACACACACACACACACACACACGGTCTCTCTCTCTCTCTCTCTCTCTCTCTCTCTCTCTCTCTCTCTCTCTCTGTGTGTGGGGAGGGGGCGTATACAGAATACCAGGACAGAGGGAGTGTTAATTTGCAAATTGTAGAAGTTTCTCAGTTATATTCCTTTTTAAAGCTCTTTAAATGTTATTGTACTTTTGTACAGCTGTGCAGCATTGAGTGAAGTGTAAAAAGCTGCAATAATATTTCCTGAAATGACAGTGAAGGAGAAACAGCGCCCCCCGCTGCTTAGAGGGCGAAAATGCTTACGGCACCGGGTATTCCCAGGCGGTCTCCCATCCAAGTACTAACCCGGCCCGACCCTGCTTAGCTTCCGAGATCGGACGAGATCGGGCGTGTTCAGAGTGGTATGGCCGTAAACGAGGAGTGCAGCCACACACAGGCTCTTTATAGGTGAGACAGACCCGGGTCAAGTCATTGTGCACACAAAGATACCAAACTACGTTTTTGGAAAATAATTTATGATCCAAATCAACATTTAAAGCTTTGGTGATGGAGGGTTAGGTCAGGAGAAATGAATTTCTCCTCTTTTCCTCTCCTTTTCTCTCTTTTTTTTCTTATCTTGTCTTCTACCCCAGTGTCATTTAGTAAATATTATTGTCGCATTTTAAACTTCACTCAATGCTGCACAGCTGTAGAACTTTCTTCATCTTTGTTCATATAATTGTGATGTTGAATAATTAGCCAATTGAAAGAGGTTCTCAGTTATATTCCTTTTTAAAGCTCTTTAAATGTTATTGTACTTTTGTACAGCTGTGCAGCATTGAGTGAAGTGTAAAAAGCTGCAATAATATTTCCTGAAATGACAGTGAAGGAGAAACAGCGCCCCCCGCTGCTTAGAGGGCGAAAATGCTTACGGCACCGGGTATTCCCAGGCGGTCTCCCATCCAAGTACTAACCCGGCCCGACCCTGCTTAGCTTCCGAGATCGGACGAGATCGGGCGTGTTCAGAGTGGTATGGCCGTAAACGAGGAGTGCAGCCACACACAGGCTCTTTATAGGTGAGACAGACCCGGGTCAAGTCATTGTGTACACACAACTACGTTAAAGTTCATGAATATCACAATTAACATGATGCCTTCATTAGAAACACACATTTCTGGTTAGTCAAGTCTTACCTCATGAAACTGATAATCCACACATAGAACATAAAAAGTGACCACTAACAACTCCTACGCTCACGATGGTCATCATCATCATCTTCATCATCTTCATCATCATCTTCATCATCACACAGTGGCTCGTCTCATTCACTTCTCATGTGCATTTATTCTTCATATATTATGACCATGTACAATACTGGTTTTCTGATTGTGTGCTTTCATATATCTTTCCTAATGTAACTTCAATGTTTTTTGAAATGTTTATGGGTTCAAAGCCAGCTGGAACCATCTTTGGCTTTTCCTCACTTCCACACACACACACACACACACACACACACGGTCTCTCTCTCTCTCTCTCTCTCTCTCTCTCTCTCTCTCTCTCTCTCTCTCTCTGTGTGTGGGGAGGGGGCGTATACAGAATACCAGGACAGAGGGAGTGTTAATTTGCAAATTGTAGAAGTTTCTCAGTTATGTTCCTTTTTAAAGCTCTTTAAATGTTATTGTACTTTTGTACAGCTGTGCAGCATTGAGTGAAGTGTAAAAAGCTGCAATAATATTTCCTGAAATGACAGTGAAGGAGAAACAGCGCCCCCCGCTGCTTAGAGGGCGAAAATGCTTACGGCACCGGGTATTCCCAGGCGGTCTCCCATCCAAGTACTAACCCGGCCCGACCCTGCTTAGCTTCCGAGATCGGACGAGATCGGGCGTGTTCAGAGTGGTATGGCCGTAAACGAGGAGTGCAGCCACACACAGGCTCTTTATAGGTGAGACAGACCCGGGTCAAGTCATTGTGTACACACAACTACGTTAAAGTTCATGAATATCACAATTAACATGATGCCTTCATTAGAAACACACATTTCTGGTTAGTCAAGTCTTACCTCATGAAACTGATAATCCACACATAGAACATAAAAAGTGACCACTAACAACTCCTACGCTCACGATGGTCATCATCATCATCTTCATCATCTTCATCATCATCTTCATCATCACACAGTGGCTCGTCTCATTCACTTCTCATGTGCATTTATTCTTCATATATTATGACCATGTACAATACTGGTTTTCTGATTGTGTGCTTTCATATATCTTTCCTAATGTAACTTCAATGTTTTTTGAAATGTTTATGGGTTCAAAGCCAGCTGGAACCATCTTTGGCTTTTCCTCACTTCCACACACACACACACACACACACACACACACGGTCTCTCTCTCTCTCTCTCTCTCTCTCTTTCTCTCTCTCTCTCTGTGTGTGGGGAGGGGGCGTATACAGAATACCAGGACAGAGGGAGTGTTAATTTGCAAATTGTAGAAGTTTCTCAGTTATATTCCTTTTTAAAGCTCTTTAAATGTTATTGTACTTTTGTACAGCTGTGCAGCATTGAGTGAAGTGTAAAAAGCTGCAATAATATTTCCTGAAATGACAGTGAAGGAGAAACAGCGCCCCCCGCTGCTTAGAGGGCGAAAATGCTTACGGCACCGGGTATTCCCAGGCGGTCTCCCATCCAAGTACTAACCCGGCCCGACCCTGCTTAGCTTCCGAGATCGGACGAGATCGGGCGTGTTCAGAGTGGTATGGCCGTAAACGAGGAGTGCAGCCACACACAGGCTCTTTATAGGTGAGACAGACCCGGGTCAAGTCATTGTGCACACAAAGATACCAAACTACGTTTTTGGAAAATAATTTATGATCCAAATCAACATTTAAAGCTTTGGTGATGGAGGGTTAGGTCAGGAGAAATGAATTTCTCCTCTTTTCCTCTCCTTTTCTCTCTTTTTTTTCTTATCTTGTCTTCTACCCCAGTGTCATTTAGTAAATATTATTGTCGCATTTTAAACTTCACTCAATGCTGCACAGCTGTAGAACTTTCTTCATCTTTGTTCATATAATTGTGATGTTGAATAATTAGCCAATTGAAAGAGGTTCTCAGTTATATTCCTTTTTAAAGCTCTTTAAATGTTATTGTACTTTTGTACAGCTGTGCAGCATTGAGTGAAGTGTAAAAAGCTGCAATAATATTTCCTGAAATGACAGTGAAGGAGAAACAGCGCCCCCCGCTGCTTAGAGGGCGAAAATGCTTACGGCACCGGGTATTCCCAGGCGGTCTCCCATCCAAGTACTAACCCGGCCCGACCCTGCTTAGCTTCCGAGATCGGACGAGATCGGGCGTGTTCAGAGTGGTATGGCCGTAAACGAGGAGTGCAGCCACACACAGGCTCTTTATAGGTGAGACAGACCCGGGTCAAGTCATTGTGTACACACAACTACGTTAAAGTTCATGAATATCACAATTAACATGATGCCTTCATTAGAAACACACATTTCTGGTTAGTCAAGTCTTACCTCATGAAACTGATAATCCACACATAGAACATAAAAAGTGACCACTAACAACTCCTACGCTCACGATGGTCATCATCATCATCTTCATCATCTTCATCATCATCTTCATCATCACACAGTGGCTCGTCTCATTCACTTCTCATGTGCATTTATTCTTCATATATTATGACCATGTACAATACTGGTTTTCTGATTGTGTGCTTTCATATATCTTTCCTAATGTAACTTCAATGTTTTTTGAAATGTTTATGGGTTCAAAGCCAGCTGGAACCATCTTTGGCTTTTCCTCACTTCCACACACACACACACACACACACACACACGGTCTCTCTCTCTCTCTCTCTCTCTCTCTCTCTCTCTCTCTCTCTCTCTCTCTGTGTGTGGGGAGGGGGCGTATACAGAATACCAGGACAGAGGGAGTGTTAATTTGCAAATTGTAGAAGTTTCTCAGTTATGTTCCTTTTTAAAGCTCTTTAAATGTTATTGTACTTTTGTACAGCTGTGCAGCATTGAGTGAAGTGTAAAAAGCTGCAATAATATTTCCTGAAATGACAGTGAAGGAGAAACAGCGCCCCCCGCTGCTTAGAGGGCGAAAATGCTTACGGCACCGGGTATTCCCAGGCGGTCTCCCATCCAAGTACTAACCCGGCCCGACCCTGCTTAGCTTCCGAGATCGGACGAGATCGGGCGTGTTCAGAGTGGTATGGCCGTAAACGAGGAGTGCAGCCACACACAGGCTCTTTATAGGTGAGACAGACCCGGGTCAAGTCATTGTGTACACACAACTACGTTAAAGTTCATGAATATCACAATTAACATGATGCCTTCATTAGAAACACACATTTCTGGTTAGTCAAGTCTTACCTCATGAAACTGATAATCCACACATAGAACATAAAAAGTGACCACTAACAACTCCTACGCTCACGATGGTCATCATCATCATCTTCATCATCTTCATCATCATCTTCATCATCACACAGTGGCTCGTCTCATTCACTTCTCATGTGCATTTATTCTTCATATATTATGACCATGTACAATACTGGTTTTCTGATTGTGTGCTTTCATATATCTTTCCTAATGTAACTTCAATGTTTTTTGAAATGTTTATGGGTTCAAAGCCAGCTGGAACCATCTTTGGCTTTTCCTCACTTCCACACACACACACACACACACACACACACACACACGGTCTCTCTCTCTCTCTCTCTCTCTCTCTTTCTCTCTCTCTCTCTGTGTGTGGGGAGGGGGCGTATACAGAATACCAGGACAGAGGGAGTGTTAATTTGCAAATTGTAGAAGTTTCTCAGTTATATTCCTTTTTAAAGCTCTTTAAATGTTATTGTACTTTTGTACAGCTGTGCAGCATTGAGTGAAGTGTAAAAAGCTGCAATAATATTTCCTGAAATGACAGTGAAGGAGAAACAGCGCCCCCCGCTGCTTAGAGGGCGAAAATGCTTACGGCACCGGGTATTCCCAGGCGGTCTCCCATCCAAGTACTAACCCGGCCCGACCCTGCTTAGCTTCCGAGATCGGACGAGATCGGGCGTGTTCAGAGTGGTATGGCCGTAAACGAGGAGTGCAGCCACACACAGGCTCTTTATAGGTGAGACAGACCCGGGTCAAGTCATTGTGCACACAAAGATACCAAACTACGTTTTTGGAAAATAATTTATGATCCAAATCAACATTTAAAGCTTTGGTGATGGAGGGTTAGGTCAGGAGAAATGAATTTCTCCTCTTTTCCTCTCCTTTTCTCTCTTTTTTTTCTTATCTTGTCTTCTACCCCAGTGTCATTTAGTAAATATTATTGTCGCATTTTAAACTTCACTCAATGCTGCACAGCTGTAGAACTTTCTTCATCTTTGTTCATATAATTGTGATGTTGAATAATTAGCCAATTGAAAGAGGTTCTCAGTTATATTCCTTTTTAAAGCTCTTTAAATGTTATTGTACTTTTGTACAGCTGTGCAGCATTGAGTGAAGTGTAAAAAGCTGCAATAATATTTCCTGAAATGACAGTGAAGGAGAAACAGCGCCCCCCGCTGCTTAGAGGGCGAAAATGCTTACGGCACCGGGTATTCCCAGGCGGTCTCCCATCCAAGTACTAACCCGGCCCGACCCTGCTTAGCTTCCGAGATCGGACGAGATCGGGCGTGTTCAGAGTGGTATGGCCGTAAACGAGGAGTGCAGCCACACACAGGCTCTTTATAGGTGAGACAGACCCGGGTCAAGTCACTGTGCACACAAAGATACCAAACTACGTTTTTGGAAAATAATTTATGATCCAAATCAACATTTAAAGCTTTGGTGATGGAGGGTTAGGTCAGGAGAAATGAATTTCTCCTCTTTTCCTCTCCTTTTCTCTCTTTTTTTTCTTATCTTGTCTTCTACCCCAGTGTCATTTAGTAAATATTATTGTCGCATTTTACACTTCACTCAATGCTGCACAGCTGTAGAACTTTCTTCATCTTTGTTCATATAATTGTGATGTTGAATAATTAGCCAATTGAAAGAGGTTCTCAGTTATATTCCTTTTTAAAGCTCTTTAAATGTTATTGTACTTTTGTACAGCTGTGCAGCATTGAGTGAAGTGTAAAAAGCTGCAATAATATTTCCTGAAATGACAGTGAAGGAGAAACAGCGCCCCCCGCTGCTTAGAGGGCGAAAATGCTTACGGCACCGGGTATTCCCAGGCGGTCTCCCATCCAAGTACTAACCCGGCCCGACCCTGCTTAGCTTCCGAGATCGGACGAGATCGGGCGTGTTCAGAGTGGTATGGCCGTAAACGAGGAGTGCAGCCACACACAGGCTCTTTATAGGTGAGACAGACCCGGGTCAAGTCATTGTGTACACACAACTACGTTAAAGTTCATGAATATCACAATTAACATGATGCCTTCATTAGAAACACACATTTCTGGTTAGTCAAGTCTTACCTCATGAAACTGATAATCCACACATAGAACATAAAAAGTGACCACTAACAACTCCTACGCTCACGATGGTCATCATCATCATCTTCATCATCTTCATCATCATCTTCATCATCACACAGTGGCTCGTCTCATTCACTTCTCATGTGCATTTATTCTTCATATATTATGACCATGTACAATACTGGTTTTCTGATTGTGTGCTTTCATATATCTTTCCTAATGTAACTTCAATGTTTTTTGAAATGTTTATGGGTTCAAAGCCAGCTGGAACCATCTTTGGCTTTTCCTCACTTCCACACACACACACACACACACACACACACGGTCTCTCTCTCTCTCTCTCTCTCTCTCTCTCTCTCTCTCTCTCTCTCTGTGTGTGGGGAGGGGGCGTATACAGAATACCAGGACAGAGGGAGTGTTAATTTGCAAATTGTAGAAGTTTCTCAGTTATATTCCTTTTTAAAGCTCTTTAAATGTTATTGTACTTTTGTACAGCTGTGCAGCATTGAGTGAAGTGTAAAAAGCTGCAATAATATTTCCTGAAATGACAGTGAAGGAGAAACAGCGCCCCCCGCTGCTTAGAGGGCGAAAATGCTTACGGCACCGGGTATTCCCAGGCGGTCTCCCATCCAAGTACTAACCCGGCCCGACCCTGCTTAGCTTCCGAGATCGGACGAGATCGGGCGTGTTCAGAGTGGTATGGCCGTAAACGAGGAGTGCAGCCACACACAGGCTCTTTATAGGTGAGACAGACCCGGGTCAAGTCATTGTGTACACACAACTACGTTAAAGTTCATGAATATCACAATTAACATGATGCCTTCATTAGAAACACACATTTCTGGTTAGTCAAGTCTTACCTCATGAAACTGATAATCCACACATAGAACATAAAAAGTGACCACTAACAACTCCTACGCTCACGATGGTCATCATCATCATCTTCATCATCTTCATCATCATCTTCATCATCACACAGTGGCTCGTCTCATTCACTTCTCATGTGCATTTATTCTTCATATATTATGACCATGTACAATACTGGTTTTCTGATTGTGTGCTTTCATATATCTTTCCTAATGTAACTTCAATGTTTTTTGAAATGTTTATGGGTTCAAAGCCAGCTGGAACCATCTTTGGCTTTTCCTCACTTCCACACACACACACACACACACACACACACACACACGGTCTCTCTCTCTCTCTCTCTCTCTCTCTCTCTTTCTCTCTCTCTCTCTGTGTGTGGGGAGGGGGCGTATACAGAATACCAGGACAGAGGGAGTGTTAATTTGCAAATTGTAGAAGTTTCTCAGTTATATTCCTTTTTAAAGCTCTTTAAATGTTATTGTACTTTTGTACAGCTGTGCAGCATTGAGTGAAGTGTAAAAAGCTGCAATAATATTTCCTGAAATGACAGTGAAGGAGAAACAGCGCCCCCCGCTGCTTAGAGGGCGAAAATGCTTACGGCACCGGGTATTCCCAGGCGGTCTCCCATCCAAGTACTAACCCGGCCCGACCCTGCTTAGCTTCCGAGATCGGACGAGATCGGGCGTGTTCAGAGTGGTATGGCCGTAAACGAGGAGTGCAGCCACACACAGGCTCTTTATAGGTGAGACAGACCCGGGTCAAGTCATTGTGCACACAAAGATACCAAACTACGTTTTTGGAAAATAATTTATGATCCAAATCAACATTTAAAGCTTTGGTGATGGAGGGTTAGGTCAGGAGAAATGAATTTCTCCTCTTTTCCTCTCCTTTTCTCTCTTTTTTTTCTTATCTTGTCTTCTACCCCAGTGTCATTTAGTAAATATTATTGTCGCATTTTAAACTTCACTCAATGCTGCACAGCTGTAGAACTTTCTTCATCTTTGTTCATATAATTGTGATGTTGAATAATTAGCCAATTGAAAGAGGTTCTCAGTTATATTCCTTTTTAAAGCTCTTTAAATGTTATTGTACTTTTGTACAGCTGTGCAGCATTGAGTGAAGTGTAAAAAGCTGCAATAATATTTCCTGAAATGACAGTGAAGGAGAAACAGCGCCCCCCGCTGCTTAGAGGGCGAAAATGCTTACGGCACCGGGTATTCCCAGGCGGTCTCCCATCCAAGTACTAACCCGGCCCGACCCTGCTTAGCTTCCGAGATCGGACGAGATCGGGCGTGTTCAGAGTGGTATGGCCGTAAACGAGGAGTGCAGCCACACACAGGCTCTTTATAGGTGAGACAGACCCGGGTCAAGTCATTGTGTACACACAACTACGTTAAAGTTCATGAATATCACAATTAACATGATGCCTTCATTAGAAACACACATTTCTGGTTAGTCAAGTCTTACCTCATGAAACTGATAATCCACACATAGAACATAAAAAGTGACCACTAACAACTCCTACGCTCACGATGGTCATCATCATCATCTTCATCATCTTCATCATCATCTTCATCATCACACAGTGGCTCGTCTCATTCACTTCTCATGTGCATTTATTCTTCATATATTATGACCATGTACAATACTGGTTTTCTGATTGTGTGCTTTCATATATCTTTCCTAATGTAACTTCAATGTTTTTTGAAATGTTTATGGGTTCAAAGCCAGCTGGAACCATCTTTGGCTTTTCCTCACTTCCACACACACACACACACACACACACACACGGTCTCTCTCTCTCTCTCTCTCTCTCTCTCTCTCTCTCTCTCTGTGTGTGGGGAGGGGGCGTATACAGAATACCAGGACAGAGGGAGTGTTAATTTGCAAATTGTAGAAGTTTCTCAGTTATATTCCTTTTTAAAGCTCTTTAAATGTTATTGTACTTTTGTACAGCTGTGCAGCATTGAGTGAAGTGTAAAAAGCTGCAATAATATTTCCTGAAATGACAGTGAAGGAGAAACAGCGCCCCCCGCTGCTTAGAGGGCGAAAATGCTTACGGCACCGGGTATTCCCAGGCGGTCTCCCATCCAAGTACTAACCCGGCCCGACCCTGCTTAGCTTCCGAGATCGGACGAGATCGGGCGTGTTCAGAGTGGTATGGCCGTAAACGAGGAGTGCAGCCACACACAGGCTCTTTATAGGTGAGACAGACCCGGGTCAAGTCATTGTGCACACAAAGATACCAAACTACGTTTTTGGAAAATAATTTATGATCCAAATCAACATTTAAAGCTTTGGTGATGGAGGGTTAGGTCAGGAGAAATGAATTTCTCCTCTTTTCCTCTCCTTTTCTCTCTTTTTTTTCTTATCTTGTCTTCTACCCCAGTGTCATTTAGTAAATATTATTGTCGCATTTTAAACTTCACTCAATGCTGCACAGCTGTAGAACTTTCTTCATCTTTGTTCATATAATTGTGATGTTGAATAATTAGCCAATTGAAAGAGGTTCTCAGTTATATTCCTTTTTAAAGCTCTTTAAATGTTATTGTACTTTTGTACAGCTGTGCAGCATTGAGTGAAGTGTAAAAAGCTGCAATAATATTTCCTGAAATGACAGTGAAGGAGAAACAGCGCCCCCCGCTGCTTAGAGGGCGAAAATGCTTACGGCACCGGGTATTCCCAGGCGGTCTCCCATCCAAGTACTAACCCGGCCCGACCCTGCTTAGCTTCCGAGATCGGACGAGATCGGGCGTGTTCAGAGTGGTATGGCCGTAAACGAGGAGTGCAGCCACACACAGGCTCTTTATAGGTGAGACAGACCCGGGTCAAGTCATTGTGTACACACAACTACGTTAAAGTTCATGAATATCACAATTAACATGATGCCTTCATTAGAAACACACATTTCTGGTTAGTCAAGTCTTACCTCATGAAACTGATAATCCACACATAGAACATAAAAAGTGACCACTAACAACTCCTACGCTCACGATGGTCATCATCATCATCTTCATCATCTTCATCATCATCTTCATCATCACACAGTGGCTCGTCTCATTCACTTCTCATGTGCATTTATTCTTCATATATTATGACCATGTACAATACTGGTTTTCTGATTGTGTGCTTTCATATATCTTTCCTAATGTAACTTCAATGTTTTTTGAAATGTTTATGGGTTCAAAGCCAGCTGGAACCATCTTTGGCTTTTCCTCACTTCCACACACACACACACACACACACACACACGGTCTCTCTCTCTCTCTCTCTCTCTCTCTCTCTCTCTCTCTCTCTGTGTGTGGGGAGGGGGCGTATACAGAATACCAGGACAGAGGGAGTGTTAATTTGCAAATTGTAGAAGTTTCTCAGTTATATTCCTTTTTAAAGCTCTTTAAATGTTATTGTACTTTTGTACAGCTGTGCAGCATTGAGTGAAGTGTAAAAAGCTGCAATAATATTTCCTGAAATGACAGTGAAGGAGAAACAGCGCCCCCCGCTGCTTAGAGGGCGAAAATGCTTACGGCACCGGGTATTCCCAGGCGGTCTCCCATCCAAGTACTAACCCGGCCCGACCCTGCTTAGCTTCCGAGATCGGACGAGATCGGGCGTGTTCAGAGTGGTATGGCCGTAAACGAGGAGTGCAGCCACACACAGGCTCTTTATAGGTGAGACAGACCCGGGTCAAGTCATTGTGTACACACAACTACGTTAAAGTTCATGAATATCACAATTAACATGATGCCTTCATTAGAAACACACATTTCTGGTTAGTCAAGTCTTACCTCATGAAACTGATAATCCACACATAGAACATAAAAAGTGACCACTAACAACTCCTACGCTCACGATGGTCATCATCATCATCTTCATCATCTTCATCATCATCTTCATCATCACACAGTGGCTCGTCTCATTCACTTCTCATGTGCATTTATTCTTCATATATTATGACCATGTACAATACTGGTTTTCTGATTGTGTGCTTTCATATATCTTTCCTAATGTAACTTCAATGTTTTTTGAAATGTTTATGGGTTCAAAGCCAGCTGGAACCATCTTTGGCTTTTCCTCACTTCCACACACACACACACACACACACACACACACACACGGTCTCTCTCTCTCTCTCTCTCTCTCTCTCTCTTTCTCTCTCTCTCTCTGTGTGTGGGGAGGGGGCGTATACAGAATACCAGGACAGAGGGAGTGTTAATTTGCAAATTGTAGAAGTTTCTCAGTTATATTCCTTTTTAAAGCTCTTTAAATGTTATTGTACTTTTGTACAGCTGTGCAGCATTGAGTGAAGTGTAAAAAGCTGCAATAATATTTCCTGAAATGACAGTGAAGGAGAAACAGCGCCCCCCGCTGCTTAGAGGGCGAAAATGCTTACGGCACCGGGTATTCCCAGGCGGTCTCCCATCCAAGTACTAACCCGGCCCGACCCTGCTTAGCTTCCGAGATCGGACGAGATCGGGCGTGTTCAGAGTGGTATGGCCGTAAACGAGGAGTGCAGCCACACACAGGCTCTTTATAGGTGAGACAGACCCGGGTCAAGTCATTGTGCACACAAAGATACCAAACTACGTTTTTGGAAAATAATTTATGATCCAAATCAACATTTAAAGCTTTGGTGATGGAGGGTTAGGTCAGGAGAAATGAATTTCTCCTCTTTTCCTCTCCTTTTCTCTCTTTTTTTTCTTATCTTGTCTTCTACCCCAGTGTCATTTAGTAAATATTATTGTCGCATTTTAAACTTCACTCAATGCTGCACAGCTGTAGAACTTTCTTCATCTTTGTTCATATAATTGTGATGTTGAATAATTAGCCAATTGAAAGAGGTTCTCAGTTATATTCCTTTTTAAAGCTCTTTAAATGTTATTGTACTTTTGTACAGCTGTGCAGCATTGAGTGAAGTGTAAAAAGCTGCAATAATATTTCCTGAAATGACAGTGAAGGAGAAACAGCGCCCCCCGCTGCTTAGAGGGCGAAAATGCTTACGGCACCGGGTATTCCCAGGCGGTCTCCCATCCAAGTACTAACCCGGCCCGACCCTGCTTAGCTTCCGAGATCGGACGAGATCGGGCGTGTTCAGAGTGGTATGGCCGTAAACGAGGAGTGCAGCCACACACAGGCTCTTTATAGGTGAGACAGACCCGGGTCAAGTCATTGTGTACACACAACTACGTTAAAGTTCATGAATATCACAATTAACATGATGCCTTCATTAGAAACACACATTTCTGGTTAGTCAAGTCTTACCTCATGAAACTGATAATCCACACATAGAACATAAAAAGTGACCACTAACAACTCCTACGCTCACGATGGTCATCATCATCATCTTCATCATCTTCATCATCATCTTCATCATCACACAGTGGCTCGTCTCATTCACTTCTCATGTGCATTTATTCTTCATATATTATGACCATGTACAATACTGGTTTTCTGATTGTGTGCTTTCATATATCTTTCCTAATGTAACTTCAATGTTTTTTGAAATGTTTATGGGTTCAAAGCCAGCTGGAACCATCTTTGGCTTTTCCTCACTTCCACACACACACACACACACACACACACACACACACGGTCTCTCTCTCTCTCTCTCTCTCTCTCTCTCTTTCTCTCTCTCTCTCTGTGTGTGGGGAGGGGGCGTATACAGAATACCAGGACAGAGGGAGTGTTAATTTGCAAATTGTAGAAGTTTCTCAGTTATATTCCTTTTTAAAGCTCTTTAAATGTTATTGTACTTTTGTACAGCTGTGCAGCATTGAGTGAAGTGTAAAAAGCTGCAATAATATTTCCTGAAATGACAGTGAAGGAGAAACAGCGCCCCCCGCTGCTTAGAGGGCGAAAATGCTTACGGCACCGGGTATTCCCAGGCGGTCTCCCATCCAAGTACTAACCCGGCCCGACCCTGCTTAGCTTCCGAGATCGGACGAGATCGGGCGTGTTCAGAGTGGTATGGCCGTAAACGAGGAGTGCAGCCACACACAGGCTCTTTATAGGTGAGACAGACCCGGGTCAAGTCATTGTGCACACAAAGATACCAAACTACGTTTTTGGAAAATAATTTATGATCCAAATCAACATTTAAAGCTTTGGTGATGGAGGGTTAGGTCAGGAGAAATGAATTTCTCCTCTTTTCCTCTCCTTTTCTCTCTTTTTTTTCTTATCTTGTCTTTTACCCCAGTGTCATTTAGTAAATATTATTGTCGCATTTTAAACTTCACTCAATGCTGCACAGCTGTAGAACTTTCTTCATCTTTGTTCATATAATTGTGATGTTGAATAATTAGCCAATTGAAAGAGGTTCTCAGTTATATTCCTTTTTAAAGCTCTTTAAATGTTATTGTACTTTTGTACAGCTGTGCAGCATTGAGTGAAGTGTAAAAAGCTGCAATAATATTTCCTGAAATGACAGTGAAGGAGAAACAGCGCCCCCCGCTGCTTAGAGGGCGAAAATGCTTACGGCACCGGGTATTCCCAGGCGGTCTCCCATCCAAGTACTAACCCGGCCCGACCCTGCTTAGCTTCCGAGATCGGACGAGATCGGGCGTGTTCAGAGTGGTATGGCCGTAAACGAGGAGTGCAGCCACACACAGGCTCTTTATAGGTGAGACAGACCCGGGTCAAGTCATTGTGTACACACAACTACGTTAAAGTTCATGAATATCACAATTAACATGATGCCTTCATTAGAAACACACATTTCTGGTTAGTCAAGTCTTACCTCATGAAACTGATAATCCACACATAGAACATAAAAAGTGACCACTAACAACTCCTACGCTCACGATGGTCATCATCATCATCTTCATCATCTTCATCATCATCTTCATCATCACACAGTGGCTCGTCTCATTCACTTCTCATGTGCATTTATTCTTCATATATTATGACCATGTACAATACTGGTTTTCTGATTGTGTGCTTTCATATATCTTTCCTAATGTAACTTCAATGTTTTTTGAAATGTTTATGGGTTCAAAGCCAGCTGGAACCATCTTTGGCTTTTCCTCACTTCCACACACACACACACACACACACACACACGGTCTCTCTCTCTCTCTCTCTCTCTCTCTCTCTCTCTCTCTCTGTGTGTGGGGAGGGGGCGTATACAGAATACCAGGACAGAGGGAGTGTTAATTTGCAAATTGTAGAAGTTTCTCAGTTATATTCCTTTTTAAAGCTCTTTAAATGTTATTGTACTTTTGTACAGCTGTGCAGCATTGAGTGAAGTGTAAAAAGCTGCAATAATATTTCCTGAAATGACAGTGAAGGAGAAACAGCGCCCCCCGCTGCTTAGAGGGCGAAAATGCTTACGGCACCGGGTATTCCCAGGCGGTCTCCCATCCAAGTACTAACCCGGCCCGACCCTGCTTAGCTTCCGAGATCGGACGAGATCGGGCGTGTTCAGAGTGGTATGGCCGTAAACGAGGAGTGCAGCCACACACAGGCTCTTTATAGGTGAGACAGACCCGGGTCAAGTCATTGTGCACACAAAGATACCAAACTACGTTTTTGGAAAATAATTTATGATCCAAATCAACATTTAAAGCTTTGGTGATGGAGGGTTAGGTCAGGAGAAATGAATTTCTCCTCTTTTCCTCTCCTTTTCTCTCTTTTTTTTCTTATCTTGTCTTCTACCCCAGTGTCATTTAGTAAATATTATTGTCGCATTTTAAACTTCACTCAATGCTGCACAGCTGTAGAACTTTCTTCATCTTTGTTCATATAATTGTGATGTTGAATAATTAGCCAATTGAAAGAGGTTCTCAGTTATATTCCTTTTTAAAGCTCTTTAAATGTTATTGTACTTTTGTACAGCTGTGCAGCATTGAGTGAAGTGTAAAAAGCTGCAATAATATTTCCTGAAATGACAGTGAAGGAGAAACAGCGCCCCCCGCTGCTTAGAGGGCGAAAATGCTTACGGCACCGGGTATTCCCAGGCGGTCTCCCATCCAAGTACTAACCCGGCCCGACCCTGCTTAGCTTCCGAGATCGGACGAGATCGGGCGTGTTCAGAGTGGTATGGCCGTAAACGAGGAGTGCAGCCACACACAGGCTCTTTATAGGTGAGACAGACCCGGGTCAAGTCATTGTGTACACACAACTACGTTAAAGTTCATGAATATCACAATTAACATGATGCCTTCATTAGAAACACACATTTCTGGTTAGTCAAGTCTTACCTCATGAAACTGATAATCCACACATAGAACATAAAAAGTGACCACTAACAACTCCTACGCTCACGATGGTCATCATCATCATCTTCATCATCTTCATCATCATCTTCATCATCACACAGTGGCTCGTCTCATTCACTTCTCATGTGCATTTATTCTTCATATATTATGACCATGTACAATACTGGTTTTCTGATTGTGTGCTTTCATATATCTTTCCTAATGTAACTTCAATGTTTTTTGAAATGTTTATGGGTTCAAAGCCAGCTGGAACCATCTTTGGCTTTTCCTCACTTCCACACACACACACACACACACACACACACGGTCTCTCTCTCTCTCTCTCTCTCTCTCTCTCTCTCTCTCTCTCTCTGTGTGTGGGGAGGGGGCGTATACAGAATACCAGGACAGAGGGAGTGTTAATTTGCAAATTGTAGAAGTTTCTCAGTTATATTCCTTTTTAAAGCTCTTTAAATGTTATTGTACTTTTGTACAGCTGTGCAGCATTGAGTGAAGTGTAAAAAGCTGCAATAATATTTCCTGAAATGACAGTGAAGGAGAAACAGCGCCCCCCGCTGCTTAGAGGGCGAAAATGCTTACGGCACCGGGTATTCCCAGGCGGTCTCCCATCCAAGTACTAACCCGGCCCGACCCTGCTTAGCTTCCGAGATCGGACGAGATCGGGCGTGTTCAGAGTGGTATGGCCGTAAACGAGGAGTGCAGCCACACACAGGCTCTTTATAGGTGAGACAGACCCGGGTCAAGTCATTGTGTACACACAACTACGTTAAAGTTCATGAATATCACAATTAACATGATGCCTTCATTAGAAACACACATTTCTGGTTAGTCAAGTCTTACCTCATGAAACTGATAATCCACACATAGAACATAAAAAGTGACCACTAACAACTCCTACGCTCACGATGGTCATCATCATCATCTTCATCATCTTCATCATCATCTTCATCATCACACAGTGGCTCGTCTCATTCACTTCTCATGTGCATTTATTCTTCATATATTATGACCATGTACAATACTGGTTTTCTGATTGTGTGCTTTCATATATCTTTCCTAATGTAACTTCAATGTTTTTTGAAATGTTTATGGGTTCAAAGCCAGCTGGAACCATCTTTGGCTTTTCCTCACTTCCACACACACACACACACACACACACACACACACACGGTCTCTCTCTCTCTCTCTCTCTCTCTCTTTCTCTCTCTCTCTCTGTGTGTGGGGAGGGGGCGTATACAGAATACCAGGACAGAGGGAGTGTTAATTTGCAAATTGTAGAAGTTTCTCAGTTATATTCCTTTTTAAAGCTCTTTAAATGTTATTGTACTTTTGTACAGCTGTGCAGCATTGAGTGAAGTGTAAAAAGCTGCAATAATATTTCCTGAAATGACAGTGAAGGAGAAACAGCGCCCCCCGCTGCTTAGAGGGCGAAAATGCTTACGGCACCGGGTATTCCCAGGCGGTCTCCCATCCAAGTACTAACCCGGCCCGACCCTGCTTAGCTTCCGAGATCGGACGAGATCGGGCGTGTTCAGAGTGGTATGGCCGTAAACGAGGAGTGCAGCCACACACAGGCTCTTTATAGGTGAGACAGACCCGGGTCAAGTCATTGTGCACACAAAGATACCAAACTACGTTTTTGGAAAATAATTTATGATCCAAATCAACATTTAAAGCTTTGGTGATGGAGGGTTAGGTCAGGAGAAATGAATTTCTCCTCTTTTCCTCTCCTTTTCTCTCTTTTTTTTCTTATCTTGTCTTCTACCCCAGTGTCATTTAGTAAATATTATTGTCGCATTTTAAACTTCACTCAATGCTGCACAGCTGTAGAACTTTCTTCATCTTTGTTCATATAATTGTGATGTTGAATAATTAGCCAATTGAAAGAGGTTCTCAGTTATATTCCTTTTTAAAGCTCTTTAAATGTTATTGTACTTTTGTACAGCTGTGCAGCATTGAGTGAAGTGTAAAAAGCTGCAATAATATTTCCTGAAATGACAGTGAAGGAGAAACAGCGCCCCCCGCTGCTTAGAGGGCGAAAATGCTTACGGCACCGGGTATTCCCAGGCGGTCTCCCATCCAAGTACTAACCCGGCCCGACCCTGCTTAGCTTCCGAGATCGGACGAGATCGGGCGTGTTCAGAGTGGTATGGCCGTAAACGAGGAGTGCAGCCACACACAGGCTCTTTATAGGTGAGACAGACCCGGGTCAAGTCATTGTGTACACACAACTACGTTAAAGTTCATGAATATCACAATTAACATGATGCCTTCATTAGAAACACACATTTCTGGTTAGTCAAGTCTTACCTCATGAAACTGATAATCCACACATAGAACATAAAAAGTGACCACTAACAACTCCTACGCTCACGATGGTCATCATCATCATCTTCATCATCTTCATCATCATCTTCATCATCACACAGTGGCTCGTCTCATTCACTTCTCATGTGCATTTATTCTTCATATATTATGACCATGTACAATACTGGTTTTCTGATTGTGTGCTTTCATATATCTTTCCTAATGTAACTTCAATGTTTTTTGAAATGTTTATGGGTTCAAAGCCAGCTGGAACCATCTTTGGCTTTTCCTCACTTCCACACACACACACACACACACACACACACGGTCTCTCTCTCTCTCTCTCTCTCTCTCTCTCTCTCTCTCTCTCTCTCTCTCTCTCTCTGTGTGTGGGGAGGGGGCGTATACAGAATACCAGGACAGAGGGAGTGTTAATTTGCAAATTGTAGAAGTTTCTCAGTTATGTTCCTTTTTAAAGCTCTTTAAATGTTATTGTACTTTTGTACAGCTGTGCAGCATTGAGTGAAGTGTAAAAAGCTGCAATAATATTTCCTGAAATGACAGTGAAGGAGAAACAGCGCCCCCCGCTGCTTAGAGGGCGAAAATGCTTACGGCACCGGGTATTCCCAGGCGGTCTCCCATCCAAGTACTAACCCGGCCCGACCCTGCTTAGCTTCCGAGATCGGACGAGATCGGGCGTGTTCAGAGTGGTATGGCCGTAAACGAGGAGTGCAGCCACACACAGGCTCTTTATAGGTGAGACAGACCCGGGTCAAGTCATTGTGTACACACAACTACGTTAAAGTTCATGAATATCACAATTAACATGATGCCTTCATTAGAAACACACATTTCTGGTTAGTCAAGTCTTACCTCATGAAACTGATAATCCACACATAGAACATAAAAAGTGACCACTAACAACTCCTACGCTCACGATGGTCATCATCATCATCTTCATCATCTTCATCATCATCTTCATCATCACACAGTGGCTCGTCTCATTCACTTCTCATGTGCATTTATTCTTCATATATTATGACCATGTACAATACTGGTTTTCTGATTGTGTGCTTTCATATATCTTTCCTAATGTAACTTCAATGTTTTTTGAAATGTTTATGGGTTCAAAGCCAGCTGGAACCATCTTTGGCTTTTCCTCACTTCCACACACACACACACACACACACACACACGGTCTCTCTCTCTCTCTCTCTCTCTCTCTCTCTCTCTCTCTCTCTGTGTGTGGGGAGGGGGCGTATACAGAATACCAGGACAGAGGGAGTGTTAATTTGCAAATTGTAGAAGTTTCTCAGTTATATTCCTTTTTAAAGCTCTTTAAATGTTATTGTACTTTTGTACAGCTGTGCAGCATTGAGTGAAGTGTAAAAAGCTGCAATAATATTTCCTGAAATGACAGTGAAGGAGAAACAGCGCCCCCCGCTGCTTAGAGGGCGAAAATGCTTACGGCACCGGGTATTCCCAGGCAGTCTCCCATCCAAGTACTAACCCGGCCCGACCCTGCTTAGCTTCCGAGATCGGACGAGATCGGGCGTGTTCAGAGTGGTATGGCCGTAAACGAGGAGTGCAGCCACACACAGGCTCTTTATAGGTGAGACAGACCCGGGTCAAGTCATTGTGTACACACAACTACGTTAAAGTTCATGAATATCACAATTAACATGATGCCTTCATTAGAAACACACATTTCTGGTTAGTCAAGTCTTACCTCATGAAACTGATAATCCACACATAGAACATAAAAAGTGACCACTAACAACTCCTACGCTCACGATGGTCATCATCATCATCTTCATCATCTTCATCATCATCTTCATCATCACACAGTGGCTCGTCTCATTCACTTCTCATGTGCATTTATTCTTCATATATTATGACCATGTACAATACTGGTTTTCTGATTGTGTGCTTTCATATATCTTTCCTAATGTAACTTCAATGTTTTTTGAAATGTTTATGGGTTCAAAGCCAGCTGGAACCATCTTTGGCTTTTCCTCACTTCCACACACACACACACACACACACACACACACACACGGTCTCTCTCTCTCTCTCTCTCTCTCTCTTTCTCTCTCTCTCTCTGTGTGTGGGGAGGGGGCGTATACAGAATACCAGGACAGAGGGAGTGTTAATTTGCAAATTGTAGAAGTTTCTCAGTTATATTCCTTTTTAAAGCTCTTTAAATGTTATTGTACTTTTGTACAGCTGTGCAGCATTGAGTGAAGTGTAAAAAGCTGCAATAATATTTCCTGAAATGACAGTGAAGGAGAAACAGCGCCCCCCGCTGCTTAGAGGGCGAAAATGCTTACGGCACCGGGTATTCCCAGGCGGTCTCCCATCCAAGTACTAACCCGGCCCGACCCTGCTTAGCTTCCGAGATCGGACGAGATCGGGCGTGTTCAGAGTGGTATGGCCGTAAACGATGGGGTGCAGCCACACACAGGCTCTTTATAGGTGAGACAGACCCGGGTCAAGTCATTGTGCACACAAAGATACCAAACTACGTTTTTGGAAAATAATTTATGATCCAAATCAACATTTAAAGCTTTGGTGATGGAGGGTTAGGTCAGGAGAAATGAATTTCTCCTCTTTTCCTCTCCTTTTCTCTCTTTTTTTTCTTATCTTGTCTTCTACCCCAGTGTCATTTAGTAAATATTATTGTCGCATTTTAAACTTCACTCAATGCTGCACAGCTGTAGAACTTTCTTCATCTTTGTTCATATAATTGTGATGTTGAATAATTAGCCAATTGAAAGAGGTTCTCAGTTATATTCCTTTTTAAAGCTCTTTAAATGTTATTGTACTTTTGTACAGCTGTGCAGCATTGAGTGAAGTGTAAAAAGCTGCAATAATATTTCCTGAAATGACAGTGAAGGAGAAACAGCGCCCCCCGCTGCTTAGAGGGCGAAAATGCTTACGGCACCGGGTATTCCCAGGCGGTCTCCCATCCAAGTACTAACCCGGCCCGACCCTGCTTAGCTTCCGAGATCGGACGAGATCGGGCGTGTTCAGAGTGGTATGGCCGTAAACGAGGAGTGCAGCCACACACAGGCTCTTTATAGGTGAGACAGACCCGGGTCAAGTCACTGTGCACACAAAGATACCAAACTACGTTTTTGGAAAATAATTTATGATCCAAATCAACATTTAAAGCTTTGGTGATGGAGGGTTAGGTCAGGAGAAATGAATTTCTCCTCTTTTCCTCTCCTTTTCTCTCTTTTTTTTCTTATCTTGTCTTCTACCCCAGTGTCATTTAGTAAATATTATTGTCGCATTTTACACTTCACTCAATGCTGCACAGCTGTAGAACTTTCTTCATCTTTGTTCATATAATTGTGATGTTGAATAATTAGCCAATTGAAAGAGGTTCTCAGTTATATTCCTTTTTAAAGCTCTTTAAATGTTATTGTACTTTTGTACAGCTGTGCAGCATTGAGTGAAGTGTAAAAAGCTGCAATAATATTTCCTGAAATGACAGTGAAGGAGAAACAGCGCCCCCCGCTGCTTAGAGGGCGAAAATGCTTACGGCACCGGGTATTCCCAGGCGGTCTCCCATCCAAGTACTAACCCGGCCCGACCCTGCTTAGCTTCCGAGATCGGACGAGATCGGGCGTGTTCAGAGTGGTATGGCCGTAAACGAGGAGTGCAGCCACACACAGGCTCTTTATAGGTGAGACAGACCCGGGTCAAGTCATTGTGTACACACAACTACGTTAAAGTTCATGAATATCACAATTAACATGATGCCTTCATTAGAAACACACATTTCTGGTTAGTCAAGTCTTACCTCATGAAACTGATAATCCACACATAGAACATAAAAAGTGACCACTAACAACTCCTACGCTCACGATGGTCATCATCATCATCTTCATCATCTTCATCATCATCTTCATCATCACACAGTGGCTCGTCTCATTCACTTCTCATGTGCATTTATTCTTCATATATTATGACCATGTACAATACTGGTTTTCTGATTGTGTGCTTTCATATATCTTTCCTAATGTAACTTCAATGTTTTTTGAAATGTTTATGGGTTCAAAGCCAGCTGGAACCATCTTTGGCTTTTCCTCACTTCCACACACACACACACACACACACACACACGGTCTCTCTCTCTCTCTCTCTCTCTCTCTCTCTCTCTCTCTCTCTGTGTGTGGGGAGGGGGCGTATACAGAATACCAGGACAGAGGGAGTGTTAATTTGCAAATTGTAGAAGTTTCTCAGTTATATTCCTTTTTAAAGCTCTTTAAATGTTATTGTACTTTTGTACAGCTGTGCAGCATTGAGTGAAGTGTAAAAAGCTGCAATAATATTTCCTGAAATGACAGTGAAGGAGAAACAGCGCCCCCCGCTGCTTAGAGGGCGAAAATGCTTACGGCACCGGGTATTCCCAGGCGGTCTCCCATCCAAGTACTAACCCGGCCCGACCCTGCTTAGCTTCCGAGATCGGACGAGATCGGGCGTGTTCAGAGTGGTATGGCCGTAAACGAGGAGTGCAGCCACACACAGGCTCTTTATAGGTGAGACAGACCCGGGTCAAGTCATTGTGCATACAAAGATACCAAACTACGTTTTTGGAAAATAATTTATGATCCAAATCAACATTTAAAGCTTTGGTGATGGAGGGTTAGGTCAGGAGAAATGAATTTCTCCTCTTTTCCTCTCCTTTTCTCTCTTTTTTTTCTTATCTTGTCTTCTACCCCAGTGTCATTTAGTAAATATTATTGTCGCATTTTACACTTCACTCAATGCTGCACAGCTGTAGAACTTTCTTCATCTTTGTTCATATAATTGTGATGTTGAATAATTAGCCAATTGAAAGAGGTTCTCAGTTATATTCCTTTTTAAAGCTCTTTAAATGTTATTGTACTTTTGTACAGCTGTGCAGCATTGAGTGAAGTGTAAAAAGCTGCAATAATATTTCCTGAAATGACAGTGAAGGAGAAACAGCGCCCCCCGCTGCTTAGAGGGCGAAAATGCTTACGGCACCGGGTATTCCCAGGCGGTCTCCCATCCAAGTACTAACCCGGCCCGACCCTGCTTAGCTTCCGAGATCGGACGAGATCGGGCGTGTTCAGAGTGGTATGGCCGTAAACGAGGAGTGCAGCCACACACAGGCTCTTTATAGGTGAGACAGACCCGGGTCAAGTCACTGTGCACACAAAGATACCAAACTACGTTTTTGGAAAATAATTTATGATCCAAATCAACATTTAAAGCTTTGGTGATGGAGGGTTAGGTCAGGAGAAATGAATTTCTCCTCTTTTCCTCTCCTTTTCTCTCTTTTTTTTCTTATCTTGTCTTCTACCCCAGTGTCATTTAGTAAATATTATTGTCGCATTTTAAACTTCACTCAATGCTGCACAGCTGTAGAACTTTCTTCATCTTTGTTCATATAATTGTGATGTTGAATAATTAGCCAATTGAAAGAGGTTCTCAGTTATATTCCTTTTTAAAGCTCTTTAAATGTTATTGTACTTTTGTACAGCTGTGCAGCATTGAGTGAAGTGTAAAAAGCTGCAATAATATTTCCTGAAATGACAGTGAAGGAGAAACAGCGCCCCCCGCTGCTTAGAGGGCGAAAATGCTTACGGCACCGGGTATTCCCAGGCGGTCTCCCATCCAAGTACTAACCCGGCCCGACCCTGCTTAGCTTCCGAGATCGGACGAGATCGGGCGTGTTCAGAGTGGTATGGCCGTAAACGAGGAGTGCAGCCACACACAGGCTCTTTATAGGTGAGACAGACCCGGGTCAAGTCATTGTGTACACACAACTACGTTAAAGTTCATGAATATCACAATTAACATGATGCCTTCATTAGAAACACACATTTCTGGTTAGTCAAGTCTTACCTCATGAAACTGATAATCCACACATAGAACATAAAAAGTGACCACTAACAACTCCTACGCTCACGATGGTCATCATCATCATCTTCATCATCTTCATCATCATCTTCATCATCACACAGTGGCTCGTCTCATTCACTTCTCATGTGCATTTATTCTTCATATATTATGACCATGTACAATACTGGTTTTCTGATTGTGTGCTTTCATATATCTTTCCTAATGTAACTTCAATGTTTTTTGAAATGTTTATGGGTTCAAAGCCAGCTGGAACCATCTTTGGCTTTTCCTCACTTCCACACACACACACACACACACACACACACACACACGGTCTCTCTCTCTCTCTCTCTCTCTCTCTTTCTCTCTCTCTCTCTGTGTGTGGGGAGGGGGCGTATACAGAATACCAGGACAGAGGGAGTGTTAATTTGCAAATTGTAGAAGTTTCTCAGTTATATTCCTTTTTAAAGCTCTTTAAATGTTATTGTACTTTTGTACAGCTGTGCAGCATTGAGTGAAGTGTAAAAAGCTGCAATAATATTTCCTGAAATGACAGTGAAGGAGAAACAGCGCCCCCCGCTGCTTAGAGGGCGAAAATGCTTACGGCACCGGGTATTCCCAGGCGGTCTCCCATCCAAGTACTAACCCGGCCCGACCCTGCTTAGCTTCCGAGATCGGACGAGATCGGGCGTGTTCAGAGTGGTATGGCCGTAAACGAGGAGTGCAGCCACACACAGGCTCTTTATAGGTGAGACAGACCCGGGTCAAGTCATTGTGCACACAAAGATACCAAACTACGTTTTTGGAAAATAATTTATGATCCAAATCAACATTTAAAGCTTTGGTGATGGAGGGTTAGGTCAGGAGAAATGAATTTCTCCTCTTTTCCTCTCCTTTTCTCTCTTTTTTTTCTTATCTTGTCTTCTACCCCAGTGTCATTTAGTAAATATTATTGTCGCATTTTAAACTTCACTCAATGCTGCACAGCTGTAGAACTTTCTTCATCTTTGTTCATATAATTGTGATGTTGAATAATTAGCCAATTGAAAGAGGTTCTCAGTTATATTCCTTTTTAAAGCTCTTTAAATGTTATTGTACTTTTGTACAGCTGTGCAGCATTGAGTGAAGTGTAAAAAGCTGCAATAATATTTCCTGAAATGACAGTGAAGGAGAAACAGCGCCCCCCGCTGCTTAGAGGGCGAAAACGCTTACGGCACCGGGTATTCCCAGGCGGTCTCCCATCCAAGTACTAACCCGGCCCGACCCTGCTTAGCTTCCGAGATCGGACGAGATCGGGCGTGTTCAGAGTGGTATGGCCGTAAACGAGGAGTGCAGCCACACACAGGCTCTTTATAGGTGAGACAGACCCGGGTCAAGTCACTGTGCACACAAAGATACCAAACTACGTTTTTGGAAAATAATTTATGATCCAAATCAACATTTAAAGCTTTGGTGATGGAGGGTTAGGTCAGGAGAAATGAATTTCTCCTCTTTTCCTCTCCTTTTCTCTCTTTTTTTTCTTATCTTGTCTTCTACCCCAGTGTCATTTAGTAAATATTATTGTCGCATTTTACACTTCACTCAATGCTGCACAGCTGTAGAACTTTCTTCATCTTTGTTCATATAATTGTGATGTTGAATAATTAGCCAATTGAAAGAGGTTCTCAGTTATATTCCTTTTTAAAGCTCTTTAAATGTTATTGTACTTTTGTACAGCTGTGCAGCATTGAGTGAAGTGTAAAAAGCTGCAATAATATTTCCTGAAATGACAGTGAAGGAGAAACAGCGCCCCCCGCTGCTTAGAGGGCGAAAATGCTTACGGCACCGGGTATTCCCAGGCGGTCTCCCATCCAAGTACTAACCCGGCCCGACCCTGCTTAGCTTCCGAGATCGGACGAGATCGGGCGTGTTCAGAGTGGTATGGCCGTAAACGAGGAGTGCAGCCACACACAGGCTCTTTATAGGTGAGACAGACCCGGGTCAAGTCATTGTGTACACACAACTACGTTAAAGTTCATGAATATCACAATTAACATGATGCCTTCATTAGAAACACACATTTCTGGTTAGTCAAGTCTTACCTCATGAAACTGATAATCCACACATAGAACATAAAAAGTGACCACTAACAACTCCTACGCTCACGATGGTCATCATCATCATCTTCATCATCTTCATCATCATCTTCATCATCACACAGTGGCTCGTCTCATTCACTTCTCATGTGCATTTATTCTTCATATATTATGACCATGTACAATACTGGTTTTCTGATTGTGTGCTTTCATATATCTTTCCTAATGTAACTTCAATGTTTTTTGAAATGTTTATGGGTTCAAAGCCAGCTGGAACCATCTTTGGCTTTTCCTCACTTCCACACACACACACACACACACACACACACGGTCTCTCTCTCTCTCTCTCTCTCTCTCTCTCTCTCTCTCTCTCTGTGTGTGGGGAGGGGGCGTATACAGAATACCAGGACAGAGGGAGTGTTAATTTGCAAATTGTAGAAGTTTCTCAGTTATATTCCTTTTTAAAGCTCTTTAAATGTTATTGTACTTTTGTACAGCTGTGCAGCATTGAGTGAAGTGTAAAAAGCTGCAATAATATTTCCTGAAATGACAGTGAAGGAGAAACAGCGCCCCCCGCTGCTTAGAGGGCGAAAATGCTTACGGCACCGGGTATTCCCAGGCGGTCTCCCATCCAAGTACTAACCCGGCCCGACCCTGCTTAGCTTCCGAGATCGGACGAGATCGGGCGTGTTCAGAGTGGTATGGCCGTAAACGAGGAGTGCAGCCACACACAGGCTCTTTATAGGTGAGACAGACCCGGGTCAAGTCATTGTGCACACAAAGATACCAAACTACGTTTTTGGAAAATAATTTATGATCCAAATCAACATTTAAAGCTTTGGTGATGGAGGGTTAGGTCAGGAGAAATGAATTTCTCCTCTTTTCCTCTCCTTTTCTCTCTTTTTTTTCTTATCTTGTCTTCTACCCCAGTGTCATTTAGTAAATATTATTGTCGCATTTTACACTTCACTCAATGCTGCACAGCTGTAGAACTTTCTTCATCTTTGTTCATATAATTGTGATGTTGAATAATTAGCCAATTGAAAGAGGTTCTCAGTTATATTCCTTTTTAAAGCTCTTTAAATGTTATTGTACTTTTGTACAGCTGTGCAGCATTGAGTGAAGTGTAAAAAGCTGCAATAATATTTCCTGAAATGACAGTGAAGGAGAAACAGCGCCCCCCGCTGCTTAGAGGGCGAAAATGCTTACGGCACCGGGTATTCCCAGGCGGTCTCCCATCCAAGTACTAACCCGGCCCGACCCTGCTTAGCTTCCGAGATCGGACGAGATCGGGCGTGTTCAGAGTGGTATGGCCGTAAACGAGGAGTGCAGCCACACACAGGCTCTTTATAGGTGAGACAGACCCGGGTCAAGTCATTGTGTACACACAACTACGTTAAAGTTCATGAATATCACAATTAACATGATGCCTTCATTAGAAACACACATTTCTGGTTAGTCAAGTCTTACCTCATGAAACTGATAATCCACACATAGAACATAAAAAGTGACCACTAACAACTCCTACGCTCACGATGGTCATCATCATCATCTTCATCATCTTCATCATCATCTTCATCATCACACAGTGGCTCGTCTCATTCACTTCTCATGTGCATTTATTCTTCATATATTATGACCATGTACAATACTGGTTTTCTGATTGTGTGCTTTCATATATCTTTCCTAATGTAACTTCAATGTTTTTTGAAATGTTTATGGGTTCAAAGCCAGCTGGAACCATCTTTGGCTTTTCCTCACTTCCACACACACACACACACACACACACACACACACACACACGGTCTCTCTCTCTCTCTCTCTCTCTCTCTTTCTCTCTCTCTCTCTGTGTGTGGGGAGGGGGCGTATACAGAATACCAGGACAGAGGGAGTGTTAATTTGCAAATTGTAGAAGTTTCTCAGTTATATTCCTTTTTAAAGCTCTTTAAATGTTATTGTACTTTTGTACAGCTGTGCAGCATTGAGTGAAGTGTAAAAAGCTGCAATAATATTTCCTGAAATGACAGTGAAGGAGAAACAGCGCCCCCCGCTGCTTAGAGGGCGAAAATGCTTACGGCACCGGGTATTCCCAGGCGGTCTCCCATCCAAGTACTAACCCGGCCCAACCCTGCTTAGCTTCCGAGATCGGACGAGATCGGGCGTGTTCAGAGTGGTATGGCCGTAAACGAGGAGTGCAGCCACACACAGGCTCTTTATAGGTGAGACAGACCCGGGTCAAGTCACTGTGCACACAAAGATACCAAACTACGTTTTTGGAAAATAATTTATGATCCAAATCAACATTTAAAGCTTTGGTGATGGAGGGTTAGGTCAGGAGAAATGAATTTCTCCTCTTTTCCTCTCCTTTTCTCTCTTTTTTTTCTTATCTTGTCTTCTACCCCAGTGTCATTTAGTAAATATTATTGTCGCATTTTAAACTTCACTCAATGCTGCACAGCTGTAGAACTTTCTTCATCTTTGTTCATATAATTGTGATGTTGAATAATTAGCCAATTGAAAGAGGTTCTCAGTTATATTCCTTTTTAAAGCTCTTTAAATGTTATTGTACTTTTGTACAGCTGTGCAGCATTGAGTGAAGTGTAAAAAGCTGCAATAATATTTCCTGAAATGACAGTGAAGGAGAAACAGCGCCCCCCGCTGCTTAGAGGGCGAAAATGCTTACGGCACCGGGTATTCCCAGGCGGTCTCCCATCCAAGTACTAACCCGGCCCGACCCTGCTCAGCTTCCGAGATCGGACGAGATCGGGCGTGTTCAGAGTGGTATGGCCGTAAACGAGGAGTGCAGCCACACACAGGCTCTTTATAGGTGAGACAGACCCGGGTCAAGTCATTGTGTACACACAACTACGTTAAAGTTCATGAATATCACAATTAACATGATGCCTTCATTAGAAACACACATTTCTGGTTAGTCAAGTCTTACCTCATGAAACTGATAATCCACACATAGAACATAAAAAGTGACCACTAACAACTCCTACGCTCACGATGGTCATCATCATCATCTTCATCATCTTCATCATCATCTTCATCATCACACAGTGGCTCGTCTCATTCACTTCTCATGTGCATTTATTCTTCATATATTATGACCATGTACAATACTGGTTTTCTGATTGTGTGCTTTCATATATCTTTCCTAATGTAACTTCAATGTTTTTTGAAATGTTTATGGGTTCAAAGCCAGCTGGAACCATCTTTGGCTTTTCCTCACTTCCACACACACACACACACACACACACACACGGTCTCTCTCTCTCTCTCTCTCTCTCTCTCTCTCTCTCTCTCTCTCTGTGTGTGGGGAGGGGGCGTATACAGAATACCAGGACAGAGGGAGTGTTAATTTGCAAATTGTAGAAGTTTCTCAGTTATATTCCTTTTTAAAGCTCTTTAAATGTTATTGTACTTTTGTACAGCTGTGCAGCATTGAGTGAAGTGTAAAAAGCTGCAATAATATTTCCTGAAATGACAGTGAAGGAGAAACAGCGCCCCCCGCTGCTTAGAGGGCGAAAATGCTTACGGCACCGGGTATTCCCAGGCGGTCTCCCATCCAAGTACTAACCCGGCCCGACCCTGCTTAGCTTCCGAGATCGGACGAGATCGGGCGTGTTCAGAGTGGTATGGCCGTAAACGAGGAGTGCAGCCACACACAGGCTCTTTATAGGTGAGACAGACCCGGGTCAAGTCATTGTGCACACAAAGATACCAAACTACGTTTTTGGAAAATAATTTATGATCCAAATCAACATTTAAAGCTTTGGTGATGGAGGGTTAGGTCAGGAGAAATGAATTTCTCCTCTTTTCCTCTCCTTTTCTCTCTTTTTTTTCTTATCTTGTCTTCTACCCCAGTGTCATTTAGTAAATATTATTGTCGCATTTTAAACTTCACTCAATGCTGCACAGCTGTAGAACTTTCTTCATCTTTGTTCATATAATTGTGATGTTGAATAATTAGCCAATTGAAAGAGGTTCTCAGTTATATTCCTTTTTAAAGCTCTTTAAATGTTATTGTACTTTTGTACAGCTGTGCAGCATTGAGTGAAGTGTAAAAAGCTGCAATAATATTTCCTGAAATGACAGTGAAGGAGAAACAGCGCCCCCCGCTGCTTAGAGGGCGAAAATGCTTACGGCACCGGGTATTCCCAGGCGGTCTCCCATCCAAGTACTAACCCGGCCCGACCCTGCTTAGCTTCCGAGATCGGACGAGATCGGGCGTGTTCAGAGTGGTATGGCCGTAAACGAGGAGTGCAGCCACACACAGGCTCTTTATAGGTGAGACAGACCCGGGTCAAGTCATTGTGTACACACAACTACGTTAAAGTTCATGAATATCACAATTAACATGATGCCTTCATTAGAAACACACATTTCTGGTTAGTCAAGTCTTACCTCATGAAACTGATAATCCACACATAGAACATAAAAAGTGACCACTAACAACTCCTACGCTCACGATGGTCATCATCATCATCTTCATCATCTTCATCATCATCTTCATCATCACACAGTGGCTCGTCTCATTCACTTCTCATGTGCATTTATTCTTCATATATTATGACCATGTACAATACTGGTTTTCTGATTGTGTGCTTTCATATATCTTTCCTAATGTAACTTCAATGTTTTTTGAAATGTTTATGGGTTCAAAGCCAGCTGGAACCATCTTTGGCTTTTCCTCACTTCCACACACACACACACACACACACACACGGTCTCTCTCTCTCTCTCTCTCTCTCTCTCTCTCTCTCTGTGTGTGGGGAGGGGGCGTATACAGAATACCAGGACAGAGGGAGTGTTAATTTGCAAATTGTAGAAGTTTCTCAGTTATATTCCTTTTTAAAGCTCTTTAAATGTTATTGTACTTTTGTACAGCTGTGCAGCATTGAGTGAAGTGTAAAAAGCTGCAATAATATTTCCTGAAATGACAGTGAAGGAGAAACAGCGCCCCCCGCTGCTTAGAGGGCGAAAATGCTTACGGCACCGGGTATTCCCAGGCGGTCTCCCATCCAAGTACTAACCCGGCCCGACCCTGCTTAGCTTCCGAGATCGGACGAGATCGGGCGTGTTCAGAGTGGTATGGCCGTAAACGAGGAGTGCAGCCACACACAGGCTCTTTATAGGTGAGACAGACCCGGGTCAAGTCATTGTGTACACACAACTACGTTAAAGTTCATGAATATCACAATTAACATGATGCCTTCATTAGAAACACACATTTCTGGTTAGTCAAGTCTTACCTCATGAAACTGATAATCCACACATAGAACATAAAAAGTGACCACTAACAACTCCTACGCTCACGATGGTCATCATCATCATCTTCATCATCTTCATCATCATCTTCATCATCACACAGTGGCTCGTCTCATTCACTTCTCATGTGCATTTATTCTTCATATATTATGACCATGTACAATACTGGTTTTCTGATTGTGTGCTTTCATATATCTTTCCTAATGTAACTTCAATGTTTTTTGAAATGTTTATGGGTTCAAAGCCAGCTGGAACCATCTTTGGCTTTTCCTCACTTCCACACACACACACACACACACACACACACACACACACACGGTCTCTCTCTCTCTCTCTCTCTCTCTCTCTCTTTCTCTCTCTCTCTCTGTGTGTGGGGAGGGGGCGTATACAGAATACCAGGACAGAGGGAGTGTTAATTTGCAAATTGTAGAAGTTTCTCAGTTATATTCCTTTTTAAAGCTCTTTAAATGTTATTGTACTTTTGTACAGCTGTGCAGCATTGAGTGAAGTGTAAAAAGCTGCAATAATATTTCCTGAAATGACAGTGAAGGAGAAACAGTGCCCCCCGCTGCTTAGAGGGCGAAAATGCTTACGGCACCGGGTATTCCCAGGCGGTCTCCCATCCAAGTACTAACCCGGCCTGACCCTGCTTAGCTTCCGAGATCGGACGAGATCGGGCGTGTTCAGAGTGGTATGGCCGTAAACGAGGAGTGCAGCCACACACAGGCTCTTTATAGGTGAGACAGACCCGGGTCAAGTCATTGTGCACACAAAGATACCAAACTACGTTTTTGGAAAATAATTTATGATCCAAATCAACATTTAAAGCTTTGGTGATGGAGGGTTAGGTCAGGAGAAATGAATTTCTCCTCTTTTCCTCTCCTTTTCTCTCTTTTTTTTCTTATCTTGTCTTCTACCCCAGTGTCATTTAGTAAATATTATTGTCGCATTTTAAACTTCACTCAATGCTGCACAGCTGTAGAACTTTCTTCATCTTTGTTCATATAATTGTGATGTTGAATAATTAGCCAATTGAAAGAGGTTCTCAGTTATATTCCTTTTTAAAGCTCTTTAAATGTTATTGTACTTTTGTACAGCTGTGCAGCATTGAGTGAAGTGTAAAAAGCTGCAATAATATTTCCTGAAATGACAGTGAAGGAGAAACAGCGCCCCCCGCTGCTTAGAGGGCGAAAATGCTTACGGCACCGGGTATTCCCAGGCGGTCTCCCATCCAAGTACTAACCCGGCCCGACCCTGCTTAGCTTCCGAGATCGGACGAGATCGGGCGTGTTCAGAGTGGTATGGCCGTAAACGAGGAGTGCAGCCACACACAGGCTCTTTATAGGTGAGACAGACCCGGGTCAAGTCATTGTGTACACACAACTACGTTAAAGTTCATGAATATCACAATTAACATGATGCCTTCATTAGAAACACACATTTCTGGTTAGTCAAGTCTTACCTCATGAAACTGATAATCCACACATAGAACATAAAAAGTGACCACTAACAACTCCTACGCTCACGATGGTCATCATCATCATCTTCATCATCTTCATCATCATCTTCATCATCACACAGTGGCTCGTCTCATTCACTTCTCATGTGCATTTATTCTTCATATATTATGACCATGTACAATACTGGTTTTCTGATTGTGTGCTTTCATATATCTTTCCTAATGTAACTTCAATGTTTTTTGAAATGTTTATGGGTTCAAAGCCAGCTGGAACCATCTTTGGCTTTTCCTCACTTCCACACACACACACACACACACACACACACGGTCTCTCTCTCTCTCTCTCTCTCTCTCTCTCTCTCTCTCTCTCTCTCTGTGTGTGGGGAGGGGGCGTATACAGAATACCAGGACAGAGGGAGTGTTAATTTGCAAATTGTAGAAGTTTCTCAGTTATATTCCTTTTTAAAGCTCTTTAAATGTTATTGTACTTTTGTACAGCTGTGCAGCATTGAGTGAAGTGTAAAAAGCTGCAATAATATTTCCTGAAATGACAGTGAAGGAGAAACAGCGCCCCCCGCTGCTTAGAGGGCGAAAATGCTTACGGCACCGGGTATTCCCAGGCGGTCTCCCATCCAAGTACTAACCCGGCCCGACCCTGCTTAGCTTCCGAGATCGGACGAGATCGGGCGTGTTCAGAGTGGTATGGCCGTAAACGAGGAGTGCAGCCACACACAGGCTCTTTATAGGTGAGACAGACCCGGGTCAAGTCATTGTGCACACAAAGATACCAAACTACGTTTTTGGAAAATAATTTATGATCCAAATCAACATTTAAAGCTTTGGTGATGGAGGGTTAGGTCAGGAGAAATGAATTTCTCCTCTTTTCCTCTCCTTTTCTCTCTTTTTTTTCTTATCTTGTCTTCTACCCCAGTGTCATTTAGTAAATATTATTGTCGCATTTTAAACTTCACTCAATGCTGCACAGCTGTAGAACTTTCTTCATCTTTGTTCATATAATTGTGATGTTGAATAATTAGCCAATTGAAAGAGGTTCTCAGTTATATTCCTTTTTAAAGCTCTTTAAATGTTATTGTACTTTTGTACAGCTGTGCAGCATTGAGTGAAGTGTAAAAAGCTGCAATAATATTTCCTGAAATGACAGTGAAGGAGAAACAGCGCCCCCCGCTGCTTAGAGGGCGAAAATGCTTACGGCACCGGGTATTCCCAGGCGGTCTCCCATCCAAGTACTAACCCGGCCCGACCCTGCTTAGCTTCCGAGATCGGGCGTGTTCAGAGTGGTATGGCCGTAAACGAGGAGTGCAGCCACACACAGGCTCTTTATAGGTGAGACAGACCCGGGTCAAGTCATTGTGTACACACAACTACGTTAAAGTTCATGAATATCACAATTAACATGATGCCTTCATTAGAAACACACATTTCTGGTTAGTCAAGTCTTACCTCATGAAACTGATAATCCACACATAGAACATAAAAAGTGACCACTAACAACTCCTACGCTCACGATGGTCATCATCATCATCTTCATCATCTTCATCATCATCTTCATCATCACACAGTGGCTCGTCTCATTCACTTCTCATGTGCATTTATTCTTCATATATTATGACCATGTACAATACTGGTTTTCTGATTGTGTGCTTTCATATATCTTTCCTAATGTAACTTCAATGTTTTTTGAAATGTTTATGGGTTCAAAGCCAGCTGGAACCATCTTTGGCTTTTCCTCACTTCCACACACACACACACACACACACACACACGGTCTCTCTCTCTCTCTCTCTCTCTCTCTCTCTCTCTCTCTCTCTCTCTGTGTGTGGGGAGGGGGCGTATACAGAATACCAGGACAGAGGGAGTGTTAATTTGCAAATTGTAGAAGTTTCTCAGTTATATTCCTTTTTAAAGCTCTTTAAATGTTATTGTACTTTTGTACAGCTGTGCAGCATTGAGTGAAGTGTAAAAAGCTGCAATAATATTTCCTGAAATGACAGTGAAGGAGAAACAGCGCCCCCCGCTGCTTAGAGGGCGAAAATGCTTACGGCACCGGGTATTCCCAGGCGGTCTCCCATCCAAGTACTAACCCGGCCCGACCCTGCTTAGCTTCCGAGATCGGACGAGATCGGGCGTGTTCAGAGTGGTATGGCCGTAAACGAGGAGTGCAGCCACACACAGGCTCTTTATAGGTGAGACAGACCCGGGTCAAGTCATTGTGTACACACAACTACGTTAAAGTTCATGAATATCACAATTAACATGATGCCTTCATTAGAAACACACATTTCTGGTTAGTCAAGTCTTACCTCATGAAACTGATAATCCACACATAGAACATAAAAAGTGACCACTAACAACTCCTACGCTCACGATGGTCATCATCATCATCTTCATCATCTTCATCATCATCTTCATCATCACACAGTGGCTCGTCTCATTCACTTCTCATGTGCATTTATTCTTCATATATTATGACCATGTACAATACTGGTTTTCTGATTGTGTGCTTTCATATATCTTTCCTAATGTAACTTCAATGTTTTTTGAAATGTTTATGGGTTCAAAGCCAGCTGGAACCATCTTTGGCTTTTCCTCACTTCCACACACACACACACACACACACACACACACACACGGTCTCTCTCTCTCTCTCTCTCTCTCTCTTTCTCTCTCTCTCTCTGTGTGTGGGGAGGGGGCGTATACAGAATACCAGGACAGAGGGAGTGTTAATTTGCAAATTGTAGAAGTTTCTCAGTTATATTCCTTTTTAAAGCTCTTTAAATGTTATTGTACTTTTGTACAGCTGTGCAGCATTGAGTGAAGTGTAAAAAGCTGCAATAATATTTCCTGAAATGACAGTGAAGGAGAAACAGCGCCCCCCGCTGCTTAGAGGGCGAAAATGCTTACGGCACCGGGTATTCCCAGGCGGTCTCCCATCCAAGTACTAACCCGGCCCGACCCTGCTTAGCTTCCGAGATCGGACGAGATCGGGCGTGTTCAGAGTGGTATGGCCGTAAACGAGGAGTGCAGCCACACACAGGCTCTTTATAGGTGAGACAGACCCGGGTCAAGTCATTGTGCACACAAAGATACCAAACTACGTTTTTGGAAAATAATTTATGATCCAAATCAACATTTAAAGCTTTGGTGATGGAGGGTTAGGTCAGGAGAAATGAATTTCTCCTCTTTTCCTCTCCTTTTCTCTCTTTTTTTTCTTATCTTGTCTTCTACCCCAGTGTCATTTAGTAAATATTATTGTCGCATTTTAAACTTCACTCAATGCTGCACAGCTGTAGAACTTTCTTCATCTTTGTTCATATAATTGTGATGTTGAATAATTAGCCAATTGAAAGAGGTTCTCAGTTATATTCCTTTTTAAAGCTCTTTAAATGTTATTGTACTTTTGTACAGCTGTGCAGCATTGAGTGAAGTGTAAAAAGCTGCAATAATATTTCCTGAAATGACAGTGAAGGAGAAACAGCGCCCCCCGCTGCTTAGAGGGCGAAAATGCTTACAGCACCGGGTATTCCCAGGCGGTCTCCCATCCAAGTACTAACCCCGCCCGACCCTGCTTAGCTTCCGAGATCGGACGAGATCGGGCGTGTTCAGAGTGGTATGGCCGTAAACGAGGAGTGCAGCCACACACAGGCTCTTTATAGGTGAGACAGACCCGGGTCAAGTCATTGTGTACACACAACTACGTTAAAGTTCATGAATATCACAATTAACATGATGCCTTCATTAGAAACACACATTTCTGGTTAGTCAAGTCTTACCTCATGAAACTGATAATCCACACATAGAACATAAAAAGTGACCACTAACAACTCCTACGCTCACGATGGTCATCATCATCATCTTCATCATCTTCATCATCATCTTCATCATCACACAGTGGCTCGTCTCATTCACTTCTCATGTGCATTTATTCTTCATATATTATGACCATGTACAATACTGGTTTTCTGATTGTGTGCTTTCATATATCTTTCCTAATGTAACTTCAATGTTTTTTGAAATGTTTATGGGTTCAAAGCCAGCTGGAACCATCTTTGGCTTTTCCTCACTTCCACACACACACACACACACACACACACACGGTCTCTCTCTCTCTCTCTCTCTCTCTCTCTCTCTCTCTCTCTCTCTCTCTCTCTCTCTGTGTGTGGGGAGGGGGCGTATACAGAATACCAGGACAGAGGGAGTGTTAATTTGCAAATTGTAGAAGTTTCTCAGTTATGTTCCTTTTTAAAGCTCTTTAAATGTTATTGTACTTTTGTACAGCTGTGCAGCATTGAGTGAAGTGTAAAAAGCTGCAATAATATTTCCTGAAATGACAGTGAAGGAGAAACAGCGCCCCCCGCTGCTTAGAGGGCGAAAATGCTTACGGCACCGGGTATTCCCAGGCGGTCTCCCATCCAAGTACTAACCCGGCCCGACCCTGCTTAGCTTCCGAGATCGGACGAGATCGGGCGTGTTCAGAGTGGTATGGCCGTAAACGAGGAGTGCAGCCACACACAGGCTCTTTATAGGTGAGACAGACCCGGGTCAAGTCATTGTGTACACACAACTACGTTAAAGTTCATGAATATCACAATTAACATGATGCCTTCATTAGAAACACACATTTCTGGTTAGTCAGGTCTTACCTCATGAAACTGATAATCCACACATAGAACATAAAAAGTGACCACTAACAACTCCTACGCTCACGATGGTCATCATCATCATCTTCATCATCTTCATCATCATCTTCATCATCACACAGTGGCTCGTCTCATTCACTTCTCATGTGCATTTATTCTTCATATATTATGACCATGTACAATACTGGTTTTCTGATTGTGTGCTTTCATATATCTTTCCTAATGTAACTTCAATGTTTTTTGAAATGTTTATGGGTTCAAAGCCAGCTGGAACCATCTTTGGCTTTTCCTCACTTCCACACACACACACACACACACACACACACGGTCTCTCTCTCTCTCTCTCTCTCTCTCTCTCTCTCTCTCTCTCTCTCTCTGTGTGTGGGGAGGGGGCGTATACAGAATACCAGGACAGAGGGAGTGTTAATTTGCAAATTGTAGAAGTTTCTCAGTTATATTCCTTTTTAAAGCTCTTTAAATGTTATTGTACTTTTGTACAGCTGTGCAGCATTGAGTGAAGTGTAAAAAGCTGCAATAATATTTCCTGAAATGACAGTGAAGGAGAAACAGCGCCCCCCGCTGCTTAGAGGGCGAAAATGCTTACGGCACCGGGTATTCCCAGGCGGTCTCCCATCCAAGTACTAACCCGGCCCGACCCTGCTTAGCTTCCGAGATCGGACGAGATCGGGCGTGTTCAGAGTGGTATGGCCGTAAACGAGGAGTGCAGCCACACACAGGCTCTTTATAGGTGAGACAGACCCGGGTCAAGTCATTGTGTACACACAACTACGTTAAAGTTCATGAATATCACAATTAACATGATGCCTTCATTAGAAACACACATTTCTGGTTAGTCAAGTCTTACCTCATGAAACTGATAATCCACACATAGAACATAAAAAGTGACCACTAACAACTCCTACGCTCACGATGGTCATCATCATCATCTTCATCATCTTCATCATCATCTTCATCATCACACAGTGGCTCGTCTCATTCACTTCTCATGTGCATTTATTCTTCATATATTATGACCATGTACAATACTGGTTTTCTGATTGTGTGCTTTCATATATCTTTCCTAATGTAACTTCAATGTTTTTTGAAATGTTTATGGGTTCAAAGCCAGCTGGAACCATCTTTGGCTTTTCCTCACTTCCACACACACACACACACACACACACACACACACACGGTCTCTCTCTCTCTCTCTCTCTCTCTCTCTCTTTCTCTCTCTCTCTCTGTGTGTGGGGAGGGGGCGTATACAGAATACCAGGACAGAGGGAGTGTTAATTTGCAAATTGTAGAAGTTTCTCAGTTATATTCCTTTTTAAAGCTCTTTAAATGTTATTGTACTTTTGTACAGCTGTGCAGCATTGAGTGAAGTGTAAAAAGCTGCAATAATATTTCCTGAAATGACAGTGAAGGAGAAACAGCGCCCCCCGCTGCTTAGAGGGCGAAAATGCTTACGGCACCGGGTATTCCCAGGCGGTCTCCCATCCAAGTACTAACCCGGCCCGACCCTGCTTAGCTTCCGAGATCGGACGAGATCGGGCGTGTTCAGAGTGGTATGGCCGTAAACGAGGAGTGCAGCCACACACAGGCTCTTTATAGGTGAGACAGACCCGGGTCAAGTCATTGTGCACACAAAGATACCAAACTACGTTTTTGGAAAATAATTTATGATCCAAATCAACATTTAAAGCTTTGGTGATGGAGGGTTAGGTCAGGAGAAATGAATTTCTCCTCTTTTCCTCTCCTTTTCTCTCTTTTTTTTCTTATCTTGTCTTCTACCCCAGTGTCATTTAGTAAATATTATTGTCGCATTTTAAACTTCACTCAATGCTGCACAGCTGTAGAACTTTCTTCATCTTTGTTCATATAATTGTGATGTTGAATAATTAGCCAATTGAAAGAGGTTCTCAGTTATATTCCTTTTTAAAGCTCTTTAAATGTTATTGTACTTTTGTACAGCTGTGCAGCATTGAGTGAAGTGTAAAAAGCTGCAATAATATTTCCTGAAATGACAGTGAAGGAGAAACAGCGCCCCCCGCTGCTTAGAGGGCGAAAATGCTTACGGCACCGGGTATTCCCAGGCGGTCTCCCATCCAAGTACTAACCCGGCCCGACCCTGCTTAGCTTCCGAGATCGGACGAGATCGGGCGTGTTCAGAGTGGTATGGCCGTAAACGAGGAGTGCAGCCACACACAGGCTCTTTATAGGTGAGACAGACCCGGGTCAAGTCATTGTGTACACACAACTACGTTAAAGTTCATGAATATCACAATTAACATGATGCCTTCATTAGAAACACACATTTCTGGTTAGTCAAGTCTTACCTCATGAAACTGATAATCCACACATAGAACATAAAAAGTGACCACTAACAACTCCTACGCTCACGATGGTCATCATCATCATCTTCATCATCTTCATCATCATCTTCATCATCACACAGTGGCTCGTCTCATTCACTTCTCATGTGCATTTATTCTTCATATATTATGACCATGTACAATACTGGTTTTCTGATTGTGTGCTTTCATATATCTTTCCTAATGTAACTTCAATGTTTTTTGAAATGTTTATGGGTTCAAAGCCAGCTGGAACCATCTTTGGCTTTTCCTCACTTCCACACACACACACACACACACACACACACGGTCTCTCTCTCTCTCTCTCTCTCTCTCTCTCTCTCTCTCTCTCTCTCTCTGTGTGTGGGGAGGGGGCGTATACAGAATACCAGGACAGAGGGAGTGTTAATTTGCAAATTGTAGAAGTTTCTCAGTTATATTCCTTTTTAAAGCTCTTTAAATGTTATTGTACTTTTGTACAGCTGTGCAGCATTGAGTGAAGTGTAAAAAGCTGCAATAATATTTCCTGAAATGACAGTGAAGGAGAAACAGCGCCCCCCGCTGCTTAGAGGGCGAAAATGCTTACGGCACCGGGTATTCCCAGGCGGTCTCCCATCCAAGTACTAACCCGGCCCGACCCTGCTTAGCTTCCGAGATCGGACGAGATCGGGCGTGTTCAGAGTGGTATGGCCGTAAACGAGGAGTGCAGCCACACACAGGCTCTTTATAGGTGAGACAGACCCGGGTCAAGTCATTGTGTACACACAACTACGTTAAAGTTCATGAATATCACAATTAACATGATGCCTTCATTAGAAACACACATTTCTGGTTAGTCAAGTCTTACCTCATGAAACTGATAATCCACACATAGAACATAAAAAGTGACCACTAACAACTCCTACGCTCACGATGGTCATCATCATCATCTTCATCATCTTCATCATCATCTTCATCATCACACAGTGGCTCGTCTCATTCACTTCTCATGTGCATTTATTCTTCATATATTATGACCATGTACAATACTGGTTTTCTGATTGTGTGCTTTCATATATCTTTCCTAATGTAACTTCAATGTTTTTTGAAATGTTTATGGGTTCAAAGCCAGCTGGAACCATCTTTGGCTTTTCCTCACTTCCACACACACACACACACACACACACACACACACACGGTCTCTCTCTCTCTCTCTCTCTCTCTCTCTCTTTCTCTCTCTCTCTCTGTGTGTGGGGAGGGGGCGTATACAGAATACCAGGACAGAGGGAGTGTTAATTTGCAAATTGTAGAAGTTTCTCAGTTATATTCCTTTTTAAAGCTCTTTAAATGTTATTGTACTTTTGTACAGCTGTGCAGCATTGAGTGAAGTGTAAAAAGCTGCAATAATATTTCCTGAAATGACAGTGAAGGAGAAACAGCGCCCCCCGCTGCTTAGAGGGCGAAAATGCTTACGGCACCGGGTATTCCCAGGCGGTCTCCCATCCAAGTACTAACCCGGCCCGACCCTGCTTAGCTTCCGAGATCGGACGAGATCGGGCGTGTTCAGAGTGGTATGGCCGTAAACGAGGAGTGCAGCCACACACAGGCTCTTTATAGGTGAGACAGACCCGGGTCAAGTCATTGTGCACACAAAGATACCAAACTACGTTTTTGGAAAATAATTTATGATCCAAATCAACATTTAAAGCTTTGGTGATGGAGGGTTAGGTCAGGAGAAATGAATTTCTCCTCTTTTCCTCTCCTTTTCTCTCTTTTTTTTCTTATCTTGTCTTCTACCCCAGTGTCATTTAGTAAATATTATTGTCGCATTTTAAACTTCACTCAATGCTGCACAGCTGTAGAACTTTCTTCATCTTTGTTCATATAATTGTGATGTTGAATAATTAGCCAATTGAAAGAGGTTCTCAGTTATATTCCTTTTTAAAGCTCTTTAAATGTTATTGTACTTTTGTACAGCTGTGCAGCATTGAGTGAAGTGTAAAAAGCTGCAATAATATTTCCTGAAATGACAGTGAAGGAGAAACAGCGCCCCCCGCTGCTTAGAGGGCGAAAATGCTTACGGCACCGGGTATTCCCAGGCGGTCTCCCATCCAAGTACTAACCCGGCCCGACCCTGCTTAGCTTCCGAGATCGGACGAGATCGGGCGTGTTCAGAGTGGTATGGCCGTAAACGAGGAGTGCAGCCACACACAGGCTCTTTATAGGTGAGACAGACCCGGGTCAAGTCATTGTGTACACACAACTACGTTAAAGTTCATGAATATCACAATTAACATGATGCCTTCATTAGAAACACACATTTCTGGTTAGTCAAGTCTTACCTCATGAAACTGATAATCCACACATAGAACATAAAAAGTGACCACTAACAACTCCTACGCTCACGATGGTCATCATCATCATCCTCATCATCTTCATCATCATCTTCATCATCACACAGTGGCTCGTCTCATTCACTTCTCATGTGCATTTATTCTTCATATATTATGACCATGTACAATACTGGTTTTCTGATTGTGTGCTTTCATATATCTTTCCTAATGTAACTTCAATGTTTTTTGAAATGTTTATGGGTTCAAAGCCAGCTGGAACCATCTTTGGCTTTTCCTCACTTCCACACACACACACACACACACACACACACACACACGGTCTCTCTCTCTCTCTCTCTCTCTCTCTCTCTTTCTCTCTCTCTCTCTGTGTGTGGGGAGGGGGCGTATACAGAATACCAGGACAGAGGGAGTGTTAATTTGCAAATTGTAGAAGTTTCTCAGTTATATTCCTTTTTAAAGCTCTTTAAATGTTATTGTACTTTTGTACAGCTGTGCAGCATTGAGTGAAGTGTAAAAAGCTGCAATAATATTTCCTGAAATGACAGTGAAGGAGAAACAGCGCCCCCCGCTGCTTAGAGGGCGAAAATGCTTACGGCACCGGGTATTCCCAGGCGGTCTCCCATCCAAGTACTAACCCGGCCCGACCCTGCTTAGCTTCCGAGATCGGACGAGATCGGGCGTGTTCAGAGTGGTATGGCCGTAAACGAGGAGTGCAGCCACACACAGGCTCTTTATAGGTGAGACAGACCCGGGTCAAGTCATTGTGCACACAAAGATACCAAACTACGTTTTTGGAAAATAATTTATGATCCAAATCAACATTTAAAGCTTTGGTGATGGAGGGTTAGGTCAGGAGAAATGAATTTCTCCTCTTTTCCTCTCCTTTTCTCTCTTTTTTTTCTTATCTTGTCTTCTACCCCAGTGTCATTTAGTAAATATTATTGTCGCATTTTAAACTTCACTCAATGCTGCACAGCTGTAGAACTTTCTTCATCTTTGTTCATATAATTGTGATGTTGAATAATTAGCCAATTGAAAGAGGTTCTCAGTTATATTCCTTTTTAAAGCTCTTTAAATGTTATTGTACTTTTGTACAGCTGTGCAGCATTGAGTGAAGTGTAAAAAGCTGCAATAATATTTCCTGAAATGACAGTGAAGGAGAAACAGCGCCCCCCGCTGCTTAGAGGGCGAAAATGCTTACGGCACCGGGTATTCCCAGGCGGTCTCCCATCCAAGTACTAACCCGGCCCGACCCTGCTTAGCTTCCGAGATCGGACGAGATCGGGCGTGTTCAGAGTGGTATGGCCGTAAACGAGGAGTGCAGCCACACACAGGCTCTTTATAGGTGAGACAGACCCGGGTCAAGTCATTGTGTACACACAACTACGTTAAAGTTCATGAATATCACAATTAACATGATGCCTTCATTAGAAACACACATTTCTGGTTAGTCAAGTCTTACCTCATGAAACTGATAATCCACACATAGAACATAAAAAGTGACCACTAACAACTCCTACGCTCACGATGGTCATCATCATCATCTTCATCATCTTCATCATCATCTTCATCATCACACAGTGGCTCGTCTCATTCACTTCTCATGTGCATTTATTCTTCATATATTATGACCATGTACAATACTGGTTTTCTGATTGTGTGCTTTCATATATCTTTCCTAATGTAACTTCAATGTTTTTTGAAATGTTTATGGGTTCAAAGCCAGCTGGAACCATCTTTGGCTTTTCCTCACTTCCACACACACACACACACACACACACACACGGTCTCTCTCTCTCTCTCTCTCTCTCTCTCTCTCTCTCTCTCTCTCTGTGTGTGGGGAGGGGGCGTATACAGAATACCAGGACAGAGGGAGTGTTAATTTGCAAATTGTAGAAGTTTCTCAGTTATATTCCTTTTTAAAGCTCTTTAAATGTTATTGTACTTTTGTACAGCTGTGCAGCATTGAGTGAAGTGTAAAAAGCTGCAATAATATTTCCTGAAATGACAGTGAAGGAGAAACAGCGCCCCCCGCTGCTTAGAGGGCGAAAATGCTTACGGCACCGGGTATTCCCAGGCGGTCTCCCATCCAAGTACTAACCCAGCCCGACCCTGCTTAGCTTCCGAGATCGGACGAGATCGGGCGTGTTCAGAGTGGTATGGCCGTAAACGAGGAGTGCAGCCACACACAGGCTCTTTATAGGTGAGACAGACCCGGGTCAAGTCATTGTGTACACACAACTACGTTAAAGTTCATGAATATCACAATTAACATGATGCCTTCATTAGAAACACACATTTCTGGTTAGTCAAGTCTTACCTCATGAAACTGATAATCCACACATAGAACATAAAAAGTGACCACTAACAACTCCTACGCTCACGATGGTCATCATCATCATCTTCATCATCTTCATCATCATCTTCATCATCACACAGTGGCTCGTCTCATTCACTTCTCATGTGCATTTATTCTTCATATATTATGACCATGTACAATACTGGTTTTCTGATTGTGTGCTTTCATATATCTTTCCTAATGTAACTTCAATGTTTTTTGAAATGTTTATGGGTTCAAAGCCAGCTGGAACCATCTTTGGCTTTTCCTCACTTCCACACACACACACACACACACACACACACACACACACACGGTCTCTCTCTCTCTCTCTCTCTCTCTCTTTCTCTCTCTCTCTCTGTGTGTGGGGAGGGGGCGTATACAGAATACCAGGACAGAGGGAGTGTTAATTTGCAAATTGTAGAAGTTTCTCAGTTATATTCCTTTTTAAAGCTCTTTAAATGTTATTGTACTTTTGTACAGCTGTGCAGCATTGAGTGAAGTGTAAAAAGCTGCAATAATATTTCCTGAAATGACAGTGAAGGAGAAACAGCGCCCCCCGCTGCTTAGAGGGCGAAAATGCTTACGGCACCGGGTATTCCCAGGCGGTCTCCCATCCAAGTACTAACCCGGCCCGACCCTGCTTAGCTTCCGAGATCGGACGAGATCGGGCGTGTTCAGAGTGGTATGGCCGTAAACGAGGAGTGCAGCCACACACAGGCTCTTTATAGGTGAGACAGACCCGGGTCAAGTCATTGTGCACACAAAGATACCAAACTACGTTTTTGGAAAATAATTTATGATCCAAATCAACATTTAAAGCTTTGGTGATGGAGGGTTAGGTCAGGAGAAATGAATTTCTCCTCTTTTCCTCTCCTTTTCTCTCTTTTTTTTCTTATCTTGTCTTCTACCCCAGTGTCATTTAGTAAATATTATTGTCGCATTTTAAACTTCACTCAATGCTGCACAGCTGTAGAACTTTCTTCATCTTTGTTCATATAATTGTGATGTTGAATAATTAGCCAATTGAAAGAGGTTCTCAGTTATATTCCTTTTTAAAGCTCTTTAAATGTTATTGTACTTTTGTACAGCTGTGCAGCATTGAGTGAAGTGTAAAAAGCTGCAATAATATTTCCTGAAATGACAGTGAAGGAGAAACAGCGCCCCCCGCTGCTTAGAGGGCGAAAATGCTTACAGCACCGGGTATTCCCAGGCGGTCTCCCATCCAAGTACTAACCCGGCCCGACCCTGCTTAGCTTCCGAGATCGGACGAGATCGGGCGTGTTCAGAGTGGTATGGCCGTAAACGAGGAGTGCAGCCACACACAGGCTCTTTATAGGTGAGACAGACCCGGGTCAAGTCATTGTGTACACACAACTACGTTAAAGTTCATGAATATCACAATTAACATGATGCCTTCATTAGAAACACACATTTCTGGTTAGTCAAGTCTTACCTCATGAAACTGATAATCCACACATAGAACATAAAAAGTGACCACTAACAACTCCTACGCTCACGATGGTCATCATCATCATCTTCATCATCTTCATCATCATCTTCATCATCACACAGTGGCTCGTCTCATTCACTTCTCATGTGCATTTATTCTTCATATATTATGACCATGTACAATACTGGTTTTCTGATTGTGTGCTTTCATATATCTTTCCTAATGTAACTTCAATGTTTTTTGAAATGTTTATGGGTTCAAAGCCAGCTGGAACCATCTTTGGCTTTTCCTCACTTCCACACACACACACACACACACACACACACGGTCTCTCTCTCTCTCTCTCTCTCTCTCTCTCTCTCTCTCTCTCTCTCTCTCTCTCTCTGTGTGTGGGGAGGGGGCGTATACAGAATACCAGGACAGAGGGAGTGTTAATTTGCAAATTGTAGAAGTTTCTCAGTTATGTTCCTTTTTAAAGCTCTTTAAATGTTATTGTACTTTTGTACAGCTGTGCAGCATTGAGTGAAGTGTAAAAAGCTGCAATAATATTTCCTGAAATGACAGTGAAGGAGAAACAGCGCCCCCCGCTGCTTAGAGGGCGAAAATGCTTACGGCACCGGGTATTCCCAGGCGGTCTCCCATCCAAGTACTAACCCGGCCCGACCCTGCTTAGCTTCCGAGATCGGACGAGATCGGGCGTGTTCAGAGTGGTATGGCCGTAAACGAGGAGTGCAGCCACACACAGGCTCTTTATAGGTGAGACAGACCCGGGTCAAGTCATTGTGTACACACAACTACGTTAAAGTTCATGAATATCACAATTAACATGATGCCTTCATTAGAAACACACATTTCTGGTTAGTCAAGTCTTACCTCATGAAACTGATAATCCACACATAGAACATAAAAAGTGACCACTAACAACTCCTACGCTCACGATGGTCATCATCATCATCTTCATCATCTTCATCATCATCTTCATCATCACACAGTGGCTCGTCTCATTCACTTCTCATGTGCATTTATTCTTCATATATTATGACCATGTACAATACTGGTTTTCTGATTGTGTGCTTTCATATATCTTTCCTAATGTAACTTCAATGTTTTTTGAAATGTTTATGGGTTCAAAGCCAGCTGGAACCATCTTTGGCTTTTCCTCACTTCCACACACACACACACACACACACACACACGGTCTCTCTCTCTCTCTCTCTCTCTCTCTCTCTCTCTCTCTCTCTCTCTCTCTCTGTGTGTGGGGAGGGGGCGTATACAGAATACCAGGACAGAGGGAGTGTTAATTTGCAAATTGTAGAAGTTTCTCAGTTATATTCCTTTTTAAAGCTCTTTAAATGTTATTGTACTTTTGTACAGCTGTGCAGCATTGAGTGAAGTGTAAAAAGCTGCAATAATATTTCCTGAAATGACAGTGAAGGAGAAACAGCGCCCCCCGCTGCTTAGAGGGCGAAAATGCTTACGGCACCGGGTATTCCCAGGCGGTCTCCCATCCAAGTACTAACCCGGCCCGACCCTGCTTAGCTTCCGAGATCGGACGAGATCGGGCGTGTTCAGAGTGGTATGGCCGTAAACGAGGAGTGCAGCCACACACAGGCTCTTTATAGGTGAGACAGACCCGGGTCAAGTCATTGTGTACACACAACTACGTTAAAGTTCATGAATATCACAATTAACATGATGCCTTCATTAGAAACACACATTTCTGGTTAGTCAAGTCTTACCTCATGAAACTGATAATCCACACATAGAACATAAAAAGTGACCACTAACAACTCCTACGCTCACGATGGTCATCATCATCATCTTCATCATCTTCATCATCATCTTCATCATCACACAGTGGCTCGTCTCATTCACTTCTCATGTGCATTTATTCTTCATATATTATGACCATGTACAATACTGGTTTTCTGATTGTGTGCTTTCATATATCTTTCCTAATGTAACTTCAATGTTTTTTGAAATGTTTATGGGTTCAAAGCCAGCTGGAACCATCTTTGGCTTTTCCTCACTTCCACACACACACACACACACACACACACACGGTCTCTCTCTCTCTCTCTCTCTCTCTCTCTCTCTCTCTCTCTCTCTCTCTCTGTGTGTGGGGAGGGGGCGTATACAGAATACCAGGACAGAGGGAGTGTTAATTTGCAAATTGTAGAAGTTTCTCAGTTATGTTCCTTTTTAAAGCTCTTTAAATGTTATTGTACTTTTGTACAGCTGTGCAGCATTGAGTGAAGTGTAAAAAGCTGCAATAATATTTCCTGAAATGACAGTGAAGGAGAAACAGCGCCCCCCGCTGCTTAGAGGGCGAAAATGCTTACGGCACCGGGTATTCCCAGGCGGTCTCCCATCCAAGTACTAACCCGGCCCGACCCTGCTTAGCTTCCGAGATCGGACGAGATCGGGCGTGTTCAGAGTGGTATGGCCGTAAACGAGGAGTGCAGCCACACACAGGCTCTTTATAGGTGAGACAGACCCGGGTCAAGTCATTGTGTACACACAACTACGTTAAAGTTCATGAATATCACAATTAACATGATGCCTTCATTAGAAACACACATTTCTGGTTAGTCAAGTCTTACCTCATGAAACTGATAATCCACACATAGAACATAAAAAGTGACCACTAACAACTCCTACGCTCACGATGGTCATCATCATCATCTTCATCATCTTCATCATCATCTTCATCATCACACAGTGGCTCGTCTCATTCACTTCTCATGTGCATTTATTCTTCATATATTATGACCATGTACAATACTGGTTTTCTGATTGTGTGCTTTCATATATCTTTCCTAATGTAACTTCAATGTTTTTTGAAATGTTTATGGGTTCAAAGCCAGCTGGAACCATCTTTGGCTTTTCCTCACTTCCACACACACACACACACACACACACACACGGTCTCTCTCTCTCTCTCTCTCTCTCTCTCTCTCTCTCTCTCTCTCTCTCTGTGTGTGGGGAGGGGGCGTATACAGAATACCAGGACAGAGGGAGTGTTAATTTGCAAATTGTAGAAGTTTCTCAGTTATATTCCTTTTTAAAGCTCTTTAAATGTTATTGTACTTTTGTACAGCTGTGCAGCATTGAGTGAAGTGTAAAAAGCTGCAATAATATTTCCTGAAATGACAGTGAAGGAGAAACAGCGCCCCCCGCTGCTTAGAGGGCGAAAATGCTTACGGCACCGGGTATTCCCAGGCGGTCTCCCATCCAAGTACTAACCCGGCCCGACCCTGCTTAGCTTCCGAGATCGGACGAGATCGGGCGTGTTCAGAGTGGTATGGCCGTAAACGAGGAGTGCAGCCACACACAGGCTCTTTATAGGTGAGACAGACCCGGGTCAAGTCATTGTGCACACAAAGATACCAAACTACGTTTTTGGAAAATAATTTATGATCCAAATCAACATTTAAAGCTTTGGTGATGGAGGGTTAGGTCAGGAGAAATGAATTTCTCCTCTTTTCCTCTCCTTTTCTCTCTTTTTTTTCTTATCTTGTCTTCTACCCCAGTGTCATTTAGTAAATATTATTGTCGCATTTTACACTTCACTCAATGCTGCACAGCTGTAGAACTTTCTTCATCTTTGTTCATATAATTGTGATGTTGAATAATTAGCCAATTGAAAGAGGTTCTCAGTTATATTCCTTTTTAAAGCTCTTTAAATGTTATTGTACTTTTGTACAGCTGTGCAGCATTGAGTGAAGTGTAAGAAGCTGCAATAATATTTCCTGAAATGACAGTGAAGGAGAAACAGCGCCCCCCGCTGCTTAGAGGGCGAAAATTCTTACGGCACCGGGTATTCCCAGGCGGTCTCCCATCCAAGTACTAACCCGGCCCGACCCTGCTTAGCTTCCGAGATCGGACGAGATCGGGCGTGTTCAGAGTGGTATGGCCGTAAACGAGGAGTGCAGCCACACACAGGCTCTTTATAGGTGAGACAGACCCGGGTCAAGTCATTGTGTACACACAACTACGTTAAAGTTCATGAATATCACAATTAACATGATGCCTTCATTAGAAACACACATTTCTGGTTAGTCAAGTCTTACCTCATGAAACTGATAATCCACACATAGAACATAAAAAGTGACCACTAACAACTCCTACGCTCACGATGGTCATCATCATCATCTTCATCATCTTCATCATCATCTTCATCATCACACAGTGGCTCGTCTCATTCACTTCTCATGTGCATTTATTCTTCATATATTATGACCATGTACAATACTGGTTTTCTGATTGTGTGCTTTCATATATCTTTCCTAATGTAACTTCAATGTTTTTTGAAATGTTTATGGGTTCAAAGCCAGCTGGAACCATCTTTGGCTTTTCCTCACTTCCACACACACACACACACACACACACACACACGGTCTCTCTCTCTCTCTCTCTCTCTCTCTTTCTCTCTCTCTCTCTGTGTGTGGGGAGGGGGCGTATACAGAATACCAGGACAGAGGGAGTGTTAATTTGCAAATTGTAGAAGTTTCTCAGTTATATTCCTTTTTAAAGCTCTTTAAATGTTATTGTACTTTTGTACAGCTGTGCAGCATTGAGTGAAGTGTAAAAAGCTGCAATAATATTTCCTGAAATGACAGTGAAGGAGATCCAGCGCCCCCCGCTGCTTAGAGGGCGAAAATGCTTACGGCACCGGGTATTCCCAGGCGGTCTCCCATCCAAGTACTAACCCGGCCCGACCCTGCTTAGCTTCCGAGATCGGACGAGATCGGGCGTGTTCAGAGTGGTATGGCCGTAAACGAGGAGTGCAGCCACACACAGGCTCTTTATAGGTGAGACAGACCCGGGTCAAGTCACTGTGCACACAAAGATACCAAACTACGTTTTTGGAAAATAATTTATGATCCAAATCAACATTTAAAGCTTTGGTGATGGAGGGTTAGGTCAGGAGAAATGAATTTCTCCTCTTTTCCTCTCCTTTTCTCTCTTTTTTTTCTTATCTTGTCTTCTACCCCAGTGTCATTTAGTAAATATTATTGTCGCATTTTACACTTCACTCAATGCTGCACAGCTGTAGAACTTTCTTCATCTTTGTTCATATAATTGTGATGTTGAGTAATTAGCCAATTGAAAGAGGTTCTCAGTTATATTCCTTTTTAAAGCTCTTTAAATGTTATTGTACTTTTGTACAGCTGTGCAGCATTGAGTGAAGTGTAAAAAGCTGCAATAATATTTCCTGAAATGACAGTGAAGGAGAAACAGCGCCCCCCGCTGCTTAGAGGGCGAAAATGCTTACGGCACCGGGTATTCCCAGGCGGTCTCCCATCCAAGTACTAACCCGGCCCGACCCTGCTTAGCTTCCGAGATCGGACGAGATCGGGCGTGTTCAGAGTGGTATGGCCGTAAACGAGGAGTGCAGCCACACACAGGCTCTTTATAGGTGAGACAGACCCGGGTCAAGTCATTGTGTACACACAACTACGTTAAAGTTCATGAATATCACAATTAACATGATGCCTTCATTAGAAACACACATTTCTGGTTAGTCAAGTCTTACCTCATGAAACTGATAATCCACACATAGAACATAAAAAGTGACCACTAACAACTCCTACGCTCACGATGGTCATCATCATCATCTTCATCATCTTCATCATCATCTTCATCATCACACAGTGGCTCGTCTCATTCACTTCTCATGTGCATTTATTCTTCATATATTATGACCATGTACAATACTGGTTTTCTGATTGTGTGCTTTCATATATCTTTCCTAATGTAACTTCAATGTTTTTTGAAATGTTTATGGGTTCAAAGCCAGCTGGAACCATCTTTGGCTTTTCCTCACTTCCACACACACACACACACACACACACACACGGTCTCTCTCTCTCTCTCTCTCTCTCTCTCTCTCTCTCTCTCTCTCTCTCTGTGTGTGGGGAGGGGGCGTATACAGAATACCAGGACAGAGGGAGTGTTAATTTGCAAATTGTAGAAGTTTCTCAGTTATATTCCTTTTTAAAGCTCTTTAAATGTTATTGTACTTTTGTACAGCTGTGCAGCATTGAGTGAAGTGTAAAAAGCTGCAATAATATTTCCTGAAATGACAGTGAAGGAGAAACAGCGCCCCCCGCTGCTTAGAGGGCGAAAATGCTTACGGCACCGGGTATTCCCAGGCGGTCTCCCATCCAAGTACTAACCCGGCCCGACCATGCTTAGCTTCCGAGATCGGACGAGATCGGGCGTGTTCAGAGTGGTATGGCCGTAAACGAGGAGTGCAGCCACACACAGGCTCTTTATAGGTGAGACAGACCCGGGTCAAGTCATTGTGCACACAAAGATACCAAACTACGTTTTTGGAAAATAATTTATGATCCAAATCAACATTTAAAGCTTTGGTGATGGAGGGTTAGGTCAGGAGAAATGAATTTCTCCTCTTTTCCTCTCCTTTTCTCTCTTTTTTTTCTTATCTTGTCTTCTACCCCAGTGTCATTTAGTAAATATTATTGTCGCATTTTACACTTCACTCAATGCTGCACAGCTGTAGAACTTTCTTCATCTTTGTTCATATAATTGTGATGTTGAATAATTAGCCAATTGAAAGAGGTTCTCAGTTATATTCCTTTTTAAAGCTCTTTAAATGTTATTGTACTTTTGTACAGCTGTGCAGCATTGAGTGAAGTGTAAAAAGCTGCAATAATATTTCCTGAAATGACAGTGAAGGAGAAACAGCGCCCCCCGCTGCTTAGAGGGCGAAAATGCTTACGGCACCGGGTATTCCCAGGCGGTCTCCCATCCAAGTACTAACCCGGCCCGACCCTGCTTAGCTTCCGAGATCGGACGAGATCGGGCGTGTTCAGAGTGGTATGGCCGTAAACGAGGAGTGCAGCCACACACAGGCTCTTTATAGGTGAGACAGACCCGGGTCAAGTCATTGTGTACACACAACTACGTTAAAGTTCATGAATATCACAATTAACATGATGCCTTCATTAGAAACACACATTTCTGGTTAGTCAAGTCTTACCTCATGAAACTGATAATCCACACATAGAACATAAAAAGTGACCACTAACAACTCCTACGCTCACGATGGTCATCATCATCATCTTCATCATCTTCATCATCATCTTCATCATCACACAGTGGCTCGTCTCATTCACTTCTCATGTGCATTTATTCTTCATATATTATGACCATGTACAATACTGGTTTTCTGATTGTGTGCTTTCATATATCTTTCCTAATGTAACTTCAATGTTTTTTGAAATGTTTATGGGTTCAAAGCCAGCTGGAACCATCTTTGGCTTTTCCTCACTTCCACACACACACACACACACACACACACACACGGTCTCTCTCTCTCTCTCTCTCTCTCTCTTTCTCTCTCTCTCTCTGTGTGTGGGGAGGGGGCGTATACAGAATACCAGGACAGAGGGAGTGTTAATTTGCAAATTGTAGAAGTTTCTCAGTTATATTCCTTTTTAAAGCTCTTTAAATGTTATTGTACTTTTGTACAGCTGTGCAGCATTGAGTGAAGTGTAAAAAGCTGCAATAATATTTCCTGAAATGACAGTGAAGGAGAAACAGCGCCCCCCGCTGCTTAGAGGGCGAAAATGCTTACGGCACCGGGTATTCCCAGGCGGTCTCCCATCCAAGTACTAACCCGGCCCGACCCTGCTTAGCTTCCGAGATCGGACGAGATCGGGCGTGTTCAGAGTGGTATGGCCGTAAACGAGGAGTGCAGCCACACACAGGCTCTTTATAGGTGAGACAGACCCGGGTCAAGTCATTGTGCACACAAAGATACCAAACTACGTTTTTGGAAAATAATTTATGATCCAAATCAACATTTAAAGCTTTGGTGATGGAGGGTTAGGTCAGGAGAAATGAATTTCTCCTCTTTTCCTCTCCTTTTCTCTCTTTTTTTTCTTATCTTGTCTTCTACCCCAGTGTCATTTAGTAAATATTATTGTCGCATTTTACACTTCACTCAATGCTGCACAGCTGTAGAACTTTCTTCATCTTTGTTCATATAATTGTGATGTTGAGTAATTAGCCAATTGAAAGAGGTTCTCAGTTATATTCCTTTTTAAAGCTCTTTAAATGTTATTGTACTTTTGTACAGCTGTGCAGCATTGAGTGAAGTGTAAAAAGCTGCAATAATATTTCCTGAAATGACAGTGAAGGAGAAACAGCGCCCCCCGCTGCTTAGAGGGCGAAAATGCTTACGGCACCGGGTATTCCCAGGCGGTCTCCCATCCAAGTACTAACCCGGCCCGACCCTGCTTAGCTTCCGAGATCGGACGAGATCGGGCGTGTTCAGAGTGGTATGGCCGTAAATGAGGAGTGCAGCCACACACAGGCTCTTTATAGGTGAGACAGACCCGGGTCAAGTCATTGTGTACACACAACTACGTTAAAGTTCATGAATATCACAATTAACATGATGCCTTCATTAGAAACACACATTTCTGGTTAGTCAAGTCTTACCTCATGAAACTGATAATCCACACATAGAACATAAAAAGTGACCACTAACAACTCCTACGCTCACGATGGTCATCATCATCATCTTCATCATCTTCATCATCATCTTCATCATCACACAGTGGCTCGTCTCATTCACTTCTCATGTGCATTTATTCTTCATATATTATGACCATGTACAATACTGGTTTTCTGATTGTGTGCTTTCATATATCTTTCCTAATGTAACTTCAATGTTTTTTGAAATGTTTATGGGTTCAAAGCCAGCTGGAACCATCTTTGGCTTTTCCTCACTTCCACACACACACACACACACACACACACACACACACGGTCTCTCTCTCTCTCTCTCTCTCTCTCTTTCTCTCTCTCTCTCTGTGTGTGGGGAGGGGGCGTATACAGAATACCAGGACAGAGGGAGTGTTAATTTGCAAATTGTAGAAGTTTCTCAGTTATATTCCTTTTTAAAGCTCTTTAAATGTTATTGTACTTTTGTACAGCTGTGCAGCATTGAGTGAAGTGTAAAAAGCTGCAATAATATTTCCTGAAATGACAGTGAAGGAGAAACAGCGCCCCCCGCTGCTTAGAGGGCGAAAATGCTTACGGCACCGGGTATTCCCAGGCGGTCTCCCATCCAAGTACTAACCCGGCCCGACCCTGCTTAGCTTCCGAGATCGGACGAGATCGGGCGTGTTCAGAGTGGTATGGCCGTAAACGAGGAGTGCAGCCACACACAGGCTCTTTATAGGTGAGACAGACCCGGGTCAAGTCATTGTGCACACAAAGATACCAAACTACGTTTTTGGAAAATAATTTATGATCCAAATCAACATTTAAAGCTTTGGTGATGGAGGGTTAGGTCAGGAGAAATGAATTTCTCCTCTTTTCCTCTCCTTTTCTCTCTTTTTTTTCTTATCTTGTCTTCTACCCCAGTGTCATTTAGTAAATATTATTGTCGCATTTTACACTTCACTCAATGCTGCACAGCTGTAGAACTTTCTTCATCTTTGTTCATATAATTGTGATGTTGAATAATTAGCCAATTGAAAGAGGTTCTCAGTTATATTCCTTTTTAAAGCTCTTTAAATGTTATTGTACTTTTGTACAGCTGTGCAGCATTGAGTGAAGTGTAAAAAGCTGCAATAATATTTCCTGAAATGACAGTGAAGGAGAAACAGCGCCCCCCGCTGCTTAGAGGGCGAAAATGCTTACGGCAACGGGTATTCCCAGGCGGTCTCCCATCCAAGTACTAACCCGGCCCGACCCTGCTTAGCTTCCGAGATCGGACGAGATCGGGCGTGTTCAGAGTGGTATGGCCGTAAACGAGGAGTGCAGCCACACACAGGCTCTTTATAGGTGAGACAGACCCGGGTCAAGTCATTGTGTACACACAACTACGTTAAAGTTCATGAATATCACAATTAACATGATGCCTTCATTAGAAACACACATTTCTGGTTAGTCAAGTCTTACCTCATGAAACTGATAATCCACACATAGAACATAAAAAGTGACCACTAACAACTCCTACGCTCACGATGGTCATCATCATCATCTTCATCATCTTCATCATCATCTTCATCATCACACAGTGGCTCGTCTCATTCACTTCTCATGTGCATTTATTCTTCATATATTATGACCATGTACAATACTGGTTTTCTGATTGTGTGCTTTCATATATCTTTCCTAATGTAACTTCAATGTTTTTTGAAATGTTTATGGGTTCAAAGCCAGCTGGAACCATCTTTGGCTTTTCCTCACTTCCACACACACACACACACACACACACACACACGGTCTCTCTCTCTCTCTCTCTCTCTCTCTTTCTCTCTCTCTCTCTGTGTGTGGGGAGGGGGCGTATACAGAATACCAGGACAGAGGGAGTGTTAATTTGCAAATTGTAGAAGTTTCTCAGTTATATTCCTTTTTAAAGCTCTTTAAATGTTATTGTACTTTTGTACAGCTGTGCAGCATTGAGTGAAGTGTAAAAAGCTGCAATAATATTTCCTGAAATGACAGTGAAGGAGAAACAGCGCCCCCCGCTGCTTAGAGGGCGAAAATGCTTACGGCACCGGGTATTCCCAGGCGGTCTCCCATCCAAGTACTAACCCGGCCCGACCCTGCTTAGCTTCCGAGATCGGACGAGATCGGGCGTGTTCAGAGTGGTATGGCCGTAAACGAGCAGTGCAGCCACACACAGGCTCTTTATAGGTGAGACAGACCCGGGTCAAGTCACTGTGCACACAAAGATACCAAACTACGTTTTTGGAAAATAATTTATGATCCAAATCAACATTTAAAGCTTTGGTGATGGAGGGTTAGGTCAGGAGAAATGAATTTCTCCTCTTTTCCTCTCCTTTTCTCTCTTTTTTTTCTTATCTTGTCTTCTACCCCAGTGTCATTTAGTAAATATTATTGTCGCATTTTACACTTCACTCAATGCTGCACAGCTGTAGAACTTTCTTCATCTTTGTTCATATAATTGTGATGTTGAATAATTAGCCAATTGAAAGAGGTTCTCAGTTATATTCCTTTTTAAAGCTCTTTAAATGTTATTGTACTTTTGTACAGCTGTGCAGCATTGAGTGAAGTGTAAAAAGCTGCAATAATATTTCCTGAAATGACAGTGAAGGAGAAACAGCGCCCCCCGCTGCTTAGAGGGCGAAAATGCTTACGGCACCGGGTATTCCCAGGCAGTCTCCCATCCAAGTACTAACCCGGCCCGACCCTGCTTAGCTTCCGAGATCGGACGAGATCGGGCGTGTTCAGAGTGGTATGGCCGTAAACGAGGAGTGCAGCCACACACAGGCTCTTTATAGGTGAGACAGACCCGGGTCAAGTCATTGTGTACACACAACTACGTTAAAGTTCATGAATATCACAATTAACATGATGCCTTCATTAGAAACACACATTTCTGGTTAGTCAAGTCTTACCTCATGAAACTGATAATCCACACATAGAACATAAAAAGTGACCACTAACAACTCCTACGCTCACGATGGTCATCATCATCATCTTCATCATCTTCATCATCATCTTCATCATCACACAGTGGCTCGTCTCATTCACTTCTCATGTGCATTTATTCTTCATATATTATGACCATGTACAATACTGGTTTTCTGATTGTGTGCTTTCATATATCTTTCCTAATGTAACTTCAATGTTTTTTGAAATGTTTATGGGTTCAAAGCCAGCTGGAACCATCTTTGGCTTTTCCTCACTTCCACACACACACACACACACACACACACGGTCTCTCTCTCTCTCTCTCTCTCTCTCTCTCTCTCTCTGTGTGTGGGGAGGGGGCGTATACAGAATACCAGGACAGAGGGAGTGTTAATTTGCAAATTGTAGAAGTTTCTCAGTTATATTCCTTTTTAAAGCTCTTTAAATGTTATTGTACTTTTGTACAGCTGTGCAGCATTGAGTGAAGTGTAAAAAGCTGCAATAATATTTCCTGAAATGACAGTGAAGGAGAAACAGCGCCCCCCGCTGCTTAGAGGGCGAAAATGCTTACGGCACCGGGTATTCCCAGGCGGTCTCCCATCCAAGTACTAACCCGGCCCGACCCTGCTTAGCTTCCGAGATCGGACGAGATCGGGCGTGTTCAGAGTGGTATGGCCGTAAACGAGGAGTGCAGCCACACACAGGCTCTTTATAGGTGAGACAGACCCGGGTCAAGTCACTGTGCACACAAAGATACCAAACTACGTTTTTGGAAAATAATTTATGATCCAAATCAACATTTAAAGCTTTGGTGATGGAGGGTTAGGTCAGGAGAAATGAATTTCTCCTCTTTTCCTCTCCTTTTCTCTCTTTTTTTTCTCATCTTGTCTTCTACCCCAGTGTCATTTAGTAAATATTATTGTCGCATTTTACACTTCACTCAATGCTGCACAGCTGTAGAACTTTCTTCATCTTTGTTCATATAATTGTGATGTTGAATAATTAGCCAATTGAAAGAGGTTCTCAGTTATATTCCTTTTTAAAGCTCTTTAAATGTTATTGTACTTTTGTACAGCTGTGCAGCATTGAGTGAAGTGTAAAAAGCTGCAATAATATTTCCTGAAATGACAGTGAAGGAGAAACAGCGCCCCCCGCTGCTTGGAGGGCAAAAATGCTTACGGCACCGGGTATTCCCAGGCGGTCTCCCATCCAAGTACTAACCCGGCCCGACCCTGCTTAGCTTCCGAGATCAGACGAGATCGGGCGTGTTCAGAGTGGTATGGCCGTAAACGAGGAGTGCAGCCACACACAGGCTCTTTATAGGTGAGACAGACCCGGGTCAAGTCATTGTGTACACACAACTACGTTAAAGTTCATGAATATCACAATTAACATGATGCCTTCATTAGAAACACACATTTCTGGTTAGTCAAGTCTTACCTCATGAAACTGATAATCCACACATAGAACATAAAAAGTGACCACTAACAACTCCTACGCTCACGATGGTCATCATCATCATCTTCATCATCTTTATCATCATCTTCATCATCACACAGTGGCTCGTCTCATTCACTTCTCATGTGCATTTATTCTTCATATATTATGACCATGTACAATACTGGTTTTCTGATTGTGTGCTTTCATATATCTTTCCTAATGTAACTTCAATGTTTTTTGAAATGTTTATGGGTTCAAAGCCAGCTGGAACCATCTTTGGCTTTTCCTCACTTCCACACACACACACACACACACACACGGTCTCTCTCTCTCTCTCTCTCTCTCTCTCTCTCTCTCTCTCTGTGTGTGGGGAGGGGGCGTATACAGAATACCAGGACAGAGGGAGTGTTAATTTGCAAATTGTAGAAGTTTCTCAGTTATATTCCTTTTTAAAGCTCTTTAAATGTTATTGTACTTTTGTACAGCTGTGCAGCATTGAGTGAAGTGTAAAAAGCTGCAATAATATTTCCTGAAATGACAGTGAAGGAGAAACAGCGCCCCCCGCTGCTTAGAGGGTGAAAATGCTTACGGCACCGGGTATTCCCAGGCGGTCTCCCATCCAAGTACTAACCCGGCCCGACCCTGCATAGCTTCCGAGATCGGACGAGATCGGGCGTGTTCAGAGTGGTATGGCCGTAAACGAGGAGTGCAGCCACACACAGGCTCTTTATAGGTGAGACAGACCCGGGTCAAGTCACTGTGCACACAAAGATACCAAACTACGTTTTTGGAAAATAATTTATGATCCAAATCAACATTTAAAGCTTTGGTGATGGAGGGTTAGGTCAGGAGAAATGAATTTCTCCTCTTTTCCTCTCCTTTTCTCTCTTTTTTTTCTTATCTTGTCTTCTACCCCAGTGTCATTTAGTAAATATTATTGTCGCATTTTACACTTCACTCAATGCTGCACAGCTGTAGAACTTTCTTCATCTTTGTTCATATAATTGTGATGTTGAATAATTAGCCAATTGAAAGAGGTTCTCAGTTATATTCCTTTTTAAAGCTCTTTAAATGTTATTGTACTTTTGTACAGCTGTGCAGCATTGAGTGAAGTGTAAAAAGCTGCAATAATATTTCCTGAAATGACAGTGAAGGAGAAACAGAGCCCCCCGCTGCTAAGAGGGCGAAAATGCTTACGGCACCAGGTATTCCCAGGCGGTCTCCCATCCAAGTACTAACCCGGCCCGACCCTGCTTAGCTTCCGAGATCGGACGAGATCGGGCGTGTTCAGAGTGGTATGGCCGTAAACGAGGAGTGCAGCCACACACAGGCTCTTTATAGGTGAGACAGACCCGGGTCAAGTCATTGTGTACACACAACTACGTTAAAGTTCATGAATATCACAATTAACATGATGCCTTCATTAGAAACACACATTTCTGGTTAGTCAAGTCTTACCTCATGAAACTGATAATCCACACATAGAACATAAAAAGTGACCACTAACAACTCCTACGCTCACGATGGTCATCATCATCATCTTCATCATCTTCATCATCACCTTCATCATCACACAGTGGCTCGTCTCATTCACTTCTCATGTGCATTTATTCTTCATATATTATGACCATGTACAATACTGGTTTTCTGATTGTGTGCTTTCATATATCTTTCCTAATGTAACTTCAATGTTTTTTGAAATGTTTATGGGTTCAAAGCCAGCTGGAACCATCTTTGGCTTTTCCTCACTTCCACACACACACACACACACACACACGGTCTCTCTCTCTCTCTCTCTCTCTCTCTCTCTCTCTGTGTGTGGGGAGGGGGCGTATACAGAATACCAGGACAGAGGGAGTGTTAATTTGCAAATTGTAGAAGTTTCTCAGTTATATTCCTTTTTAAAGCTCTTTAAATGTTATTGTACTTTTGTACAGCTGTGCAGCATTGAGTGAAGTGTAAAAAGCTGCAATAATATTTCCTGAAATGACAGTGAAGGAGAAACAGCGCCCCCCGCTGCTTAGAGGGCGAAAATGCTTACGGCACCGGGTATTCCCAGGCAGTCTCCCATCCAAGTACTAACCCGGCCCGACCCTGCTTAGCTTCCGAGATCGGACGAGATCGGGCGTGTTCAGAGTGGTATGGCCGTAAACGAGGAGTGCAGCCACACACAGGCTCTTTATAGGTGAGACAGACCCGGGTCAAGTCACTGTGCACACAAAGATACCAAACTACGTTTTTGGAAAATAATTTATGATCCAAATCAACATTTAAAGCTTTGGTGATGGAGGGTTAGGTCAGGAGAATTGAATTTCTCCTCTTTTCCTCTCCTTTTCTCTCTTTTTTTTCTTATCTTGCCTTCTACCCCAGTGTCATTTAGTAGATATTATTGTCGCATTTTACACTTCACTCAATGCTGCACAGCTGTAGAACTTTCTTCATCTTTGTTCATATAATTGTGATGTTGAATAATTAGCCAATTGAAAGAGGTTCTCAGTTATATTCCTTTTTAAAGCTCTTTAAATGTTATTGTACTTTTGTACAGCTGTGCAGCATTGAGTGAAGTGTAAAAAGCTGCAATAATATTTCCTGAAATGACAGTGAAGGAGAAACAGCGCCCCCCGCTGCTTAGAGGGCGAAAATGCTTACGGCACCGGGTATTCCCAGGCGGTCTCCCATCCAAGTACTAACCCGGCCCGACCCTGCTTAGCTTCCGAGATCAGACGAGATCGGGCGTGTTCAGAGTGGTATGGCCGTAAACGAGGAGTGCAGCCACACACAGGCTCTTTATAGGTGAGACAGACCCGGGTCAAGTCACTGTGCACACAAAGATACCAAACTACGTTTTTGGAAAATAATTTATGATCCAAATCAACATTTAAAGCTTTGGTGATGGAGGGTTAGGTCAGGAGAAATGAATTTCTCCTCTTTTCCTCTCCTTTTCTCTCTTTTTTTTCTTATCTTGTCTTCTACCCCAGTGTCATTTAGTAAATATTATTGTCGCATTTTACACTTCACTCAATGCTGCACAGCTGTAGAACTTTCTTCATCTTTGTTCATATAATTGTGATGTTGAAAAATTAGCCAATTGAAAGAGGTTCTCAGTTATATTCCTTTTTAAAGCTCTTTAAATGTTATTGTACTTTTGTACAGCTGTGCAGCATTGAGTGAAGTGTAAAAAGCTGCAATAATATTTCCTGAAATGACAGTGAAGGAGAAACAGCGCCCCCCGCTGCTTAGAGGGCGAAAATGCTTACGGCACCGGGTATTCCCAGGCGGTCTCCCATCCAAGTACTAACCCAGCCCGACCCTGCTTAGCTTCCGAGATCGGACGAGATCGGGCGTGTTCAGAGTGGTATGGCCGTAAACGAGGAGTGCAGCCACACACAGGCTCTTTATAGGTGAGACAGACCCGGGTCAAGTCATTGTGTACACACAACTACGTTAAAGTTCATGAATATCACAATTAACATGATGCCTTCATTAGAAACACACATTTCTGGTTAGTCAAGTCTTACCTCATGAAACTGATAATCCACACATAGAACTTAAAAAGTGACCACTAACAACTCCTACGCTCACGATGGTCATCATCATCATCTTCATCATCTTCATCATCATCTTCATCATCACACAGTGGCTCGTCTCATTCACTTCTCATGTGCATTTATTCTTCATATATTATGACCATGTACAATACTGGTTTTCTGATTGTGTGCTTTCATATATCTTTCCTAATGTAACTTCAATGTTTTTTGAAATGTTTATGGGTTCAAAGCCAGCTGGAACCATCTTTGGCTTTTCCTCACTTCCACACACACACACACACACACACACACACGGTCTCTCTCTCTCTCTCTCTCTCTCTCTCTCTCTCTCTCTCTCTGTGTGTGGGGAGGGGGCGTATACAGAATACCAGGACAGAGGGAGTGTTAATTTGCAAATTGTAGAAGTTTCTCAGTTATATTCCTTTTTAAAGCTCTTTAAATGTTATTGTACTTTTGTACAGCTGTGCAGCATTGAGTGAAGTGTAAAAAGCTGCAATAATATTTCCTGAAATGACAGTGAAGGAGAAACAGCGCCCCCCGCTGCTTAGAGGGCGAAAATGCTTACGGCACCGGGTATTCCCAGGCGGTCTCCCATCCAAGTACTAACCCAGCCCGACCCTGCTTAGCTTCCGAGATCGGACGAGATCGGGCGTGTTCAGAGTGGTATGGCCGTAAACGAGGAGTGCAGCCACACACAGGCTCTTTATAGGTGAGACAGACCCGGGTCAAGTCACTGTGCACACAAAGATACCAAACTACGTTTTTGGAAAATAATTTATGATCCAAATCAACATTTAAAGCTTTGGTGATGGAGGGTTAGGTCAGGAGAAATGAATTTCTCCTCTTTTCCTCTCCTTTTCTCTCTTTTTTTTCTTATCTTGTCTTCTACCCCAGTGTCATTTAGTAAATATTATTGTCGCATTTTACACTTCACTCAATGCTGCACAGCTGTAGAACTTTCTTCATCTTTGTTCATATAATTGTGATGTTGAATAATTAGCCAATTGAAAGAGGTTCTCAGTTATATTCCTTTTTAAAGCTCTTTAAATGTTATTGTACTTTTGTACAGCTGTGCAGCATTGAGTGAAGTGTAAAAAGCTGCAATAATATTTCCTGAAATGACAGTGAAGGAGAAACAGCGCCCCCCGCTGCTTAGAGGGCGAAAATGCTTACGGCACCGGGTATTCCCAGGCGGTCTCCCATCCAAGTACTAACCCGGCCCGACCCTGCTTAGCTTCCGAGATCGGACGAGATCGGGCGTGTTCAGAGTGGTATGGCCGTAAACGAGGAGTGCAGCCACACACAGGCTCTTTATAGGTGAGACAGACCCGGGTCAAGTCATTGTGTACACACAACTACGTTAAAGTTCATGAATATCACAATTAACATGATGCCTTCATTAGAAACACACATTTCTGGTTAGTCAAGTCTTACCTCATGAAACTGATAATCCACACATAGAACATAAAAAGTGACCACTAACAACTCCTACGCTCACGATGGTCATCATCATCATCTTCATCATCTTCATCATCATCTTCATCATCACACAGTGGCTCGTCTCATTCACTTCTCATGTGCATTTATTCTTCATATATTATGACCATGTACAATACTGGTTTTCTGATTGTGTGCTTTCATATATCTTTCCTAATGTAACTTCAATGTTTTTTGAAATGTTTATGGGTTCAAAGCCAGCTGGAACCATCTTTGGCTTTTCCTCACTTCCACACACACACACACACACACACACACACGGTCTCTCTCTCTCTCTCTCTCTCTCTCTCTCTCTCTCTCTCTCTCTCTGTGTGTGGGGAGGGGGCGTATACAGAATACCAGGACAGAGGGAGTGTTAATTTGCAAATTGTAGAAGTTTCTCAGTTATATTCCTTTTTAAAGCTCTTTAAATGTTATTGTACTTTTGTACAGCTGTGCAGCATTGAGTGAAGTGTAAAAAGCTGCAATAATATTTCCTGAAATGACAGTGAAGGAGAAACAGCGCCCCCCGCTGCTTAGAGGGCGAAAATGCTTACGGCACCGGGTATTCCCAGGCGGTCTCCCATCCAAGTACTAACCCGGCCCGACCCTGCTTAGCTTCCGAGATCGGACGAGATCGGGCGTGTTCAGAGTGGTATGGCCGTAAACGAGGAGTGCAGCCACACACAGGCTCTTTATAGGTGAGACAGACCCGGGTCAAGTCACTGTGCACACAAAGATACCAAACTACGTTTTTGGAAAATAATTTATGATCCAAATCAACATTTAAAGCTTTGGTGATGGAGGGTTAGGTCAGGAGAAATGAATTTCTCCTCTTTTCCTCTCCTTTTCTCTCTTTTTTTTCTTATCTTGTCTTCTACCCCAGTGTCATTTAGTAAATATTATTGTCGCATTTTACACTTCACTCAATGCTGCACAGCTGTAGAACTTTCTTCATCTTTGTTCATATAATTGTGATGTTGAAAAATTAGCCAATTGAAAGAGGTTCTCAGTTATATTCCTTTTTAAAGCTCTTTAAATGTTATTGTACTTTTGTACAGCTGTGCAGCATTGAGTGAAGTGTAAAAAGCTGCAATAATATTTCCTGAAATGACAGTGAAGGAGAAACAGCGCCCCCCGCTGCTTAGAGGGCGAAAATGCTTACGGCACCGGGTATTCCCAGGCGGTCTCCCATCCAAGTACTAACCCGGCCCGACCCTGCTTAGCTTCCGAGATCGGACGAGATCGGGCGTGTTCAGAGTGGTATGGCCGTAAACGAGGAGTGCAGCCACACACAGGCTCTTTATAGGTGAGACAGACCCGGGTCAAGTCATTGTGTACACACAACTACGTTAAAGTTCATGAATATCACAATTAACATGATGCCTTCATTAGAAACACACATTTCTGGTTAGTCAAGTCTTACCTCATGAAACTGATAATCCACACATAGAACATAAAAAGTGACCACTAACAACTCCTACGCTCACGATGGTCATCATCATCATCTTCATCATCTTCATCATCATCTTCATCATCACACAGTGGCTCGTCTCATTCACTTCTCATGTGCATTTATTCTTCATATATTATGACCATGTACAATACTGGTTTTCTGATTGTGTGCTTTCATATATCTTTCCTAATGTAACTTCAATGTTTTTTGAAATGTTTATGGGTTCAAAGCCAGCTGGAACCATCTTTGGCTTTTCCTCACTTCCACACACACACACACACACACACACGGTCTCTCTCTCTCTCTCTCTCTCTCTCTCTCTCTCTCTCTGTGTGTGGGGAGGGGGCGTATACAGAATACCAGGACAGAGGGAGTGTTAATTTGCAAATTGTAGAAGTTTCTCAGTTATATTCCTTTTTAAAGCTCTTTAAATGTTATTGTACTTTTGTACAGCTGTGCAGCATTGAGTGAAGTGTAAAAAGCTGCAATAATATTTCCTGAAATGACAGTGAAGGAGAAACAGCGCCCCCCGCTGCTTAGAGGGCGAAAATGCTTACGGCACCGGGTATTCCCAGGCGGTCTCCCATCCAAGTACTAACCCGGCCCGACCCTGTTTAGCTTCCAAGATCGGACGAGATCGGGCGTGTTCAGAGTGGTATGGCCGTAAACGAGGAGTGCAGCCACACACAGGCTCTTTATAGGTGAGACAGACCCGGGTCAAGTCACTGTGCACACAAAGATACCAAACTACGTTTTTGGAAAATAATTTATGATCCAAATCAACATTTAAAGCTTTGGTGATGGAGGGTTAGGTCAGGAGAAATGAATTTCTCCTCTTTTCCTCTCCTTTTCTCTCTTTTTTTTCTTATCTTGTCTTCTACCCCAGTGTCATTTAGTAAATATTATTGTCGCATTTTACACTTCACTCAATGCTGCACAGCTGTAGAACTTTCTTCATCTTTGTTCATATAATTGTGATGTTGAATAATTAGCCAATTGAAAGAGGTTCTCAGTTATATTCCTTTTTAAAGCTCTTTAAATGTTATTGTACTTTTGTACAGCTGTGCAGCATTGAGTGAAGTGTAAAAAGCTGCAATAATATTTCCTGAAATGACAGTGAAGGAGAAACAGCGCCCCCCGCTGCTTAGAGGGCGAAAATGCTTACGGCACCGGGTATTCCCAGGCGGTCTCCCATCCAAGTACTAACCCGGCCCTACCCTGCTTAGCTTCCGAGATCGGACGAGATCGGGCGTGTTCAGAGTGGTATGGCCGTAAACGAGGAGTGCAGCCACACACAGGCTCTTTATAGGTGAGACAGACCCGGGTCAAGTCACTGTGCACACAAAGATACCAAACTACGTTTTTGGAAAATAATTTATGATCCAAATCAACATTTAAAGCTTTGGTGATGGAGGGTTAGGTCAGGAGAAATGAATTTCTCCTCTTTTCCTCTCCTTTTCTCTCTTTTTTTTCTTATCTTGTCTTCTACCCCAGTGTCATTTAGTAAATATTATTGTCGCATTTTACACTTCACTCAATGCTGCACAGCTGTAGAACTTTCTTCATCTTTGTTCATATAATTGTGATGTTGAATAATTAGCCAATTGAAAGAGGTTCTCAGTTATATTCCTTTTTAAAGCTCTTTAAATGTTATTGTACTTTTGTACAGCTGTGCAGCATTGAGTGAAGTGTAAAAAGCTGCAATAATATTTCCTGAAATGACAGTGAAGGAGAAACAGCGCCCCCCGCTGCTTAGAGGGCAAAAATGCTTACGGCACCGGGTATTCCCAGGCGGTCTCCCATCCAAGTACTAACCCGGCCCGACCCTGCTTAGCTTCCGAGATCGGACGAGATCGGGCGTGTTCAGAGTGGTATGGCCGTAAACGAGGAGTGCAGCCACACACAGGCTCTTTATAGGTGAGACAGACCCGGGTCAAGTCATTGTGTACACACAACTACGTTAAAGTTCATGAATATCACAATTAACATGATGCCTTCATTAGAAACACACATTTCTGGTTAGTCAAGTCTTACCTCATGAAACTGATAATCCACACATAGAACATAAAAAGTGACCACTAACAACTCCTACGCTCACGATGGTCATCATCATCATCTTCATCATCTTCATCATCATCTTCATCATCACACAGTGGCTCGTCTCATTCACTTCTCATGTGCATTTATTCTTCATATATTATGACCATGTACAATACTGGTTTTCTGATTGTGTGCTTTCATATATCTTTACTAATGTAACTTCAATGTTTTTTGAAATGTTTATGGGTTCAAAGCCAGCTGGAACCATCTTTGGCTTTTCCTCACTTCCACACACACACACACACACACACACACACGGTCTCTCTCTCTCTCTCTCTCTCTCTCTCTCTCTCTCTCTGTGTGTGGGGAGGGGGCGTATACAGAATACCAGGACAGAGGGAGTGTTAATTTGCAAATTGTAGAAGTTTCTCAGTTATATTCCTTTTTAAAGCTCTTTAAATGTTATTGTACTTTTGTACAGCTGTGCAGCATTGAGTGAAGTGTAAAAAGCTGCAATAATATTTCCTGAAATGACAGTGAAGGAGAAACAGCGCCCCCCGCTGCTTAGAGGGCGAAAATGCTTACGGCACCGGGTATTCCCAGGCGGTCTCCCATCCAAGTACTAACCCGGCCCGACCCTGCTTAGCTTCCGAGATCGGACGAGATCGGGCGTGTTCAGAGTGGTATGGCCGTAAACGAGGAGTGCAGCCACACACAGGCTCTTTATAGGTGAGACAGACCCGGGTCAAGTCATTGTGTACACACAACTACGTTAAAGTTCATGAATATCACAATTAACATGATGCCTTCATTAGAAACACACATTTCTGGTTAGTCAAGTCTTACCTCATGAAACTGATAATCCACACATAGAACATAAAAAGTGACCACTAACAACTCCTACGCTCACGATGGTCATCATCATCATCTTCATCATCTTCATCATCATCTTCATCATCACACAGTGGCTCGTCTCATTCACTTCTCATGTGCATTTATTCTTCATATATTATGACCATGTACAATACTGGTTTTCTGATTGTGTGCTTTCATATATCTTTCCTAATGTAACTTCAATGTTTTTTGAAATGTTTATGGGTTCAAAGCCAGCTGGAACCATCTTTGGCTTTTCCTCACTTCCACACACACACACACACACACACACACACGGTCTCTCTCTCTCTCTCTCTCTCTCTCTCTCTCTCTCTCTCTCTCTGTGTGTGGGGAGGGGGCGTATACAGAATACCAGGACAGAGGGAGTGTTAATTTGCAAATTGTAGAAGTTTCTCAGTTATATTCCTTTTTAAAGCTCTTTAAATGTTATTGTACTTTTGTACAGCTGTGCAGCATTGAGTGAAGTGTAAAAAGCTGCAATAATATTTCCTGAAATGACAGTGAAGGAGAAACAGCGCCCCCCGCTGCTTAGAGGGCGAAAATGCTTACGGCACCGGGTATTCCCAGGCGGTCTCCCATCCAAGTACTAACCCGGCCCGACCCTGCTTAGCTTCTGAGATCGGGCGTGTTCAGAGTGGTATGGCCGTAAACGAGGAGTGCAGCCACACACAGGCTCTTTATAGGTGAGACAGACCCGGGTCAAGTCACTGTGCACACAAAGATACCAAAACTACGTTTTTGGAAAATAATTTATGATCCAAATCAACATTTAAAGCTTTGGTGATGGAGGGTTAGGTCAGGAGAAATGAATTTCTCCTCTTTTCCTCTCCTTTTCTCTCTTTTTTTTCTTATCTTGTCTTCTACCCCAGTGTCATTTAGTAAATATTATTGTCGCATTTTACACTTCACTCAATGCTGCACAGCTGTAGAACTTTCTTCATCTTTGTTCATATAATTGTGATGTTGAATAATTAGCCAATTGAAAGAGGTTCTCAGTTATATTCCTTTTTAAAGCTCTTTAAATGTTATTGTACTTTTGTACAGCTGTGCAGCATTGAGTGAAGTGTAAAAAGCTGCAATAATATTTCCTGAAATGACAGTGAAGGAGAAACAGCGCCCCCCGCTGCTTAGAGGGCGAAAATGCTTACGGCACCGGGTATTCCCAGGCGGTCTCCCATCCAAGTACTAACCCGGCCCGACCCTGCTTAGCTTCCGAGATCGGACGAGATCGGGCGTGTTCAGAGTGGTATGGCCGTAAACGAGGAGTGCAGCCACACACAGGCTCTTTATAGGTGAGACAGACCCGGGTCAAGTCATTGTGTACACACAACTACGTTAAAGTTCATGAATATCACAATTAACATGATGCCTTCATTAGAAACACACATTTCTGGTTAGTCAAGTCTTACCTCATGAAACTGATAATCCACACATAGAACATAAAAAGTGACCACTAACAACTCCTACGCTCACGATGGTCATCATCATCATCTTCATCATCTTCATCATCATCTTCATCATCACACAGTGGCTCGTCTCATTCACTTCTCATGTGCATTTATTCTTCATATATTATGACCATGTACAATACTGGTTTTCTGATTGTGTGCTTTCATATATCTTTCCTAATGTAACTTCAATGTTTTTTGAAATGTTTATGGGTTCAAAGCCAGCTGGAACCATCTTTGGCTTTTCCTCACTTCCACACACACACACACACACACACACACACGGTCTCTCTCTCTCTCTCTCTCTCTCTCTCTCTCTCTGTGTGTGGGGAGGGGGCGTATACAGAATACCAGGACAGAGGGAGTGTTAATTTGCAAATTGTAGAAGTTTCTCAGTTATATTCCTTTTTAAAGCTCTTTAAATGTTATTGTACTTTTGTACAGCTGTGCAGCATTGAGTGAAGTGTAAAAAGCTGCAATAATATTTCCTGAAATGACAGTGAAGGAGAAACAGCGCCCCCCGCTGCTTAGAGGGCGAAAATGCTTACGGCACCGGGTATTCCCAGGCGGTCTCCCATCCAAATACTAACCCGGCCCGACCCTGCTTAGCTTCCGAGATCGGACGAGATCGGGCGTGTTCAGAGTGGTATGGCCGTAAACGAGGAGTGCAGCCACACACAGGCTCTTTATAGGTGAGACAGACCCGGGTCATGTCACTGTGCACACAAAGATACCAAACTACGTTTTTGGAAAATAATTTATGATCCAAATCAACATTTAAAGCTTTGGTGATGGAGGGTTAGGTCAGGAGAAATGAATTTCTCCTCTTTTCCTCTCCTTTTCTCTCTTTTTTTTCTTATCTTGTCTTCTACCCCAGTGTCATTTAGTAAATATTATTGTCGCATTTTACACTTCACTCAATGCTGCACAGCTGTAGAACTTTCTTCATCTTTGTTCATATAATTGTGATGTTGAATAATTAGCCAATTGAAAGAGGTTCTCAGTTATATTCCTTTTTAAAGCTCTTTAAATGTTATTGTACTTTTGTACAGCTGTGCAGCATTGAGTGAAGTGTAAAAAGCTGCAATAATATTTCCTGAAATGACAGTGAAGGAGAAACAGCGCCCCCCGCTGCTTAGAGGGCGAAAATGCTTACGGCACCGGGTATTCCCAGGCGGTCTCCCATCCAAGTACTAACCCAGCCCGACCCTGCTTAGCTTCCGAGCTCGGACGAGATCGGGCGTGTTCAGAGTGGTATGGCCGTAAACGAGGAGTGCAGCCACACACAGGCTCTTTATAGGTGAGACAGACCCGGGTCAAGTCACTGTGCACACAAAGATACCAAACTACGTTTTTGGAAAATAATTTATGATCCAAATCAACATTTAAAGCTTTGGTGATGGAGGGTTAGGTCAGGAGAAATGAATTTCTCCTCTTTTCCTCTCCTTTTCTCTCTTCTTTTTCTTATCTTGTCTTCTACCCCAGTGTCATTTAGTAAATATTATTGTCGCATTTTACACTTCACTCAATGCTGCACAGCTGTAGAACTTTCTTCATCTTTGTTCATATAATTGTGATGTTGAATAATTAGCCAATTGAAAGAGGTTCTCAGTTATATTCCTTTTTAAAGCTCTTTAAATGTTATTGTACTTTTGTACAGCTGTGCAGCATTGAGTGAAGTGTAAAAAGCTGCAATAATATTTCCTGAAATGACAGTGAAGGAGAAACAGCGCCCCCCGCTGCTTAGAGGGCGAAAATGCTTACGGCACCGGGTATACCCAGGCGGTCTCCCATCCAAGTACTAACCCGGCCCGACCCTGCTTAGCTTCCGAGATCGGACGAGATCGGGCGTGTTCAGAGTGGTATGGCCGTAAACGAGGAGTGCAGCCACACACAGGCTCTTTATAGGTGAGACAGACCCGGGTCAAGTCATTGTGTACACACAACTACGTTAAAGTTCATGAATATCACAATTAACATGATGCCTTCATTAGAAACACACATTTCTGGTTAGTCAAGTCTTACCTCATGAAACTGATAATCCACACATAGAACATAAAAAGTGACCACTAACAACTCCTACGCTCACGATGGTCATCATCATCATCTTCATCATCTTCATCATCATCTTCATCATCACACAGTGGCTCGTCTCATTCACTTCTCATGTGCATTTATTCTTCATATATTATGACCATGTACAATACTGGTTTTCTGATTGTGTGCTTTCATATATCTTTCCTAATGTAACTTCAATGTTTTTTGAAATGTTTATGGGTTCAAAGCCAGCTGGAACCATCTTTGGCTTTTCCTCACTTCCACACACACACACACACACACACACACACGGTCTCTCTCTCTCTCTCTCTCTCTCTCTCTCTCTCTCTCTCTGTGTGTGGGGAGGGGGCGTATACAGAATACCAGGACAGAGGGAGTGTTAATTTGCAAATTGTAGAAGTTTCTCAGTTATATTCCTTTTTAAAGCTTTTTAAATGTTATTGTACTTTTGTACAGCTGTGCAGCATTGAGTGAAGTGTAAAAAGCTGCAATAATATTTCCTGAAATGACAGTGAAGGAGAAACAGCGCCCCCCGCTGCTTAGAGGGCGAAAATGCTTACGGCACCGGGTATTCCCAGGCGGTCTCCCATCCAAGTACTAACCCGGCCCGACCCTGCTTAGCTTCCGAGATCGGACGAGATCGGGCGTGTTCAGAGTGGTATGGCCGTAAACGAGGAGTGCAGCCACACACAGGCTCTTTATAGGTGAGACAGACCCGGGTCAAGTCACTGTGCACACAAAGATACCAAACTACGTTTTTGGAAAATAATTTATGATCCAAATCAACATTTAAAGCTTTGGTGATGGAGGGTTAGGTCAGGAGAAATGAATTTCTCCTCTTTTCCTCTCCTTTTCTCTCTTTTTTTTCTTATCTTGTCTTCTACCCCAGTGTCATTTAGTAAATATTATTGTCGCATTTTACACTTCACTCAATGCTGCACAGCTGTAGAACTTTCTTCATCTTTGTTCATATAATTGTGATGTTGAATAATTAGCCAATTGAAAGAGGTTCTCAGTTATATTCCTTTTTAAAGCTCTTTAAACGTTATTGTACTTTTGTACAGCTGTGCAGCATTGAGTGAAGTGTAAAAAGCTGCAATAATATTTCCTGAAATGACAGTGAAGGAGAAACAGCGCCCCCCGCTGCTTAGAGGGCAAAAATGCTTACGGCACCGGGTATTCCCAGGCGGTCTCCCATCCAAGTACTAACCCGGCCCACCCCTGCTTAGCTTCCGAGATCGGACGAGATCGGGCGTGTTCAGAGTGGTATGGCCGTAAACGAGGAGTGCAGCCACACACAGGCTCTTTATAGGTGAGACAGACCCGGGTCAAGTCATTGTGTACACACAACTACGTTAAAGTTCATGAATATCACAATTAACATGATGCCTTCATTAGAAACACACATTTCTGGTTAGTCAAGTCTTACCTCATGAAACTGATAATCCACACATAGAACATAAAAAGTGACCACTAACAACTCCTACGCTCACGATGGTCATCATCATCATCTTCATCATCTTCATCATCATCTTCATCATCACACAGTGGCTCGTCTCATTCACTTCTCATGTGCATTTATTCTTCATATATTATGACCATGTACAATACTGGTTTTCTGATTGTGTGCTTTCATATATCTTTCCTAATGTAACTTCAATGTTTTTTGAAATGTTTATGGGTTCAAAGCCAGCTGGAACCATCTTTGGCTTTTCCTCACTTCCACACACACACACACACACACACACGGTCTCTCTCTCTCTCTCTCTCTCTCTCTCTCTCTCTCTCTCTCTCTCTCTGTGTGTGGGGAGGGGGCGTATACAGAATACCAGGACAGAGGGAGTGTTAATTTGCAAATTGTAGAAGTTTCTCAGTTATATTCCTTTTTAAAGCTCTTTAAATGTTATTGTACTTTTGTACAGCTGTGCAGCATTGAGTGAAGTGTAAAAAGCTGCAATAATATTTCCTGAAATGACAGTGAAGGAGAAACAGCGCCCCCCGCTGCTTAGAGGGCAAAAATGCTTACGGCACCGGGTATTCCCAGGCGGTCTCCCATCCAAGTACTAACCCGGCCCGACCCTGCTTAGCTTCCGAGATCGGACGAGATCGGGCGTGTTCAGAGTGGTATGGCCGTAAACGAGGAGTGCAGCCACACACAGGCTCTTTATAGGTGAGACAGACCCGGGTCAAGTCATTGTGTACACACAACTACGTTAAAGTTCATGAATATCACAATTAACATGATGCCTTCATTAGAAACACACATTTCTGGTTAGTCAAGTCTTACCTCATGAAACTGATAATCCACACATAGAACATAAAAAGTGACCACTAACAACTCCTACGCTCACGATGGTCATCATCATCATCTTCATCATCTTCATCATCATCTTCATCATCACACAGTGGCTCGTCTCATTCACTTCTCATGTGCATTTATTCTTCATATATTATGACCATGTACAATACTGGTTTTCTGATTGTGTGCTTTCATATATCTTTCCTAATGTAACTTCAATGTTTTTTGAAATGTTTATGGGTTCAAAGCCAGCTGGAACCATCTTTGGCTTTTCCTCACTTCCACACACACACACACACACACACACACACGGTCTCTCTCTCTCTCTCTCTCTCTCTCTCTCTCTCTCTCTCTGTGTGTGGGGAGGGGGCGTATACAGAATACCAGGACAGAGGGAGTGTTAACTTGCAAATTGTAGAAGTTTCTCAGTTATATTCCTTTTTAAAGCTCTTTAAATGTTATTGTACTTTTGTACAGCTGTGCAGCATTGAGTGAAGTGTAAAAAGCTGCAATAATATTTCCTGAAATGACAGTGAAGGAGAAACAGCGCCCCCCGCTGCTTAGAGGGCGAAAATGCTTACGGCACCGGGTATTCCCAGGCGGTCTCCCATCCAAGTACTAACCCGGCCCGACCCTGCTTAGCTTCCGAGATCGGACGAGATCGGGCGTGTTCAGAGTGGTATGGCCGTAAACGAGGAGTGCAGCCACACACAGGCTCTTTATAGGTGAGACAGACCCGGGTCAAGTCACTGTGCACACAAAGATACCAAACTACGTTTTTGGAAAATAATTTATGATCCAAATCAACATTTAAAGCTTTGGTGATGGAGGGTTAGGTCAGGAGAAATGAATTTCTCCTCTTTTCCTCTCCTTTTCTCTCTTTTTTTTCTTATCTTGTCTTCTACCCCAGTGTCATTTAGTAAATATTATTGTCGCATTTTACACTTCACTCAATGCTGCACAGCTGTAGAACTTTCTTCATCTTTGTTCATATAAATGTGATGTTGAATAATTAGCCAATTGAAAGAGGTTCTCAGTTATATTCCTTTTTAAAGCTCTTTAAATGTTATTGTACTTTTGTACAGCTGTGCAGCATTGAGTGAAGTGTAAAAAGCTGCAATAATATTTCCTGAAATGACAGTGAAGGAGAAACAGCGCCCCCCGCTGCTTAGAGGGCAAAAATGCTTACGGCACCGGGTATTCCCAGGCGGTCTCCCATCCAAGTACTAACCCAGCCCGACCCTGCTTAGCTTCCAAGATCGGACGAGATCGGGCGTGTTCAGAGTGGTATGGCCGTAAACGAGGAGTGCAGCCACACACAGGCTCTTTATAGGTGAGACAGACCCGGGTCAAGTCATTGTGTACACACAACTACGTTAAAGTTCATGAATATCACAATTAACATGATGCCTTCATTAGAAACACACATTTCTGGTTAGTCAAGTCTTACCTCATGAAACTGATAATCCACACATAGAACATAAAAAGTGACCACTAACAACTCCTACGCTCACAATGGTCATCATCATCATCTTCATCATCTTCATCATCATCTTCATCATCACACAGTGGCTCGTCTCATTCACTTCTCATGTGCATTTATTCTTCATATATTATGACCATGTACAATACTGGTTTTCTGATTGTGTGCTTTCATATATCTTTCCTAATGTAACTTCAATGTTTTTTGAAATGTTTATGGGTTCAAAGCCAGCTGGAACCATCTTTGGCTTTTCCTCACTTCCACACACACACACACACACACACACGGTCTCTCTCTATCTCTCTCTCTCTCTCTCTCTCTCTCTCTGTGTGTGGGGAGGGGGCGTATACAGAATACCAGGACAGAGGGAGTGTTAATTTGCAAATTGTAGAAGTTTCTCAGTTATATTCCTTTTTAAAGCTTTTTAAATGTTATTGTACTTTTGTACAGCTGTGCAGCATTGAGTGAAGTGTAAAAAGCTGCAATAATATTTCCTGAAATGACAGTGAAGGAGAAACAGCGCCCCCCGCTGCTTAGAGGGCGAAAATGCTTACGGCACCGGGTATTCCCAGGCGGTCTCCCATCCAAGTACTAACCCGGCCCGACCCTGCTTAGCTTCCGAGATCGGACGAGATCGGGCGTGTTCAGAGTGGTATGGCCGTAAACGAGGAGTGCAGCCACACACAGGCTCTTTATAAGTGAGACAGACCCGGGTCAAGTCACTGTGCACACAAAGATACCAAACTACGTTTTTGGAAAATAATTTATGATCCAAATCAACATTTAAAGCTTTGGCGATGGAGGGTTAGGTCAGGAGAAATGAATTTCTCCTCTTTTCCTCTCCTTTTCTCTCTTTTTTTTCTTATCTTGTCTTCTACCCCAGTGTCATTTAGTAAATATTATTGTCGCATTTTACACTTCACTCAATGCTGCACAGCTGTAGAACTTTCTTCATCTTTGTTCATATAATTGTGATGTTGAATAATTAGCCAATTGAAAGAGGTTCTCAGTTATATTCCTTTTTAAAGCTCTTTAAATGTTATTGTACTTTTGTACAGCTGTGCAGCATTGAGTGAAGTGTAAAAAGCTGCAATAATATTTCCTGAAATGACAGTGAAGGAGAAACAGCGCCCCCCGCTGCTTAGAGGGCAAAAATGCTTACGGCACCGGGTATTCCCAGGCGGTCTCCCATCCAAGTACTAACCCAGCCCGACCCTGCTTAGCTTCCGAGATCGGACGAGATCGGGCGTGTTCAGAGTGGTATGGCCGTAAACGAGGAGTGCAGCCACACACAGGCTCTGTATAGGTGAGACAGACCCGGGTCAAGTCACTGTGCACACAAAGATACCAAACTACGTTTTTGGAAAATAATTTATGATCCAAATCAACATTTAAAGCTTTGGTGATGGAGGGTTAGGTCAGGAGAAATGAATTTCTCCTCTTTTCCTCTCCTTTTCTCTCTTTTTTTTCTTATCTTGTCTTCTACCCCAGTGTCATTTAGGAAATATTATTGTCGCATTTTACACTTCACTCAATGCTGCACAGCTGTAGAACTTTCTTCATCTTTGTTCATATAATTGTGATGTTGAATAATTAGCCAATTGAAAGAGGTTCTCAGTTATATTCCTTTTTAAAGCTCTTTAAATGTTATTGTACTTTTGTACAGCTGTGCAGCATTGAGTGAAGTGTAAAAAGCTGCAATAATATTTCCTGAAATGACAGTGAAGGAGAAACAGCGCCCCCCGCTGCTTAGAGGGCGAAAATGCTTACGGCACCGGGTATTCCCAGGCGGTCTCCCATCCAAGTACTAACCCGGCCCGACCCTGCTTAGCTTCCGAGATCGGACGAGATCGGGCGTGTTCAGAGTGGTATGGCCGTAAACGAGGAGTGCAGCCACACACAGGCTCTTTATAGGTGAGACAGACCCGGGTCAAGTCATTGTGTACACACAACTACGTTAAAGTTCATGAATATCACAATTAACATGATGCCTTCATTAGAAACACACATTTCTGGTTAGTCAAGTCTTACCTCATGAAACTGATAATCCACACATAGAACATAAAAAGTGACCACTAACAACTCCTACGCTCACGATGGTCATCATCATCATCTTCATCATCTTCATCATCATCTTCATCATCACACAGTGGCTCGTCTCATTCACTTCTCATGTGCATTTATTCTTCATATATTATGACCATGTACAATACTGGTTTTCTGATTGTGTGCTTTCATATATCTTTCCTAATGTAACTTCAATGTTTTTTGAAATGTTTATGGGTTCAAAGCCAGCTGGAACCATCTTTGGCTTTTCCTCACTTCCACACACACACACACACACACACACGGTCTCTCTCTCTCTCTCTCTCTCTCTCTCTCTCTCTCTCTGTGTGTGGGGAGGGGGCGTATACAGAATACCAGGACAGAGGGAGTGTTAATTTGCAAATTGTAGAAGTTTCTCAGTTATATTCCTTTTTAAAGCTCTTTAAATGTTATTGTACTTTTGTACAGCTGTGCAGCATTGAGTGAAGTGTAAAAAGCTGCAATAATATTTCCTGAAATGACAGTGAAGGAGAAACAGCGCCCCCCGCTGCTTAGAGGGCGAAAATGCTTACGGCACCGGGTATTCCCAGGCGGTCTCCCATCCAAGTACTAACCCGGCCCGACCCTGCTTAGCTTCCGAGATCGGACGAGATCGGGCGTGTTCAGAGTGGTATGGCCGTAAACGAGGAGTGCAGCCACACACAGGCTCTTTATAGGTGAGACAGACCCGGGTCAAGTCACTGTGCACACAAAGATACCAAACTACGTTTTTGGAAAATAATTTATGATCCAAATCAACATTTAAAGCTTTGGTGATGGAGGGTTAGGTCAGGAGAAATGAATTTCTCCTCTTTTCCTCTCCTTTTCTCTCTTTTTTTTCTTATCTTGTCTTCTACCCCAGTGTCATTTAGTAAATATTATTGTCGCATTTTACACTTCACTCAATGCTGCACAGCTGTAGAACTTTCTTCATCTTTGTTCATATAATTGTGATGTTGAATAATTAGCCAATTGAAAGAGGTTCTCAGTTATATTCCTTTTTAAAGCTCTTTAAATGTTATTGTACTTTTGTACAGCTGTGCAGCATTGAGTGAAGTGTAAAAAGCTGCAATAATATTTCCTGAAATGACAGTGAAGGAGAAACAGCGCCCCCCGCTGCTTAGAGGGCAAAAATGCTTACGGCACCGGGTATTCCCAGGCGGTCTCCCATCCAAGTACTAACCCGGCCCGACCCTGCTTAGCTTCCAAGATCGGACGAGATCGGGCGTGTTCAGAGTGGTATAGCCGTAAACGAGGAGTGCAGCCACACACAGGCTCTTTATAGGTGAGACAGACCCGGGTCAAGTCATTGTGTACACACAACTACGTTAAAGTTCATGAATATCACAATTAACATGATGCCTTCATTAGAAACACACATTTCTGGTTAGTCAAGTCTTACCTCATGAAACTGATAATCCACACATAGAACATAAAAAGTGACCACTAACAACTCCTACGCTCACGATGGTCATCATCATCATCTTCATCATCTTCATCATCATCTTCATCATCACACAGTGGCTCGTCTCATTCACTTCTCATGTGCATTTATTCTTCATATATTATGACCATGTACAATACTGGTTTTCTGATTGTGTGCTTTCATATATCTTTCCTAATGTAACTTCAATGTTTTTTGAAATGTTTATGGGTTCAAAGCCAGCTGGAACCATCTTTGGCTTTTCCTCACTTCCACACACACACACACACACACACACGGTCTCTCTCTCTCTCTCTCTCTCTCTCTCTCTCTCTCTCTCTCTCTCTCTCTCTCTCTCTGTGTGTGGGGAGGGGGCGTATACAGAATACCAGGACAGAGGGAGTGTTAATTTGCAAATTGTAGAAGTTTCTCAGTTATATTCCTTTTTAAAGCTCTTTAAATGTTATTGTACTTTTGTACAGCTGTGCAGCATTGAGTGAAGTGTAAAAAGCTGCAATAATATTTCCTGAAATGACAGTGAAGGAGAAACAGCGCCCCCCGCTGCTTAGAGGGCGAAAACGCTTACGGCACCGGGTATTCCCAGGCGGTCTCCCATCCAAGTACTAACCCGGCCCGACCCTGCTTAGCTTCCGAGATCGGACGAGATCGGGCGTGTTCAGAGTGGTATGGCCGTAAACGAGGAGTGCAGCCACACACAGGCTCTTTATAGGTGAGACAGACCCGGGTCAAGTCACTGTGCACACAAAGATACCAAACTACGTTTTTGGAAAATAATTTATGATCCAAATCAACATTTAAAGCTTTGGTGATGGAGGGTTAGGTCAGGAGAAATGAATTTCTCCTCTTTTCCTCTCCTTTTCTCTCTTTTTTTTCTTATCTTGTCTTCTACCCCAGTGTCATTTAGTAAATATTATTGTCGCATTTTACACTTCACTCAATGCTGCACAGCTGTAGAACTTTCTTCATCTTTGTTCATATAATTGTGATGTTGAATAATTAGCCAATTGAAAGAGGTTCTCAGTTATATTCCTTTTTAAAGCTCTTTAAATGTTATTGTACTTTTGTACAGCTGTGCAGCATTGAGTGAAGTGTAAAAAGCTGCAATAATATTTCCTGAAATGACAGTGAAGGAGAAACAGCGCCCCCCGCTGCTTAGAGGGCAAAAATGCTTACGGCACCGGGTATTCCCAGGCGGTCTCCCATCCAAGTACTAACCCAGCCCGACCCTGCTTAGCTTCCGAGATCGGACGAGATCGGGCGTGTTCAGAGTGGTATGGCCGTAAACGAGGAGTGCAGCCACACACAGGCTCTTTATAGGTGAGACAGACCCGGGTCAAGTCATTGTGTACACACAACTACGTTAAAGTTCATGAATATCACAATTAACATGATGCCTTCATTAGAAACACACATTTCTGGTTAGTCAAGTCTTACCTCATGAAACTGATAATCCACACATAGAACATAAAAAGTGACCACTAACAACTCCTACGCTCACGATGGTCATCATCATCATCTTCATCATCTTCATCATCATCTTCATCATCACACAGTGGCTCGTCTCATTCACGTCTCATGTGCATTTATTCTTCATATATTATGACCATGTACAATACTGGTTTTCTGATTGTGTGCTTTCATATATCTTTCCTAATGTAACTTCAATGTTTTTTGAAATGTTTATGGGTTCAAAGCCAGCTGGAACCATCTTTGGCTTTTCCTCACTTCCACACACACACACACACACACACACGGTCTCTCTCTCTCTCTCTCTCTCTCTCTCTCTCTCTCTCTGTGTGTGGGGAGGGGGCGTATACAGAATACCAGGACAGAGGGAGTGTTAATTTGCAAATTGTAGAAGTTTCTCAGTTATATTCCTTTTTAAAGCTCTTTAAATGTTATTGTACTTTTGTACAGCTGTGCAGCATTGAGTGAAGTGTAAAAAGCTGCAATAATATTTCCTGAAATGACAGTGATGGAGAAACAGCGCCCCCCGCTGCTTAGAGGGCAAAAATGCTTACGGCACCGGGTATTCCCAGGCGGTCTCCCATCCAAGTACTAACCCGGCCCGACCCTGCTTAGCTTCCGAGATCGGACGAGATCGGGCGTGTTCAGAGTGGTATGGCCGTAAACGAGGAGTGCAGCCACACACAGGCTCTTTATAGGTGAGACAGACCCGGGTCAAGTCACTGTGCACACAAAGATACCAAACTACGTTTTTGGAAAATAATTTATGATCCAAATCAACATTTAAAGCTTTGGTGATGGAGGGTTAGGTCAGGAGAAATGAATTTCTCCTCTTTTCCTCTCCTTTTCTCTCTTTTTTTTCTTATCTTGTCTTCTACCCCAGTGTCATTTAGTAAATATTATTGTCGCATTTTACACTTCACTCAATGCTGCACAGCTGTAGAACTTTCTTCATCTTTGTTCATATAATTGTGATGTTGAATAATTAGCCAATTGAAAGAGGTTCTCAGTTATATTCCTTTTTAAAGCTCTTTAAATGTTATTGTACTTTTGTACAGCTGTGCAGCATTGAGTGAAGTGTAAAAAGCTGCAATAATATTTCCTGAAATGACAGTGAAGGAGAAACAGCGCCCCCCGCTGCTTAGAGGGCGAAAATGCTTACGGCACCAGGTATTCCCAGGCGGTCTCCCATCCAAGTACTAACCCGGCCCGACCCTGCTTAGCTTCCTAGATCTGACGAGATCGGGCGTGTTCAGAGTGGTATGGCCGTAAACGAGGAGTGCAGCCACACACAGGCTCTTTATAGGTGAGACAGACCCGGGTCAAGTCATTGTGTACACACAACTACGTTAAAGTTCATGAATATCACAATTAACATGATGCCTTCATTAGAAACACACATTTCTGGTTAGTCAAGTCTTACCTCATGAAACTGATAATCCACACATAGAACATAAAAAGTGACCACTAACAACTCCTATTCTCACGATGGTCATCATCATCATCTTCATCATCTTCATCATCATCTTCATCATCACACAGTGGCTCGTCTCATTCACTTCTCATGTGCATTTATTCTTCATATATTATGACCATGTACAATACTGGTTTTCTGATTGTGTGCTTTCATATATCTTTCCTAATGTAACTTCAATGTTTTTTGAAATGTTTATGGGTTCAAAGCCAGCTGGAACCATCTTTGGCTTTTCCTCACTTCCACACACACACACACACACACACACGGTCTCTCTCTCTCTCTCTCTCTCTCTCTCTCTCTCTCTCTCTGTGTGTGGGGAGGGGGCGTATACAGAATACCAGGACAGAGGGAGTGTTAATTTGCAAATTGTAGAAGTTTCTCAGTTATATTCCTTTTTAAAGCTCTTTAAATGTTATTGTACTTTTGTACAGCTGTGCAGCATTGAGTGAAGTGTAAAAAGCTGCAATAATATTTCCTGAAATGACAGTGAAGGAGAAACAGCGCCCCCCGCTGCTTAGAGGGCGAAAATGCTTACGGCACCGGGTATTCCCAGGCGGTCTCCCATCCAAGTACTAACCCGGCCCGACCCTGCTTAGCTTCCGAGATCGGACGAGATCGGGCGTGTTCAGAGTGGTATGGCCGTAAACGAGGAGTGCAGCCACACACAGGCTCTTTATAGGTGAGACAGACCCGGGTCAAGTCACTGTGCACACAAAGATACCAAACTACGTTTTTGGAAAATAATTTATGATCCAAATCAACATTTAAAGCTTTGGTGATGGAGGGTTAGGTCAGGAGAAATGAATTTCTCCTCTTTTCCTCTCCTTTTCTCTCTTTTTTTTCTTATCTTGTCTTCTACCCCAGTGTCATTTAGTAAATATTATTGTCGCATTTTACACTTCACTCAATGCTGCACAGCTGTAGAACTTTCTTCATCTTTGTTCATATAATTGTGATGTTGAATAATTAGCCAATTGAAAGAGGTTCTCAGTTATATTCCTTTTTAAAGCTCTTTAAATGTTATTGTACTTTTGTACAGCTGTGCAGCATTGAGTGAAGTGTAAAAAGCTGCAATAATATTTCCTGAAATGACAGTGAAGGAGAAACAGCGCCCCCCGCTGCTTAGAGGGCAAAAATGCTTACGGCACCGGGTATTCCCAGGCGGTCTCCCATCCAAGTACTAACCCCGCCCGACCCTGCTTAGCTTCCGAGATCGGACGAGATCGGGCGTGTTCAGAGTGGTATGGCCGTAAACGAGGAGTGCAGCCACACACAGGCTCTTTATAGGTGAGACAGACCCGGGTCAAGTCATTGTGTACACACAACTACGTTAAAGTTCATGAATATCACAATTAACATGATGCCTTCATTAGAAACACACATTTCTGGTTAGTCAAGTCTTACCTCATGAAACTGATAATCCACACATAGAACATAAAAAGTGACCACTAACAACTCCTACGCTCACGATGGTCATCATCATCATCTTCATCATCTTCATCATCATCTTCATCATCACACAGTGGCTCGTCTCATTCACTTCTCATGTGCATTTATTCTTCATATATTATGACCATGTACAATACTGGTTTTCTGATTGTGTGCTTTCATATATCTTTCCTAATGTAACTTCAATGTTTTTTGAAATGTTTATGGGTTCAAAGCCAGCTGGAACCATCTTTGGCTTTTCCTCACTTCCACACACACACACACACACACACACGGTCTCTCTCTCTCTCTCTCTCTCTCTCTCTCTCTCTCTCTGTGTGTGGGGAGGGGGCGTATACAGAATACCAGGACAGAGGGAGTGTTAATTTGCAAATTGTAGAAGTTTCTCAGTTATATTCCTTTTTAAAGCTCTTTAAATGTTATTGTACTTTTGTACAGCTGTGCAGCATTGAGTGAAGTGTAAAAAGCTGCAATAATATTTCCTGAAATGACAGTGATGGAGAAACAGCGCCCCCCGCTGCTTAGAGGGCGAAAATGCTTACGGCACCAGGTATTCCCAGGCGGTCTCCCATCCAAGTACTAACCCGGCCCGACCCTGCTTAGCTTCCGAGATCGGACGAGATCGGGCGTGTTCAGAGTGGTATGGCCGTAAACGAGGAGTGCAGCCACACACAGGCTCTTTATAGGTGAGACAGACCCGGGTCAAGTCACTGTGCACACAAAGATACCAAACTACGTTTTTGGAAAATAATTTATGATCCAAATCAACATTTAAAGCTTTGGTGATGGAGGGTTAGGTCAGGAGAAATGAATTTCTCCTCTTTTCCTCTCCTTTTCTCTCTTTTTTTTCTTATCTTGTCTTCTACCCCAGTGTCATTTAGTAAATATTATTGTCGCATTTTACACTTCACTCAATGCTGCACAGCTGTAGAACTTTCTTCATCTTTGTTCATATAATTGTGATGTTGAATAATTAGCCAATTGAAAGAGGTTCTCAGTTATATTCCTTTTTAAAGCTCTTTAAATGTTATTGTACTTTTGTACAGCTGTGCAGCATTGAGTGAAGTGTAAAAAGCTGCAATAATATTTCCTGAAATGACAGTGAAGGAGAAACAGCGCCCCCCGCTGCTTAGAGGGCGAAAATGCTTACGGCACCAGGTATTCCCAGGCGGTCTCCCATCCAAGTACTAACCCGGCCCGACCCTGCTTAGCTTCCTAGATCTGACGAGATCGGGCGTGTTCAGAGTGGTATGGCCGTAAACGAGGAGTGCAGCCACACACAGGCTCTTTATAGGTGAGACAGACCCGGGTCAAGTCATTGTGTACACACAACTACGTTAAAGTTCATGAATATCACAATTAACATGATGCCTTCATTAGAAACACACATTTCTGGTTAGTCAAGTCTTACCTCATGAAACTGATAATCCACACATAGAACATAAAAAGTGACCACTAACAACTCCTATTCTCACGATGGTCATCATCATCATCTTCATCATCTTCATCATCATCTTCATCATCACACAGTGGCTCGTCTCATTCACTTCTCATGTGCATTTATTCTTCATATATTATGACCATGTACAATACTGGTTTTCTGATTGTGTGCTTTCATATATCTTTCCTAATGTAACTTCAATGTTTTTTGAAATGTTTATGGGTTCAAAGCCAGCTGGAACCATCTTTGGCTTTTCCTCACTTCCACACACACACACACACACACACACACGGTCTCTCTCTCTCTCTCTCTCTCTCTCTCTCTCTCTCTCTCTCTCTCTCTCTGTGTGTGGGGAGGGGGCGTATACAGAATACCAGGACAGAGGGAGTGTTAATTTGCAAATTGTAGAAGTTTCTCAGTTATATTCCTTTTTAAAGCTCTTTAAATGTTATTGTACTTTTGTACAGCTGTGCAGCATTGAGTGAAGTGTAAAAAGCTGCAATAATATTTCCTGAAATGACAGTGAAGGAGAAACAGCGCCCCCCGCTGCTTAGAGGGCGAAAATGCTTACGGCACCGGGTATTCCCAGGCGGTCTCCCATCCAAGTACTAACCCGGCCCGACCCTGCTTAGCTTCCGAGATCGGACGAGATCGGGCGTGTTCAGAGTGGTATGGCCGTAAACGAGGAGTGCAGCCACACACAGGCTCTGTATAGGTGAGACAGACCCGGGTCAAGTCACTGTGCACACAAAGATACCAAACTACGTTTTTGGAAAATAATTTATGATCCAAATCAACATTTAAAGCTTTGGTGATGGAGGGTTAGGTCAGGAGAAATGAATTTCTCCTCTTTTCCTCTCCTTTTCTCTCTTTTTTTTCTTATCTTGTCTTCTACCCCAGTGTCATTTAGTAAATATTATTGTCGCATTTTACACTTCACTCAATGCTGCACAGCTGTAGAACTTTCTTCATCTTTGTTCATATAATTGTGATGTTGAATAATTAGCCAATTGAAAGAGGTTCTCAGTTATATTCCTTTTTAAAGCTCTTTAAATGTTATTGTACTTTTGTACAGCTGTGCAGCATTGAGTGAAGTGTAAAAAGCTGCAATAATATTTCCTGAAATGACAGTGAAGGAGAAACAGCGCCCCCCGCTGCTTAGAGGGCGAAAATGCTTACGGCACCGGGTATTCCCAGGCGGTCTCCCATCCAAGTACTAACCCGGCCCGACCCTGCTTAGCTTCCGAGATCGGACGAGATCGGGCGTGTTCAGAGTGGTATGGCCGTAAACGAGGAGTGCAGCCACACACAGGCTCTTTATAGGTGAGACAGACCCGGGTCAAGTCATTGTGTACACACAACTACGTTAAAGTTCATGAATATCACAATTAACATGATGCCTTCATTAGAAACACACATTTCTGGTTAGTCAAGTCTTACCTCATGAAACTGATAATCCACACATAGAACATAAAAAGTGACCACTAACAACTCCTACGCTCACGATGGTCATCATCATCATCTTCATCATCTTCATCATCATCTTCATCATCACACAGTGGCTCGTCTCATTCACTTCTCATGTGCATTTATTCTTCATATATTATGACCATGTACAATACTGGTTTTCTGATTGTGTGCTTTCATATATCTTTCCTAATGTAACTTCAATGTTTTTTGAAATGTTTATGGGTTCAAAGCCAGCTGGAACCATCTTTGGCTTTTCCTCACTTCCACACACAAACACACACACACACACACGGTCTCTCTCTCTCTCTCTCTCTCTCTCTCTCTCTCTCTCTGTGTGTGGGGAGGGGGCGTATACAGAATACCAGGACAGAGGGAGTGTTAATTTGCAAATTGTAGAAGTTTCTCAGTTATATTCCTTTTTAAAGCTCTTTAAATGTTATTGTACTTTTGTACAGCTGTGCAGCATTGAGTGAAGTGTAAAAAGCTGCAATAATATTTCCTGAAATGACAGTGAAGGAGAAACAGCGCCCCCCGCTGCTTAGAGGGCGAAAATGCTTACGGCACCGGGTATTCCCAGGCGGTCTCCCATCCAAGTACTAACCCGGCCCGACCCTGCTTAGCTTCCGAGATCGGACGAGATCGGGCGTGTTCAGAGTGGTATGGCCGTAAACGAGGAGTGCAGCCACACACAGGCTCTTTATAGGTGAGACAGACCCGGGTCAAGTCACTGTGCACACAAAGATACCAAACTACGTTTTTGGAAAATAATTTATGATCCAAATCAACATTTAAAGCTTTGGTGATGGAGGGTTAGGTCAGGAGAAATGAATTTCTCCTCTTTTCCTCTCCTTTTCTCTCTTTTTTTTCTTATCTTGTCTTCTACCCCAGTGTCATTTAGTAAATATTATTGTCGCATTTTACACTTCACTCAATGCTGCACAGCTGTAGAACTTTCTTCATCTTTGTTCATATAATTGTGATGTTGAATAATTAGCCAATTGAAAGAGGTTCTCAGTTATATTCCTTTTTAAAGCTCTTTAAATGTTATTGTACTTTTGTACAGCTGTGCAGCATTGAGTGAAGTGTAAAAAGCTGCAATAATATTTCCTGAAATGACAGTGAAGGAGAAACAGCGCCCCCCGCTGCTTAGAGGGCAAAAATGCTTACGGCACCGGGTATTCCCAGGCGGTCTCCCATCCAAGTACTAACCCGGCCCGACCCTGCTTAGCTTCCGAGATCGGACGAGATCGGGCGTGTTCAGAGTGGTATGGCCGTAAACGAGGAGTGCAGCCACACACAGGCTCTTTATAGGTGAGACAGACCCGGGTCAAGTCATTGTGTACACACAACTACGTTAAAGTTCATGAATATCACAATTAACATGATGCCTTCATTAGAAACACACATTTCTGGTTAGTCAAGTCTTACCTCATGAAACTGATAATCCACACATAGAACATAAAAAGTGACCACTAACAACTCCTACGCTCACGATGGTCATCATCATCATCTTCATCATCTTCATCATCATCTTCATCATCACACAGTGGCTCGTCTCATTCACTTCTCATGTGCATTTATTCTTCATATATTATGACCATGTACAATACTGGTTTTCTGATTGTGTGCTTTCATATATCTTTCCTAATGTAACTTCAATGTTTTTTGAAATGTTTATGGGTTCAAAGCCAGCTGGAACCATCTTTGGCTTTTCCTCACTTCCACACACACACACACACACACACACGGTCTCTCTCTCTCTCTCTCTCTCTCTCTCTCTCTCTCTCTGTGTGTGGGGAGGGGGCGTATACAGAATACCAGGACAGAGGGAGTGTTAATTTGCAAATTGTAGAAGTTTCTCAGTTATATTCCTTTTTAAAGCTCTTTAAATGTTATTGTACTTTTGTACAGCTGTGCAGCATTGAGTGAAGTGTAAAAAGCTGCAATAATATTTCCTGAAATGACAGTGATGGAGAAACAGCGCCCCCCGCTGCTTAGAGGGCGAAAATGCTTACGGCACCAGGTATTCCCAGGCGGTCTCCCATCCAAGTACTAACCCGGCCCGACCCTGCTTAGCTTCCGAGATCGGACGAGATCGGGCGTGTTCAGAGTGGTATGGCCGTAAACGAGGAGTGCAGCCACACACAGGCTCTTTATAGGTGAGACAGACCCGGGTCAAGTCACTGTGCACACAAAGATACCAAACTACGTTTTTGGAAAATAATTTATGATCCAAATCAACATTTAAAGCTTTGGTGATGGAGGGTTAGGTCAGGAGAAATGAATTTCTCCTCTTTTCCTCTCCTTTTCTCTCTTTTTTTTCTTATCTTGTCTTCTACCCCAGTGTCATTTAGTAAATATTATTGTCGCATTTTACACTTCACTCAATGCTGCACAGCTGTAGAACTTTCTTCATCTTTGTTCATATAATTGTGATGTTGAATAATTAGCCAATTGAAAGAGGTTCTCAGTTATATTCCTTTTTAAAGCTCTTTAAATGTTATTGTACTTTTGTACAGCTGTGCAGCATTGAGTGAAGTGTAAAAAGCTGCAATAATATTTCCTGAAATGACAGTGAAGGAGAAACAGCGCCCCCCGCTGCTTAGAGGGCTAAAATGCTTACGGCACCAGGTATTCCCAGGCGGTCTCCCATCCAAGTAATAACCCGGCCCGACCCTGCTTAGCTTCCTAGATCTGACGAGATCGGGCGTGTTCAGAGTGGTATGGCCGTAAACGAGGAGTGCAGCCACACACAGGCTCTTTATAGGTGAGACAGACCCGGGTCAAGTCATTGTGTACACACAACTACGTTAAAGTTCATGAATATCACAATTAACATGATGCCTTCATTAGAAACACACATTTCTGGTTAGTCAAGTCTTACCTCATGAAACTGATAATCCACACATAGAACATAAAAAGTGACCACTAACAACTCCTATTCTCACGATGGTCATCATCATCATCTTCATCATCTTCATCATCATCTTCATCATCACACAGTGGCTCGTCTCATTCACTTCTCATGTGCATTTATTCTTCATATATTATGACCATGTACAATACTGGTTTTCTGATTGTGTGCTTTCATATATCTTTCCTAATGTAACTTCAATGTTTTTTGAAATGTTTATGGGTTCAAAGCCAGCTGGAACCATCTTTGGCTTTTCCTCACTTCCACACACACACACACACACACACACACGGTCTCTCTCTCTCTCTCTCTCTCTCTCTCTCTCTCTCTCTCTCTCTCTCTCTCTCTGTGTGTGGGGAGGGGGCGTATACAGAATACCAGGACAGAGGGAGTGTTAATTTGCAAATTGTAGAAGTTTCTCAGTTATATTCCTTTTTAAAGCTCTTTAAATGTTATTGTACTTTTGTACAGCTGTGCAGCATTGAGTGAAGTGTAAAAAGCTGCAATAATATTTCCTGAAATGACAGTGAAGGAGAAACAGCGCCCCCCGCTGCTTAGAGGGCGAAAATGCTTACGGCACCGGGTATTCCCAGGCGGTCTCCCATCCAAGTACTAACCCGGCCCGACCCTGCTTAGCTTCCGAGATCGGACGAGATCGGGCGTGTTCAGAGTGGTATGGCCGTAAACGAGGAGTGCAGCCACACACAGGCTCTGTATAGGTGAGACAGACCCGGGTCAAGTCACTGTGCACACAAAGATACCAAACTACGTTTTTGGAAAATAATTTATGATCCAAATCAACATTTAAAGCTTTGGTGATGGAGGGTTAGGTCAGGAGAAATGAATTTCTCCTCTTTTCCTCTCCTTTTCTCTCTTTTTTTTCTTATCTTGTCTTCTACCCCAGTGTCATTTAGTAAATATTATTGTCGCATTTTACACTTCACTCAATGCTGCACAGCTGTAGAACTTTCTTCATCTTTGTTCATATAATTGTGATGTTGAATAATTAGCCAATTGAAAGAGGTTCTCAGTTATATTCCTTTTTAAAGCTCTTTAAATGTTATTGTACTTTTGTACAGCTGTGCAGCATTGAGTGAAGTGTAAAAAGCTGCAATAATATTTCCTGAAATGACAGTGAAGGAGAAACAGCGCCCCCCGCTGCTTAGAGGGCGAAAATGCTTACGGCACCGGGTATTCCCAGGCGGGCTCCCATCCAAGTACTAACCCGGCCCGACCCTGCTTAGCTTCCGAGATCGGACGAGATCGGGCGTGTTCAGAGTGGTATGACCGTAAACGAGGAGTGCAGCCACACACAGGCTCTTTATAGGTGAGACAGACCCGGGTCAAGTCATTGTGTACACACAACTACGTTAAAGTTCATGAATATCACAATTAACATGATGCCTTCATTAGAAACACACATTTCTGGTTAGTCAAGTCTTACCTCATGAAACTGATAATCCACACATAGAACATAAAAAGTGACCACTAACAACTCCTACGCTCACGATGGTCATCATCATCATCTTCATCATCTTCATCATCATCTTCATCATCACACAGTGGCTCGTCTCATTCACTTCTCATGTGCATTTATTCTTCATATATTATGACCATGTACAATACTGGTTTTCTGATTGTGTGCTTTCATATATCTTTCCTAATGTAACTTCAATGTTTTTTGAAATGTTTATGGGTTCAAAGCCAGCTGGAACCATCTTTGGCTTTTCCTCACTTCCACACACACACACACACACACACACGGTCTCTCTCTCTCTCTCTCTCTCTCTCTCTCTCTCTCTCTGTGTGTGGGGAGGGGGCGTATACAGAATACCAGGACAGAGGGAGTGTTAATTTGCAAATTGTAGAAGTTTCTCAGTTATATTCCTTTTTAAAGCTCTTTAAATGTTATTGTACTTTTGTACAGCTGTGCAGCATTGAGTGAAGTGTAAAAAGCTGCAATAATATTTCCTGAAATGACAGTGAAGGAGAAACAGCGCCCCCCGCTGCTTAGAGGGCGAAAATGCTTACGGCACCGGGTATTCCCAGGCGGTCTCCCATCCAAGTACTAACCCGGCCCGACCCTGCTTAGCTTCCGAGATCGGACGAGATCGGGCGTGTTCAGAGTGGTATGGCCGTAAACGAGGAGTGCAGCCACACACAGGCTCTTTATAGGTGAGACAGACCCGGGTCAAGTCACTGTGCACACAAAGATACCAAACTACGTTTTTGGAAAATAATTTATGATCCAAATCAACATTTAAAGCTTTGGTGATGGAGGGTTAGGTCAGGAGAAATGAATTTCTCCTCTTTTCCTCTCCTTTTCTCTCTTTTTTTTCTTATCTTGTCTTCTACCCCAGTGTCATTTAGTAAATATTATTGTCGCATTTTACACTTCACTCAATGCTGCACAGCTGTAGAACTTTCTTCATCTTTGTTCATATAATTGTGATGTTGAATAATTAGCCAATTGAAAGAGGTTCTCAGTTATATTCCTTTTTAAAGCTCTTTAAATGTTATTGTACTTTTGTACAGCTGTGCAGCATTGAGTGAAGTGTAAAAAGCTGCAATAATATTTCCTGAAATGACAGTGAAGGAGAAACAGCGCCCCCCGCTGCTTAGAGGGCAAAAATGCTTACGGCACCGGGTATTCCCAGGCGGTCTCCCATCCAAGTACTAACCCGGCCCGACCCTGCTGAGCTTCCGAGATCGGACGAGATCGGGCGTGTTCAGAGTGGTATGGCCGTAAACGAGGAGTGCAGCCACACACAGGCTCTTTATAGGTGAGACAGACCCGGGTCAAGTCATTGTGTACACACAACTACGTTAAAGTTCATGAATATCACAATTAACATGATGCCTTCATTAGAAACACACATTTCTGGTTAGTCAAGTCTTACCTCATGAAACTGATAATCCACACATAGAACATAAAAAGTGACCACTAACAACTCCTACGCTCACGATGGTCATCATCATCATCTTCATCATCTTCATCATCATCTTCATCATCACACAGTGGCTCGTCTCATTCACTTCTCATGTGCATTTATTCTTCATATATTATGACCATGTACAATACTGGTTTTCTGATTGTGTGCTTTCATATATCTTTCCTAATGTAACTTCAATGTTTTTTGAAATGTTTATGGGTTCAAAGCCAGCTGGAACCATCTTTGGCTTTTCCTCACTTCCACACACACACACACACACACACACGGTCTCTCTCTCTCTCTCTCTCTCTCTCTCTCTCTCTCTCTCTCTCTCTCTCTCTCTCTGTGTGTGGGGAGGGGGCGTATACAGAATACCAGGACAGAGGGAGTGTTAATTTGCAAATTGTAGAAGTTTCTCAGTTATATTCCTTTTTAAAGCTCTTTAAATGTTATTGTACTTTTGTACAGCTGTGCAGCATTGAGTGAAGTGTAAAAAGCTGCAATAATATTTCCTGAAATGACAGTGAAGGAGAAACAGCGCCCCCCGCTGCTTAGAGGGCGAAAACGCTTACGGCACCGGGTATTCCCAGGCGGTCTCCCATCCAAGTACTAACCCGGCCCGACCCTGCTTAGCTTCCGAGATCGGACGAGATCGGGCGTGTTCAGAGTGGTATGGCCGTAAACGAGGAGTGCAGCCACACACAGGCTCTTTATAGGTGAGACAGACCCGGGTCAAGTCACTGTGCACACAAAGATACCAAACTACGTTTTTGGAAAATAATTTATGATCCAAATCAACATTTAAAGCTTTGGTGATGGAGGGTTAGGTCAGGAGAAATGAATTTCTCCTCTTTTCCTCTCCTTTTCTCTCTTTTTTTTCTTATCTTGTCTTCTACCCCAGTGTCATTTAGTAAATATTATTGTCGCATTTTACACTTCACTCAATGCTGCACAGCTGTAGAACTTTCTTCATCTTTGTTCATATAATTGTGATGTTGAATAATTAGCCAATTGAAAGAGGTTTTCAGTTATATTCCTTTTTAAAGCTCTTTAAATGTTATTGTACTTTTGTACAGCTGTGCAGCATTGAGTGAAGTGTAAAAAGCTGCAATAATATTTCCTGAAATGACAGTGAAGGAGAAACAGCGCCCCCCGCTGCTTAGAGGGCAAAAATGCTTACGGCACCGGGTATTCCCAGGCGGTCTCCCATCCAAGTACTAACCCGGCCCGACCCTGCTGAGCTTCCGAGATCGGACGAGATCGGGCGTGTTCAGAGTGGTATGGCCGTAAACGAGGAGTGCAGCCACACACAGGCTCTTTATAGGTGAGACAGACCCGGGTCAAGTCATTGTGTACACACAACTACGTTAAAGTTCATGAATATCACAATTAACATGATGCCTTCATTAGAAACACACATTTCTGGTTAGTCAAGTCTTACCTCATGAAACTGATAATCCACACATAGAACATAAAAAGTGACCACTAACAACTCCTACGCTCACGATGGTCATCATCATCATCTTCATCATCTTCATCATCATCTTCATCATCACACAGTGGCTCGTCTCATTCACTTCTCATGTGCATTTATTCTTCATATATTATGACCATGTACAATACTGGTTTTCTGATTGTGTGCTTTCATATATCTTTCCTAATGTAACTTCAATGTTTTTTGAAATGTTTATGGGTTCAAAGCCAGCTGGAACCATCTTTGGCTTTTCCTCACTTCCACACACACACACACACACACACACGGTCTCTCTCTCTCTCTCTCTCTCTCTCTCTCTCTCTCTCTGTGTGTGGGGAGGGGGCGTATACAGAATACCAGGACAGAGGGAGTGTTAATTTGCAAATTGTAGAAGTTTCTCAGTTATATTCCTTTTTAAAGCTCTTTAAATGTTATTGTACTTTTGTACAGCTGTGCAGCTTTGAGTGAAGTGTAAAAAGCTGCAATAATATTTCCTGAAATGACAGTGAAGGAGAAACAGCGCCCCCCGCTGCTGAGAGGGCGAAAATGCTTACGGCACCAGGTATTCCCAGGCGGTCTCCCATCCAAGTACTAACCCGGCCCGACCCTGCTTAGCTTCCGAGATCGGACGAGATCGGGCGTGTTCAGAGTGGTATGGCCGTAAACGAGGAGTGCAGCCACACACAGGCTCTTTATAGGTGAGACAGACCCGGGTCAAGTCACTGTGCACACAAAGATACCAAACTACGTTTTTGGAAAATAATTTATGATCCAAATCAACATTTAAAGCTTTGGTGATGGAGGGTTAGGTCAGGAGAAATGAATTTCTCCTCTTTTCCTCTCCTTTTCTCTCTTTTTTTTCTTATCTTGTCTTCTACCCCAGTGTCATTTAGTAAATATTATTGTCGCATTTTACACTTCACTCAATGCTGCACAGCTGTAGAACTTTCTTCATCTTTGTTCATATAATTGTGATGTTGAATAATTAGCCAATTGAAAGAGGTTCTCAGTTATATTCCTTTTTAAAGCTCTTTAAATGTTATTGTACTTTTGTACAGCTGTGCAGCATTGAGTGAAGTGTAAAAAGCTGCAATAATATTTCCTGAAATGACAGTGAAGGAGAAACAGCGCCCCCCGCTGCTTAGAGGGCAAAAATGCTTACGGCACCGGGTATTCCCAGGCGGTCTCCCATCCAAGTACTAACCCGGCCCGACCCTGCTGAGCTTCCGAGATCGGACGAGATCGGGCGTGTTCAGAGTGGTATGGCCGTAAACGAGGAGTGCAGCCACACACAGGCTCTTTATAGGTGAGACAGACCCGGGTCAAGTCATTGTGTACACACAACTACGTTAAAGTTCATGAATATCACAATTAACATGATGCCTTCATTAGAAACACACATTTCTGGTTAGTCAAGTCTTACCTCATGAAACTGATAATCCACACAAAGTACATAAAAAGTGACCACTAACAACTCCTACGCTCACGATGGTCATCATCATCATCTTCATCATCTTCATCATCATCTTCATCATCACACAGTGGCTCGTCTCATTCACTTCTCATGTGCATTTATTCTTCATATATTATGACCATGTACAATACTGGTTTTCTGATTGTGTGCTTTCATATATCTTTCCTAATGTAACTTCAATGTTTTTTGAAATGTTTATGGGTTCAAAGCCAGCTGGAACCATCTTTGGCTTTTCCTCACTTCCACACACACACACACACACACACACGGTCTCTCTCTCTCTCTCTCTCTCTCTCTCTCTCTCTGTGTGTGGGGAGGGGGCGTATACAGAATACCAGGACAGAGGGAGTGTTAATTTGCAAATTGTAGAAGTTTCTCAGTTATATTCCTTTTTAAAGCTCTTTAAATGTTATTGTACTTTTGTACAGCTGTGCAGCATTGAGTGAAGTGTAAAAAGCTGCAATAATATTTCCTGAAATGACAGTGAAGGAGAAACAGCGCCCCCCGCTGCTTAGAGGGCGAAAATGCTTACGGCACCGGGTATTCCCAGGCGGTCTCCCATCCAAGTACTAACCCGGCCCGACCCTGCTTAGCTTCCGAGATCGGACGAGATCGGGCGTGTTCAGAGTGGTATGGCCGTAAAGGAGGAGTGCAGCCACACACAGGCTCTTTATAGGTGAGACAGACCCGGGTCAAGTCATTGTGTACACACAACTACGTTAAAGTTCATGAATATCACAATTAACATGATGCCTTCATTAGAAACACACATTTCTGGTTAGTCAAGTCTTACCTCATGAAACTGATAATCCACACATAGAACATAAAAAGTGACCACTAACAACTCCTACGCTCACGATGGTCATCATCATCATCTTCATCATCTTCATCATCATCTTCATCATCACACAGTGGCTCGTCTCATTCACTTCTCATGTGCATTTATTCTTCATATATTATGACCATGTACAATACTGGTTTTCTGATTGTGTGCTTTCATATATCTTTCCTAATGTAACTTCAATGTTTTTTGAAATGTTTATGGGTTCAAAGCCAGCTGGAACCATCTTTGGCTTTTCCTCACTTCCACACACACACACACACACACACACACACGGTCTCTCTCTCTCTCTCTCTCTCTCTCTCTCTCTCTCTCTCTGTGTGTGTGGGGAGGGGGCGTATACAGAATACCAGGACAGAGGGAGTGTTAATTTGCAAATTGTAGAAGTTTCTCAGTTATATTCCTTTTTAAAGCTCTTTAAATGTTATTGTACTTTTGTACAGCTGTGCAGCTTTGAGTGAAGTGTAAAAAGCTGCAATAATATTTCCTGAAATGACAGTGAAGGAGAAACAGCGCCCCCCGCTGCTTAGAGGGCGAAAATGCTTACGGCACCGGGTATTCCCAGGCGGTCTCCCATCCAAGTACTAACCCGGCCCGACCCTGCTTAGCTTCCGAGATCGGACGAGATCGGGCGTGTTCAGAGTGGTATGGCCGTAAACGAGGAGTGCAGCCACACACAGGCTCTTTATAGGTGAGACAGACCCGGGTCAAGTCACTGTGCACACAAAGATACCAAACTACGTTTTTGGAAAATAATTTATGATCCAAATCAACATTTAAAGCTTTGGTGATGGAGGGTTAGGTCAGGAGAAATGAATTTCTCCTCTTTTCCTCTCCTTTTCTCTCTTTTTTTTCTTATCTTGTCTTCTACCCCAGTGTCATTTAGTAAATATTATTGTCGCATTTTACACTTCACTCAATGCTGCACAGCTGTAGAACTTTCTTCATCTTTGTTCATATAATTGTGATGTTGAATAATTAGCCAATTGAAAGAGGTTTTCAGTTATATTCCTTTTTAAAGCTCTTTAAATGTTATTGTACTTTTGTACAGCTGTGCAGCATTGAGTGAAGTGTAAAAAGCTGCAATAATATTTCCTGAAATGACAGTGAAGGAGAAACAGCGCCCCCCGCTGCTTAGAGGGCAAAAATGCTTACGGCACCGGGTATTCCCAGGCGGTCTCCCATCCAAGTACTAACCCGGCCCGACCCTGCTGAGCTTCCGAGATCGGACGAGATCGGGCGTGTTCAGAGTGGTATGGCCGTAAACGAGGAGTGCAGCCACACACAGGCTCTTTATAGGTGAGACAGACCCGGGTCAAGTCATTGTGTACACACAACTACGTTAAAGTTCATGAATATCACAATTAACATGATGCCTTCATTAGAAACACACATTTCTGGTTAGTCAAGTCTTACCTCATGAAACTGATAATCCACACATAGAACATAAAAAGTGACCACTAACAACTCCTACGCTCACGATGGTCATCATCATCATCTTCATCATCTTCATCATCATCTTCATCATCACACAGTGGCTCGTCTCATTCACTTCTCATGTGCATTTATTCTTCATATATTATGACCATGTACAATACTGGTTTTCTGATTGTGTGCTTTCATATATCTTTCCTAATGTAACTTCAATGTTTTTTGAAATGTTTATGGGTTCAAAGCCAGCTGGAACCATCTTTGGCTTTTCCTCACTTCCACACACACACACACACACACACACGGTCTCTCTCTCTCTCTCTCTCTCTCTCTCTCTCTCTCTCTGTGTGTGGGGAGGGGGCGTATACAGAATACCAGGACAGAGGGAGTGTTAATTTGCAAATTGTAGAAGTTTCTCAGTTATATTCCTTTTTAAAGCTCTTTAAATGTTATTGTACTTTTGTACAGCTGTGCAGCTTTGAGTGAAGTGTAAAAAGCTGCAATAATATTTCCTGAAATGACAGTGAAGGAGAAACAGCGCCCCCCGCTGCTGAGAGGGCGAAAATGCTTACGGCACCAGGTATTCCCAGGCGGTCTCCCATCCAAGTACTAACCCGGCCCGACCCTGCTTAGCTTCCGAGATCGGACGAGATCGGGCGTGTTCAGAGTGGTATGGCCGTAAACGAGGAGTGCAGCCACACACAGGCTCTTTATAGGTGAGACAGACCCGGGTCAAGTCACTGTGCACACAAAGATACCAAACTACGTTTTTGGAAAATAATTTATGATCCAAATCAACATTTAAAGCTTTGGTGATGGAGGGTTAGGTCAGGAGAAATGAATTTCTCCTCTTTTCCTCTCCTTTTCTCTCTTTTTTTTCTTATCTTGTCTTCTACCCCAGTGTCATTTAGTAAATATTATTGTCGCATTTTACACTTCACTCAATGCTGCACAGCTGTAGAACTTTCTTCATCTTTGTTCATATAATTGTGATGTTGAATAATTAGCCAATTGAAAGAGGTTCTCAGTTATATTCCTTTTTAAAGCTCTTTAAATGTTATTGTACTTTTGTACAGCTGTGCAGCATTGAGTGAAGTGTAAAAAGCTGCAATAATATTTCCTGAAATGACAGTGAAGGAGAAACAGCGCCCCCCGCTGCTTAGAGGGCAAAAATGCTTACGGCACCGGGTATTCCCAGGCGGTCTCCCATCCAAGTACTAACCCGGCCCGACCCTGCTTAGCTTCCAAGATCGGACGAGATCGGGCGTGTTCAGAGTGGTATGGCCGTAAACGAGGAGTGCAGCCACACACAGGCTCTTTATAGGTGAGACAGACCCGGGTCAAGTCATTGTGTACACACAACTACGTTAAAGTTCATGAATATCACAATTAACATGATGCCTTCATTAGAAACACACATTTCTGGTTAGTCAAGTCTTACCTCATGAAACTGATAATCCACACAAAGTACATAAAAAGTGACCACTAACAACTCCTACGCTCACGATGGTCATCATCATCATCTTCATCATCTTCATCATCATCTTCATCATCACACAGTGGCTCGTCTCATTCACTTCTCATGTGCATTTATTCTTCATATATTATGACCATGTACAATACTGGTTTTCTGATTGTGTGCTTTCATATATCTTTCCTAATGTAACTTCAATGTTTTTTGAAATGTTTATGGGTTCAAAGCCAGCTGGAACCATCTTTGGCTTTTCCTCACTTCCACACACACACACACACACACACACGGTCTCTCTCTCTCTCTCTCTCTCTCTCTCTCTCTCTGTGTGTGGGGAGGGGGCGTATACAGAATACCAGGACAGAGGGAGTGTTAATTTGCAAATTGTAGAAGTTTCTCAGTTATATTCCTTTTTAAAGCTCTTTAAATGTTATTGTACTTTTGTACAGCTGTGCAGCATTGAGTGAAGTGTAAAAAGCTGCAATAATATTTCCTGAAATGACAGTGAAGGAGAAACAGCGCCCCCCGCTGCTTAGAGGGCGAAAATGCTTACGGCACCGGGTATTCCCAGGCGGTCTCCCATCCAAGTACTAACCCGGCCCGACCCTGCTTAGCTTCCGAGATCGGACGAGATCGGGCGTGTTCAGAGTGGTATGGCCGTAAAGGAGGAGTGCAGCCACACACAGGCTCTTTATAGGTGAGACAGACCCGGGTCAAGTCATTGTGTACACACAACTACGTTAAAGTTCATGAATATCACAATTAACATGATGCCTTCATTAGAAACACACATTTCTGGTTAGTCAAGTCTTACCTCATGAAACTGATAATCCACACATAGAACATAAAAAGTGACCACTAACAACTCCTACGCTCACGATGGTCATCATCATCATCTTCATCATCTTCATCATCATCTTCATCATCACACAGTGGCTCGTCTCATTCACTTCTCATGTGCATTTATTCTTCATATATTATGACCATGTACAATACTGGTTTTCTGATTGTGTGCTTTCATATATCTTTCCTAATGTAACTTCAATGTTTTTTGAAATGTTTATGGGTTCAAAGCCAGCTGGAACCATCTTTGGCTTTTCCTCACTTCCACACACACACACACACACACACACACACGGTCTCTCTCTCTCTCTCTCTCTCTCTCTCTCTCTCTCTCTCTCTGTGTGTGGGGAGGGGGCGTATACAGAATACCAGGACAGAGGGAGTGTTAATTTGCAAATTGTAGAAGTTTCTCAGTTATATTCCTTTTTAAAGCTCTTTAAATGTTATTGTACTTTTGTACAGCTGTGCAGCTTTGAGTGAAGTGTAAAAAGCTGCAATAATATTTCCTGAAATGACAGTGAAGGAGAAACAGCGCCCCCCGCTGCTGAGAGGGCGAAAATGCTTACGGCACCAGGTATTCCCAGGCGGTCTCCCATCCAAGTACTAACCCGGCCCGACCCTGCTTAGCTTCCGAGATCGGACGAGATCGGGCGTGTTCAGAGTGGTATGGCCGTAAACGAGGAGTGCAGCCACACACAGGCTCTTTATAGGTGAGACAGACCCGGGTCAAGTCACTGTGCACACAAAGATACCAAACTACGTTTTTGGAAAATAATTTATGATCCAAATCAACATTTAAAGCTTTGGTGATGGAGGGTTAGGTCAGGAGAAATGAATTTCTCCTCTTTTCCTCTCCTTTTCTCTCTTTTTTTTCTTATCTTGTCTTCTACCCCAGTGTCATTTAGTAAATATTATTGTCGCATTTTACACTTCACTCAATGCTGCACAGCTGTAGAACTTTCTTCATCTTTGTTCATATAATTGTGATGTTGAATAATTAGCCAATTGAAAGAGGTTCTCAGTTATATTCCTTTTTAAAGCTCTTTAAATGTTATTGTACTTTTGTACAGCTGTGCAGCATTGAGTGAAGTGTAAAAAGCTGCAATAATATTTCCTGAAATGACAGTGAAGGAGAAACAGCGCCCCCCGCTGCTTAGAGGGCAAAAATGCTTACGGCACCGGGTATTCCCAGGCGGTCTCCCATCCAAGTACTAACCCGGCCCGACCCTGCTTAGCTTCCAAGATCGGACGAGATCGGGCGTGTTCAGAGTGGTATGGCCGTAAACGAGGAGTGCAGCCACACACAGGCTCTTTATAGGTGAGACAGACCCGGGTCAAGTCATTGTGTACACACAACTACGTTAAAGTTCATGAATATCACAATTAACATGATGCCTTCATTAGAAACACACATTTCTGGTTAGTCAAGTCTTACCTCATGAAACTGATAATCCACACAAAGTACATAAAAAGTGACCACTAACAACTCCTACGCTCACGATGGTCATCATCATCATCTTCATCATCTTCATCATCATCTTCATCATCACACAGTGGCTCGTCTCATTCACTTCTCATGTGCATTTATTCTTCATATATTATGACCATGTACAATACTGGTTTTCTGATTGTGTGCTTTCATATATCTTTCCTAATGTAACTTCAATGTTTTTTGAAATGTTTATGGGTTCAAAGCCAGCTGGAACCATCTTTGGCTTTTCCTCACTTCCACACACACACACACACACACACACGGTCTCTCTCTCTCTCTCTCTCTCTCTCTCTCTCTCTGTGTGTGGGGAGGGAGCGTATACAGAATACCAGGACAGAGGGAGTGTTAATTTGCAAATTGTAGAAGTTTCTCAGTTATATTCCTTTTTAAAGCTCTTTAAATGTTATTGTACTTTTGTACAGCTGTGCAGCATTGAGTGAAGTGTAAAAAGCTGCAATAATATTTCCTGAAATGACAGTGAAGGAGAAACAGCGCCCCCCGCTGCTTAGAGGGCGAAAATGCTTACGGCACCGGGTATTCCCAGGCAGTCGCCCATCCAAGTACTAACCCGGCCCGACCCTGCTTAGCTTCCGAGATCGGACGAGATCGGGCGTGTTCAGAGTGGTATGGCCGTAAACGAGGAGTGCAGCCACACACAGGCTCTTTATAGGTGAGACAGACCCGGGTCAAGTCATTGTGTACACACAACTACGTTAAAGTTCATGAATATCACAATTAACATGATGCCTTCATTAGAAACACACATTTCTGGTTAGTCAAGTCTTACCTCATGAAACTGATAATCCACACATAGAACATAAAAAGTGACCACTAACAACTCCTACGCTCACGATGGTCATCATCATCATCTTCATCATCTTCATCATCATCTTCATCATCACACAGTGGCTCGTCTCATTCACTTCTCATGTGCATTTATTCTTCATATATTATGACCATGTACAATACTGGTTTTCTGATTGTGTGCTTTCATATATCTTTCCTAATGTAACTTCAATGTTTTTTGAAATGTTTATGGGTTCAAAGCCAGCTGGAACCATCTTTGGCTTTTCCTCACTTCCACACACACACACACACACACACACACACGGTCTCTCTCTCTCTCTCTCTCTCTCTCTCTCTCTCTCTCTCTCTGTGTGTGGGGAGGGGGCGTATACAGAATACCAGGACAGAGGGAGTGTTAATTTGCAAATTGTAGAAGTTTCTCAGTTATATTCCTTTTTAAAGCTCTTTAAATGTTATTGTACTTTTGTACAGCTGTGCAGCATTGAGTGAAGTGTAAAAAGCTGCAATAATATTTCCTGAAATGACAGTGAAGGAGAAACAGCGCCCCCCGCTGCTTAGAGGGCGAAAATGCTTACGGCACCGGGTATTCCCAGGCGGTCTCCCATCCAAGTACTAACCCGGCCCGACCCTGCTTAGCTTCCGAGATCGGACGAGATCGGGCGTGTTCAGAGTGGTATGGCCGTAAACGAGGAGTGCAGCCACACACAGGCTCTTTATAGGTGAGACAGACCCGGGTCAAGTCACTGTGCACACAAAGATACCAAACTACGTTTTTGGAAAATAATTTATGATCCAAATCAACATTTAAAGCTTTGGTGATGGAGGGTTAGGTCAGGAGAAATGAATTTCTCCTCTTTTCCTCTCCTTTTCTCTCTTTTTTTTCTTATCTTGTCTTCTACCCCAGTGTCATTTAGTAAATATTATTGGCGCATTTTACACTTCACTCAATGCTGCACAGCTGTAGAACTTTCTTCATCTTTGTTCATATAATTGTGATGTTGAATAATTAGCCAATTGAAAGAGGTTCTCAGTTATATTCCTTTTTAAAGCTCTTTAAATGTTATTGTACTTTTGTACAGCTGTGCAGCATTGAGTGAAGTGTAAAAAGCTGCAATAATATTTCCTGAAATGACAGTGAAGGAGAAACAGCGCCCCCCGCTGCTTAGAGGGCAAAAATGCTTACGGCACCGGGTATTCCCAGGCGGTCTCCCATCCAAGTACTAACCCGGCCCGACCCTGCTTAGCTTCCGAGATCGGACGAGATCGGGCGTGTTCAGAGTGGTATGGCCGTAAACGAGGAGTGCAGCCACACACAGGCTCTTTATAGGTGAGACAGACCCGGGTCAAGTCATTGTGTACACACAACTACGTTAAAGTTCATGAATATCACAATTAACATGATGCCTTCATTAGAAACACACATTTCTGGTTAGTCAAGTCTTACCTCATGAAACTGATAATCCACACATAGAACATAAAAAGTGACCACTAACAACTCCTACGCTCACGATGGTCATCATCATCATCTTCATCATCTTCATCATCATCTTCATCATCACACAGTGGCTCGTCTCATTCACTTCTCATGTGCATTTATTCTTCATATATTATGACCATGTACAATACTGGTTTTCTGATTGTGTGCTTTCATATATCTTTCCTAATGTAACTTCAATGTTTTTTGAAATGTTTATGGGTTCAAAGCCAGCTGGAACCATCTTTGGCTTTTCCTCACTTCCACACACACACACACACACACACACGGTCTCTCTCTCTCTCTCTCTCTCTCTCTCTCTCTGTGTGTGGGGAGGGGGCGTATACAGAATACCAGGACAGAGGGAGTGTTAATTTGCAAATTGTAGAAGTTTCTGAGTTATATTCCTTTTTAAAGCTCTTTAAATGTTATTGTACTTTTGTACAGCTGTGCAGCATTGAGTGAAGTGTAAAAAGCTGCAATAATATTTCCTGAAATGACAGTGAAGGAGAAACAGCGCCCCCCGCTGCTTAGAGGGCGAAAATGCTTACGGCACCGGGTATTCCCAGGCGGTCTCCCATCCAAGTACTAACCCGGCCCGACCCTGCTTAGCTTCCGAGATCGGACGAGATCGGGCGTGTTCAGAGTGGTATGGCCGTAAACGAGGAGTGCAGCCACACACAGGCTCTTTATAGGTGAGACAGACCCGGGTCAAGTCACTGTGCACACAAAGATACCAAACTACGTTTTTGGAAAATAATTTATGATCCAAATCAACATTTAAAGCTTTGGTGATGGAGGGTTAGGTCAGGAGAAATGAATTTCTCCTCTTTTCCTCTCCTTTTCTCTCTTTTTTTTCTTATCTTGTCTTCTACCCCAGTGTCATTTAGTAAATATTATTGGCGCATTTTACACTTCACTCAATGCTGCACAGCTGTAGAACTTTCTTCATCTTTGTTCATATAATTGTGATGTTGAATAATTAGCCAATTGAAAGAGGTTCTCAGTTATATTCCTTTTTAAAGCTCTTTAAATGTTATTGTACTTTTGTACAGCTGTGCAGCATTGAGTGAAGTGTAAAAAGCTGCAATAATATTTCCTGAAATGACAGTGAAGGAGAAACAGCGCCCCCCGCTGCTTAGAGGGCAAAAATGCTTACGGCACCGGGTATTCCCAGGCGGTCTCCCATCCAAGTACTAACCCGGCCCGACCCTGCTTAGCTTCCGAGATCGGACGAGATTGGGCGTGTTCAGAGTGGTATGGCCGTAAACGAGGAGTGCAGCCACACACAGGCTCTTTATAGGTGAGACAGACCCGGGTCAAGTCATTGTGTACACACAACTACGTTAAAGTTCATGAATATCACAATTAACATGATGCCTTCATTAGAAACACACATTTCTGGTTAGTCAAGTCTTACCTCATGAAACTGATAATCCACACATAGAACATAAAAAGTGACCACTAACAACTCCTACGCTCACGATGGTCATCATCATCATCTTCATCATCTTCATCATCATCTTCATCATCACACAGTGGCTCGTCTCATTCACTTCTCATGTGCATTTATTCTTCATATATTATGACCATGTACAATACTGGTTTTCTGATTGTGTGCTTTCATATATCTTTCCTAATGTAACTTCAATGTTTTTTGAAATGTTTATGGGTTCAAAGCCAGCTGGAACCATCTTTGGCTTTTCCTCACTTCCACACACACACACACACACACACACGGTCTCTCTCTCTCTCTCTCTCTCTCTCTCTCTCTGTGTGTGGGGAGGGGGCGTATACAGAATACCAGGACAGAGGGAGTGTTAATTTGCAAATTGTAGAAGTTTCTGAGTTATATTCCTTTTTAAAGCTCTTTAAATGTTATTGTACTTTTGTACAGCTGTGCAGCATTGAGTGAAGTGTAAAAAGCTGCAATAATATTTCCTGAAATGACAGTGAAGGAGAAACAGCGCCCCCCGCTGCTTAGAGGGCGAAAATGCTTACGGCACCGGGTATTCCCAGGCGGTCTCCCATCCAAGTACTAACCCGGCCCGACCCTGCTTAGCTTCCGAGATCGGACGAGATCGGGCGTGTTCAGAGTGGTATGGCCGTAAACGAGGAGTGCAGCCACACACAGGCTCTTTATAGGTGAGACAGACCCGGGTCAAGTCACTGTGCACACAAAGATACCAAACTACGTTTTTGGAAAATAATTTATGATCCAAATCAACATTTAAAGCTTTGGTGATGGAGGGTTAGGTCAGGAGAAATGAATTTCTCCTCTTTTCCTCTCCTTTTCTCTCTTTTTTTTCTTATCTTGTCTTCTACCCCAGTGTCATTTAGTAAATATTATTGTCGCATTTTACACTTCACTCAATGCTGCACAGCTGTAGAACTTTCTTCATCTTTGTTCATATAATTGTGATGTTGAATAATTAGCCAATTGAAAGAGGTTCTCAGTTATATTCCTTTTTAAAGCTCTTTAAATGTTATTGTACTTTTGTACAGCTGTGCAGCATTGAGTGAAGTGTAAAAAGCTGCAATAATATTTCCTGAAATGACAGTGAAGGAGAAACAGCGCCCCCCGCTGCTTGGAGGGCAAAAATGCTTACGGCACCGGGTATTCCCAGGCGGTCTCCCATCCAAGTACTAACCCGGCCCGACCCTGCTTAGCTTCCGAGATCGGACGAGATCGGGCGTGTTCAGAGTGGTATGGCCGTAAACGAGGAGTGCAGCCACACACAGGCTCTTTATAGGTGAGACAGACCCGGGTCAAGTCATTGTGTAAACACAACTACGTTAAAGTTCATGAATATCACAATTAACATGATGCCTTCATTAGAAACACACATTTCTGGTTAGTCAAGTCTTACCTCATGAAACTGATAATCCACACATAGAACATAAAAAGTGACCACTAACAACTCCTACGCTCACGATGGTCATCATCATCATCTTCATCATCTTCATCATCATCTTCATCATCACACAGTGGCTCGTCTCATTCACTTCTCATGTGCATTTATTCTTCATATATTATGACCATGTACAATACTGGTTTTCTGATTGTGTGCTTTCATATATCTTTCCTAATGTAACTTCAATGTTTTTTGAAATGTTTATGGGTTCAAAGCCAGCTGGAACCATCTTTGGCTTTTCCTCACTTCCACACACACACACACACACACACACACACGGTCTCTCTCTCTCTCTCTCTCTCTCTCTCTCTCTGTGTGTGGGGAGGGGGCGTATACAGAATACCAGGACAGAGGGAGTGTTAATTTGCAAATTGTAGAAGTTTCTGAGTTATATTCCTTTTTAAAGCTCTTTAAATGTTATTGTACTTTTGTACAGCTGTGCAGCATTGAGTGAAGTGTAAAAAGCTGCAATAATATTTCCTGAAATGACAGTGAAGGAGAAACAGCGCCCCCCGCTGCTTAGAGGGCGAAAATGCTTACGGCACCGGGTATTCCCAGGCGGTCTCCCATCCAAGTACTAACCCGGCCCGACCCTGCTTAGCTTCCGAGATCGGACGAGATCGGGCGTGTTCAGAGTGGTATGGCCGTAAACGAGGAGTGCAGCCACACACAGGCTCTTTATAGGTGAGACAGACCCGGGTCAAGTCACTGTGCACACAAAGATACCAAACTACGTTTTTGGAAAATAATTTATGATCCAAATCAACATTTAAAGCTTTGGTGATGGAGGGTTAGGTCAGGAGAAATGAATTTCTCCTCTTTTCCTCTCCTTTTCTCTCTTTTTTTTCTTATCTTGTCTTCTACCCCAGTGTCATTTAGTAAATATTATTGGCGCATTTTACACTTCACTCAATGCTGCACAGCTGTAGAACTTTCTTCATCTTTGTTCATATAATTGTGATGTTGAATAATTAGCCAATTGAAAGAGGTTCTCAGTTATATTCCTTTTTAAAGCTCTTTAAATGTTATTGTACTTTTGTACAGCTGTGCAGCATTGAGTGAAGTGTAAAAAGCTGCAATAATATTTCCTGAAATGACAGTGAAGGAGAAACAGCGCCCCCCGCTGCTTAGAGGGCAAAAATGCTTACGGCACCGGGTATTCCCAGGCGGTCTCCCATCCAAGTACTAACCCGGCCCGACCCTGCTTAGCTTCCGAGATCGGACGAGATTGGGCGTGTTCAGAGTGGTATGGCCGTAAACGAGGAGTGCAGCCACACACAGGCTCTTTATAGGTGAGACAGACCCGGGTCAAGTCATTGTGTACACACAACTACGTTAAAGTTCATGAATATCACAATTAACATGATGCCTTCATTAGAAACACACATTTCTGGTTAGTCAAGTCTTACCTCATGAAACTGATAATCCACACATAGAACATAAAAAGTGACCACTAACAACTCCTACGCTCACGATGGTCATCATCATCATCTTCATCATCTTCATCATCATCTTCATCATCACACAGTGGCTCGTCTCATTCACTTCTCATGTGCATTTATTCTTCATATATTATGACCATGTACAATACTGGTTTTCTGATTGTGTGCTTTCATATATCTTTCCTAATGTAACTTCAATGTTTTTTGAAATGTTTATGGGTTCAAAGCCAGCTGGAACCATCTTTGGCTTTTCCTCACTTCCACACACACACACACACACACACACGGTCTCTCTCTCTCTCTCTCTCTCTCTCTCTCTCTGTGTGTGGGGAGGGGGCGTATACAGAATACCAGGACAGAGGGAGTGTTAATTTGCAAATTGTAGAAGTTTCTGAGTTATATTCCTTTTTAAAGCTCTTTAAATGTTATTGTACTTTTGTACAGCTGTGCAGCATTGAGTGAAGTGTAAAAAGCTGCAATAATATTTCCTGAAATGACAGTGAAGGAGAAACAGCGCCCCCCGCTGCTTAGAGGGCGAAAATGCTTACGGCACCGGGTATTCCCAGGCGGTCTCCCATCCAAGTACTAACCCGGCCCGACCCTGCTTAGCTTCCGAGATCGGACGAGATCGGGCGTGTTCAGAGTGGTATGGCCGTAAACGAGGAGTGCAGCCACACACAGGCTCTTTATAGGTGAGACAGACCCGGGTCAAGTCACTGTGCACACAAAGATACCAAACTACGTTTTTGGAAAATAATTTATGATCCAAATCAACATTTAAAGCTTTGGTGATGGAGGGTTAGGTCAGGAGAAATGAATTTCTCCTCTTTTCCTCTCCTTTTCTCTCTTTTTTTTCTTATCTTGTCTTCTACCCCAGTGTCATTTAGTAAATATTATTGTCGCATTTTACACTTCACTCAATGCTGCACAGCTGTAGAACTTTCTTCATCTTTGTTCATATAATTGTGATGTTGAATAATTAGCCAATTGAAAGAGGTTCTCAGTTATATTCCTTTTTAAAGCTCTTTAAATGTTATTGTACTTTTGTACAGCTGTGCAGCATTGAGTGAAGTGTAAAAAGCTGCAATAATATTTCCTGAAATGACAGTGAAGGAGAAACAGCGCCCCCCGCTGCTTGGAGGGCAAAAATGCTTACGGCACCGGGTATTCCCAGGCGGTCTCCCATCCAAGTACTAACCCGGCCCGACCCTGCTTAGCTTCCGAGATCGGATGAGATCGGGCGTGTTCAGAGTGGTATGGCCGTAAACGAGGAGTGCAGCCACACACAGGCTCTTTATAGGTGAGACAGACCCGGGTCAAGTCATTGTGTAAACACAACTACGTTAAAGTTCATGAATATCACAATTAACATGATGCCTTCATTAGAAACACACATTTCTGGTTAGTCAAGTCTTACCTCATGAAACTGATAATCCACACATAGAACATAAAAAGTGACCACTAACAACTCCTACGCTCACGATGGTCATCATCATCATCTTCATCATCTTCATCATCATCTTCATCATCACACAGTGGCTCGTCTCATTCACTTCTCATGTGCATTTATTCTTCATATATTATGACCATGTACAATACTGGTTTTCTGATTGTGTGCTTTCATATATCTTTCCTAATGTAACTTCAATGTTTTTTGAAATGTTTATGGGTTCAAAGCCAGCTGGAACCATCTTTGGCTTTTCCTCACTTCCACACACACACACACACACACACACACACGGTCTCTCTCTCTCTCTCTCTCTCTCTCTCTCTCTGTGTGTGGGGAGGGGGCGTATACAGAATACCAGGACAGAGGGAGTGTTAATTTGCAAATTGTAGAAGTTTCTCAGTTATATTCCTTTTTAAAGCTCTTTAAATGTTATTGTACTTTTGTACAGCTGTGCAGCATTGAGTGAAGTGTAAAAAGCTGCAATAATATTTCCTGAAATGACAGTGAAGGAGAAACAGCGCCCCCCGCTGCTTAGAGGGCGAAAATGCTTACGGCACCGGGTATTCCCAGGCGGTCTCCCATCCAAGTACTAACCCGGCCCGACCCTGCTTAGCTTCCGAGATCGGACGAGATCGGGCGTGTTCAGAGTGGTATGGCCGTAAACGAGGAGTGCAGCCACACACAGGCTCTTTATAGGTGAGACAGACCCGGGTCAAGTCACTGTGCACACAAAGATACCAAACTACGTTTTTGGAAAATAATTTATGATCCAAATCAACATTTAAAGCTTTGGTGATGGAGGGTTAGGTCAGGAGAAATGAATTTCTCCTCTTTTCCTCTCCTTTTCTCTCTTTTTTTTCTTATCTTGTCTTCTACCCCAGTGTCATTTAGTAAATATTATTGGCGCATTTTACACTTCACTCAATGCTGCACAGCTGTAGAACTTTCTTCATCTTTGTTCATATAATTGTGATGTTGAATAATTAGCCAATTGAAAGAGGTTCTCAGTTATATTCCTTTTTAAAGCTCTTTAAATGTTATTGTACTTTTGTACAGCTGTGCAGCATTGAGTGAAGTGTAAAAAGCTGCAATAATATTTCCTGAAATGACAGTGAAGGAGAAACAGCGCCCCCCGCTGCTTAGAGGGCAAAAATGCTTACGGCACCGGGTATTCCCAGGCGGTCTCCCATCCAAGTACTAACCCGGCCCGACCCTGCTTAGCTTCCGAGATCGGACGAGATCGGGCGTGTTCAGAGTGGTATGGCCGTAAACGAGGAGTGCAGCCACACACAGGCTCTTTATAGGTGAGACAGACCCGGGTCAAGTCATTGTGTACACACAACTACGTTAAAGTTCATGAATATCACAATTAACATGATGCCTTCATTAGAAACACACATTTCTGGTTAGTCAAGTCTTACCTCATGAAACTGATAATCCACACATAGAACATAAAAAGTGACCACTAACAACTCCTACGCTCACGATGGTCATCATCATCATCTTCATCATCTTCATCATCATCTTCATCATCACACAGTGGCTCGTCTCATTCACTTCTCATGTGCATTTATTCTTCATATATTATGACCATGTACAATACTGGTTTTCTGATTGTGTGCTTTCATATATCTTTCCTAATGTAACTTCAATGTTTTTTGAAATGTTTATGGGTTCAAAGCCAGCTGGAACCATCTTTGGCTTTTCCTCACTTCCACACACACACACACACACACACACGGTCTCTTTCTCTCTCTCTCTCTCTCTCTCTCTCTGTGTGTGGGGAGGGGGCGTATACAGAATACCAGGACAGAGGGAGTGTTAATTTGCAAATTGTAGAAGTTTCTGAGTTATATTCCTTTTTAAAGCTCTTTAAATGTTATTGTACTTTTGTACAGCTGTGCAGCATTGAGTGAAGTGTAAAAAGCTGCAATAATATTTCCTGAAATGACAGTGAAGGAGAAACAGCGCCCCCCGCTGCTTAGAGGGCGAAAATGCTTACGGCACCGGGTATTCCCAGGCGGTCTCCCATCCAAGTACTAACCCGGCCCGACCCTGCTTAGCTTCCGAGATCGGACGAGATCGGGCGTGTTCAGAGTGGTATGGCCGTAAACGAGGAGTGCAGCCACACACAGGCTCTTTATAGGTGAGACAGACCCGGGTCAAGTCATTGTGTAAACACAACTACGTTAAAGTTCATGAATATCACAATTAACATGATGCCTTCATTAGAAACACACATTTCTGGTTAGTCAAGTCTTACCTCATGAAACTGATAATCCACACATAGAACATAAAAAGTGACCACTAACAACTCCTACGCTCACGATGGTCATCATCATCATCTTCATCATCTTCATCATCATCTTCATCATCACACAGTGGCTCGTCTCATTCACTTCTCATGTGCATTTATTCTTCATATATTATGACCATGTACAATACTGGTTTTCTGATTGTGTGCTTTCATATATCTTTCCTAATGTAACTTCAATGTTTTTTGAAATGTTTATGGGTTCAAAGCCAGCTGGAACCATCTTTGGCTTTTCCTCACTTCCACACACACACACACACACACACACACACGGTCTCTCTCTCTCTCTCTCTCTCTCTCTCTCTCTGTGTGTGGGGAGGGGGCGTATACAGAATACCAGGACAGAGGGAGTGTTAATTTGCAAATTGTAGAAGTTTCTCAGTTATATTCCTTTTTAAAGCTCTTTAAATGTTATTGTACTTTTGTACAGCTGTGCAGCATTGAGTGAAGTGTAAAAAGCTGCAATAATATTTCCTGAAATGACAGTGAAGGAGAAACAGCGCCCCCCGCTGCTTAGAGGGCGAAAATGCTTACGGCACCGGGTATTCCCAGGCGGTCTCCCATCCAAGTACTAACCCGGCCCGACCCTGCTTAGCTTCCGAGATCGGACGAGATCGGGCGTGTTCAGAGTGGTATGGCCGTAAACGAGGAGTGCAGCCACACACAGGCTCTTTATAGGTGAGACAGACCCGGGTCAAGTCACTGTGCACACAAAGATACCAAACTACGTTTTTGGAAAATAATTTATGATCCAAATCAACATTTAAAGCTTTGGTGATGGAGGGTTAGGTCAGGAGAAATGAATTTCTCCTCTTTTCCTCTCCTTTTCTCTCTTTTTTTTCTTATCTTGTCTTCTACCCCAGTGTCATTTAGTAAATATTATTGGCGCATTTTACACTTCACTCAATGCTGCACAGCTGTAGAACTTTCTTCATCTTTGTTCATATAATTGTGATGTTGAATAATTAGCCAATTGAAAGAGGTTCTCAGTTATATTCCTTTTTAAAGCTCTTTAAATGTTATTGTACTTTTGTACAGCTGTGCAGCATTGAGTGAAGTGTAAAAAGCTGCAATAATATTTCCTGAAATGACAGTGAAGGAGAAACAGCGCCCCCCGCTGCTTAGAGGGCAAAAATGCTTACGGCACCAGGTATTCCCAGGCGGTCTCCCATCCAAGTACTAACCCGGCCCGACCCTGCTTAGCTTCCTAGATCGGACGAGATCGGGCGTGTTCAGAGTGGTATGGCCGTAAACGAGGAGTGCAGCCACACACAGGCTCTTTATAGGTGAGACAGACCCGGGTCAAGTCATTGTGTACACACAACTACGTTAAAGTTCATGAATATCACAATTAACATGATGCCTTCATTAGAAACACACATTTCTGGTTAGTCAAGTCTTACCTCATGAAACTGATAATCCACACATAGAACATAAAAAGTGACCACTAACAACTCCTACGCTCACGATGGTCATCATCATCATCTTCATCATCTTCATCATCATCTTCATCATCACACAGTGGCTCGTCTCATTCACTTCTCATGTGCATTTATTCTTCATATATTATGACCATGTACAATACTGGTTTTCTGATTGTGTGCTTTCATATATCTTTCCTAATGTAACTTCAATGTTTTTTGAAATGTTTATGGGTTCAAAGCCAGCTGGAACCATCTTTGGCTTTTCCTCACTTCCACACACACACACACACACACACACACACGGTCTCTCTCTCTCTCTCTCTCTCTCTCTCTCTCTCTCTCTCTCTGTGTGTGGGGAGGGGGCGTATACAGAATACCAGGACAGAGGGAGTGTTAATTTGCAAATTGTAGAAGTTTCTGAGTTATATTCCTTTTTAAAGCTCTTTAAATGTTATTGTACTTTTGTACAGCTGTGCAGCATTGAGTGAAGTGTAAAAAGCTGCAATAATATTTCCTGAAATGACAGTGAAGGAGAAACAGCGCCCCCCGCTGCTTAGAGGGCGAAAATGCTTACGGCACCGGGTATTCCCAGGCGGTCTCCCATCCAAGTACTAACCCGGCCCGACCCTGCTTAGCTTCCGAGATCGGACGAGATCGGGCGTGTTCAGAGTGGTATGGCCGTAAACGAGGAGTGCAGCCACACACAGGCTCTTTATAGGTGAGACAGACCCGGGTCAAGTCACTGTGCACACAAAGATACCAAACTACGTTTTTGGAAAATAATTTATGATCCAAATCAACATTTAAAGCTTTGGTGATGGAGGGTTAGGTCAGGAGAAATGAATTTCTCCTCTTTTCCTCTCCTTTTCTCTCTTTTTTTTCTTATCTTGTCTTCTACCCCAGTGTCATTTAGTAAATATTATTGTCGCATTTTACACTTCACTCAATGCTGCACAGCTGTAGAACTTTCTTCATCTTTGTTCATATAATTGTGATGTTGAATAATTAGCCAATTGAAAGAGGTTCTCAGTTATATTCCTTTTTAAAGCTCTTTAAATGTTATTGTACTTTTGTACAGCTGTGCAGCATTGAGTGAAGTGTAAAAAGCTGCAATAATATTTCCTGAAATGACAGTGAAGGAGAAACAGCGCCCCCCGCTGCTTAGAGGGCAAAAATGCTTACGGCACCGGGTATTCCCAGGCGGTCTCCCATCCAAGTACTAACCCGGCCCGACCCTGCTTAGCTTCCAAGATCGGACGAGATCGGGCGTGTTCAGAGTGGTATGGCCGTAAACGAGGAGTGCAGCCACACACAGGCTCTTTATAGGTGAGACAGACCCGGGTCAAGTCATTGTGTACACACAACTACGTTAAAGTTCATGAATATCACAATTAACATGATGCCTTCATTAGAAACACACATTTCTGGTTAGTCAAGTCTTACCTCATGAAACTGATAATCCACACAAAGTACATAAAAAGTGACCACTAACAACTCCTACGCTCACGATGGTCATCATCATCATCTTCATCATCTTCATCATCATCTTCATCATCACACAGTGGCTCGTCTCATTCACTTCTCATGTGCATTTATTCTTCATATATTATGACCATGTACAATACTGGTTTTCTGATTGTGTGCTTTCATATATCTTTCCTAATGTAACTTCAATGTTTTTTGAAATGTTTATGGGTTCAAAGCCAGCTGGAACCATCTTTGGCTTTTCCTCACTTCCACACACACACACACACACACACACGGTCTCTCTCTCTCTCTCTCTCTCTCTCTCTCTCTCTGTGTGTGGGGAGGGGGCGTATACAGAATACCAGGACAGAGGGAGTGTTAATTTGCAAATTGTAGAAGTTTCTCAGTTATATTCCTTTTTAAAGCTCTTTAAATGTTATTGTACTTTTGTACAGCTGTGCAGCATTGAGTGAAGTGTAAAAAGCTGCAATAATATTTCCTGAAATGACAGTGAAGGAGAAACAGCGCCCCCCGCTGCTTAGAGGGCGAAAATGCTTACGGCACCGGGTATTCCCAGGCGGTCTCCCATCCAAGTACTAACCCGGCCCGACCCTGCTTAGCTTCCGAGATCGGACGAGATCGGGCGTGTTCAGAGTGGTATGGCCGTAAACGAGGAGTGCAGCCACACACAGGCTCTTTATAGGTGAGACAGACCCGGGTCAAGTCATTGTGTACACACAACTACGTTAAAGTTCATGAATATCACAATTAACATGATGCCTTCATTAGAAACACACATTTCTGGTTAGTCAAGTCTTACCTCATGAAACTGATAATCCACACATAGAACATAAAAAGTGACCACTAACAACTCCTACGCTCACGATGGTCATCATCATCATCTTCATCATCTTCATCATCATCTTCATCATCACACAGTGGCTCGTCTCATTCACTTCTCATGTGCATTTATTCTTCATATATTATGACCATGTACAATACTGGTTTTCTGATTGTGTGCTTTCATATATCTTTCCTAATGTAACTTCAATGTTTTTTGAAATGTTTATGGGTTCAAAGCCAGCTGGAACCATCTTTGGCTTTTCCTCACTTCCACACACACACACACACACACACACACACGGTCTCTCTCTCTCTCTCTCTCTCTCTCTCTCTCTCTCTCTCTCTGTGTGTGGGGAGGGGGCGTATACAGAATACCAGGACAGAGGGAGTGTTAATTTGCAAATTGTAGAAGTTTCTCAGTTATATTCCTTTTTAAAGCTCTTTAAATGTTATTGTACTTTTGTACAGCTGTGCAGCATTGAGTGAAGTGTAAAAAGCTGCAATAATATTTCCTGAAATGACAGTGAAGGAGAAACAGCGCCCCCCGCTGCTTAGAGGGCGAAAATGCTTACGGCACCGGGTATTCCCAGGCGGTCTCCCATCCAAGTACTAACCCGGCCCGACCCTGCTTAGCTTCCGAGATCGGACGAGATCGGGCGTGTTCAGAGTGGTATGGCCGTAAACGAGGAGTGCAGCCACACACAGGCTCTTTATAGGTGAGACAGACCCGGGTCAAGTCACTGTGCACACAAAGATACCAAACTACGTTTTTGGAAAATAATTTATGATCCAAATCAACATTTAAAGCTTTGGTGATGGAGGGTTAGGTCAGGAGAAATGAATTTCTCCTCTTTTCCTCTCCTTTTCTCTCTTTTTTTTCTTATCTTGTCTTCTACCCCAGTGTCATTTAGTAAATATTATTGGCGCATTTTACACTTCACTCAATGCTGCACAGCTGTAGAACTTTCTTCATCTTTGTTCATATAATTGTGATGTTGAATAATTAGCCAATTGAAAGAGGTTCTCAGTTATATTCCTTTTTAAAGCTCTTTAAATGTTATTGTACTTTTGTACAGCTGTGCAGCATTGAGTGAAGTGTAAAAAGCTGCAATAATATTTCCTGAAATGACAGTGAAGGAGAAACAGCGCCCCCCGCTGCTTGGAGGGCAAAAATGCTTACGGCACCGGGTATTCCCAGGCGGTCTCCCATCCAAGTACTAACCCGGCCCGACCCTGCTTAGCTTCCGAGATCGGACGAGATCGGGCGTGTTCAGAGTGGTATGGCCGTAAACGAGGAGTGCAGCCACACACAGGCTCTTTATAGGTGAGACAGACCCGGGTCAAGTCATTGTGTACACACAACTACGTTAAAGTTCATGAATATCACAATTAACATGATGCCTTCATTAGAAACACACATTTCTGGTTAGTCAAGTCTTACCTCATGAAACTGATAATCCACACATAGAACATAAAAAGTGACCACTAACAACTCCTACGCTCACGATGGTCATCATCATCATCTTCATCATCTTCATCATCATCTTCATCATCACACAGTGGCTCGTCTCATTCACTGCTCATGTGCATTTATTCTTCATATATTATGACCATGTACAATACTGGTTTTCTGATTGTGTGCTTTCATATATCTTTCCTAATGTAACTTCAATGTTTTTTGAAATGTTTATGGGTTCAAAGCCAGCTGGAACCATCTTTGGCTTTTCCTCACTTCCACACACACACACACACACACACACGGTCTCTCTCTCTCTCTCTCTCTCTCTCTCTCTCTGTGTGTGGGGAGGGGGCGTATACAGAATACCAGGACAGAGGGAGTGTTAATTTGCAAATTGTAGAAGTTTCTGAGTTATATTCCTTTTTAAAGCTCTTTAAATGTTATTGTACTTTTGTACAGCTGTGCAGCATTGAGTGAAGTGTAAAAAGCTGCAATAATATTTCCTGAAATGACAGTGAAGGAGAAACAGCGCCCCCCGCTGCTTAGAGGGCGAAAATGCTTACGGCACCGGGTATTCCCAGGCGGTCTCCCATCCAAGTACTAACCCGGCCCGACCCTGCTTAGCTTCCGAGATCGGACGAGATCGGGCGTGTTCAGAGTGGTATGGCCGTAAACGAGGAGTGCAGCCACACACAGGCTCTTTATAGGTGAGACAGACCCGGGTCAAGTCACTGTGCACACAAAGATACCAAACTACGTTTTTGGAAAATAATTTATGATCCAAATCAACATTTAAAGCTTTGGTGATGGAGGGTTAGGTCAGGAGAAATGAATTTCTCCTCTTTTCCTCTCCTTTTCTCTCTTCTTTTTCTTATCTTGTCTTCTACCCCAGTGTCATTTAGTAAATATTATTGTCGCATTTTACACTTCACTCAATGCTGCACAGCTGTAGAACTTTCTTCATCTTTGTTCATATAATTGTGATGTTGAATAATTAGCCAATTGAAAGAGGTTCTCAGTTATATTCCTTTTTAAAGCTCTTTAAATGTTATTGTACTTTTGTACAGCTGTGCAGCATTGAGTGAAGTGTAAAAAGCTGCAATAATATTTCCTGAAATGACAGTGAAGGAGAAACAGCGCCCCCCGCTGCTTGGAGGGCAAAAATGCTTACGGCACCGGGTATTCCCAGGCGGTCTCCCATCCAAGTACTAACCCGGCCCGACCCTGCTTAGCTTCCGAGATCGGACGAGATCGGGCGTGTTCAGAGTGGTATGGCCGTAAACGAGGAGTGCAGCCACACACAGGCTCTTTATAGGTGAGACAGACCCGGGTCAAGTCATTGTGTAAACACAACTACGTTAAAGTTCATGAATATCACAATTAACATGATGCCTTCATTAGAAACACACATTTCTGGTTAGTCAAGTCTTACCTCATGAAACTGATAATCCACACATAGAACATAAAAAGTGACCACTAACAACTCCTACGCTCACGATGGTCATCATCATCATCTTCATCATCTTCATCATCATCTTCATCATCACACAGTGGCTCGTCTCATTCACTTCTCATGTGCATTTATTCTTCATATATTATGACCATGTACAATACTGGTTTTCTGATTGTGTGCTTTCATATATCTTTCCTAATGTAACTTCAATGTTTTTTGAAATGTTTATGGGTTCAAAGCCAGCTGGAACCATCTTTGGCTTTTCCTCACTTCCACACACACACACACACACACACACACACGGTCTCTCTCTCTCTCTCTCTCTCTCTCTCTCTCTCTGTGTGTGGGGAGGGGGCGTATACAGAATACCAGGACAGAGGGAGTGTTAATTTGCAAATTGTAGAAGTTTCTCAGTTATATTCCTTTTTAAAGCTCTTTAAATGTTATTGTACTTTTGTACAGCTGTGCAGCATTGAGTGAAGTGTAAAAAGCTGCAATAATATTTCCTGAAATGACAGTGAAGGAGAAACAGCGCCCCCCGCTGCTTAGAGGGCGAAAATGCTTACGGCACCGGGTATTCCCAGGCGGTCTCCCATCCAAGTACTAACCCGGCCCGACCCTGCTTAGCTTCCGAGATCGGACGAGATCGGGCGTGTTCAGAGTGGTATGGCCGTAAACGAGGAGTGCAGCCACACACAGGCTCTTTATAGGTGAGACAGACCCGGGTCAAGTCACTGTGCACACAAAGATACCAAACTACGTTTTTGGAAAATAATTTATGATCCAAATCAACATTTAAAGCTTTGGTGATGGAGGGTTAGGTCAGGAGAAATGAATTTCTCCTCTTTTCCTCTCCTTTTCTCTCTTTTTTTTCTTATCTTGTCTTCTACCCCAGTGTCATTTCGTAAATATTATTGTCGCATTTTACACTTCACTCAATGCTGCACAGCTGTAGAACTTTCTTCATCTTTGTTCATATAATTGTGATGTTGAATAATTAGCCAATTGAAAGAGGTTCTCAGTTATATTCCTTTTTAAAGCTCTTTAAATGTTATTGTACTTTTGTACAGCTGTGCAGCATTGAGTGAAGTGTAAAAAGCTGCAATAATATTTCCTGAAATGACAGTGAAGGAGAAACAGCGCCCCCCGCTGCTTAGAGGGCAAAAATGCTTACGGCACCAGGTATTCCCAGGCGGTCTCCCATCCAAGTACTAACCCGGCCCGACCCTGCTTAGCTTCCTAGATCGGACGAGATCGGGCGTGTTCAGAGTGGTATGGCCGTAAACGAGGAGTGCAGCCACACACAGGCTCTTTATAGGTGAGACAGACCCGGGTCAAGTCATTGTGTACACACAACTACGTTAAAGTTCATGAATATCACAATTAACATGATGCCTTCATTAGAAACACACATTTCTGGTTAGTCAAGTCTTACCTCATGAAACTGATAATCCACACATAGAACATAAAAAGTGACCACTAACAACTCCTACGCTCACGATGGTCATCATCATCATCTTCATCATCTTCATCATCATCTTCATCATCACACAGTGGCTCGTCTCATTCACTTCTCATGTGCATTTATTCTTCATATATTATGACCATGTACAATACTGGTTTTCTGATTGTGTGCTTTCATATATCTTTCCTAATGTAACTTCAATGTTTTTTGAAATGTTTATGGGTTCAAAGCCAGCTGGAACCATCTTTGGCTTTTCCTCACTTCCACACACACACACACACACACACACGGTCTCTCTCTCTCTCTCTCTCTCTCTCTCTCTCTCTCTCTGTGTGTGGGGAGGGGGCGTATACAGAATACCAGGACAGAGGGAGTGTTAATTTGCAAATTGTAGAAGTTTCTCAGTTATATTCCTTTTTAAAGCTCTTTAAATGTTATTGTACTTTTGTACAGCTGTGCAGCATTGAGTGAAGTGTAAAAAGCTGCAATAATATTTCCTGAAATGACAGTGAAGGAGAAACAGCGCCCCCCGCTGCTTAGAGGGCGAAAATGCTTACGGCACCGGGTATTCCCAGGCGGTCTCCCATCCAAGTACTAACCCGGCCCGACCCTGCTTAGCTTCCGAGATCGGACGAGATCGGGCGTGTTCAGAGTGGTATGGCCGTAAACGAGGAGTGCAGCCACACACAGGCTCTTTATAGGTGAGACAGACCCGGGTCAAGTCACTGTGCACACAAAGATACCAAACTACGTTTTTGGAAAATAATTTATGATCCAAATCAACATTTAAAGCTTTGGTGATGGAGGGTTAGGTCAGGAGAAATGAATTTCTCCTCTTTTCCTCTCCTTTTCTCTCTTTTTTTTCTTATCTTGTCTTCTACCCCAGTGTCATTTAGTAAATATTATTGTCGCATTTTACACTTCACTCAATGCTGCACAGCTGTAGAACTTTCTTCATCTTTGTTCATATAATTGTGATGTTGAATAATTAGCCAATTGAAAGAGGTTCTCAGTTATATTCCTTTTTAAAGCTCTTTAAATGTTATTGTACTTTTGTACAGCTGTGCAGCATTGAGTGAAGTGTAAAAAGCTGCAATAATATTTCCTGAAATGACAGTGAAGGAGAAACAGCGCCCCCCGCTGCTTAGAGGGCAAAAATGCTTACGGCACCAGGTATTCCCAGGCGGTCTCCCATCCAAGTACTAACCCGGCCCGACCCTGCTTAGCTTCCTAGATCGGACGAGATCGGGCGTGTTCAGAGTGGTATGGCCGTAAACGAGGAGTGCAGCCACACACAGGCTCTTTATAGGTGAGACAGACCCGGGTCAAGTCATTGTGTACACACAACTACGTTAAAGTTCATGAATATCACAATTAACATGATGCCTTCATTAGAAACACACATTTCTGGTTAGTCAAGTCTTACCTCATGAAACTGATAATCCACACATAGAACATAAAAAGTGACCACTAACAACTCCTATTCTCACGATGGTCATCATCATCATCTTCATCATCTTCATCATCATCTTCATCATCACACAGTGGCTCGTCTCATTCACTTCTCATGTGCATTTATTCTTCATATATTATGACCATGTACAATACTGGTTTTCTGATTGTGTGCTTTCATATATCTTTCCTAATGTAACTTCAATGTTTTTTGAAATGTTTATGGGTTCAAAGCCAGCTGGAACCATCTTTGGCTTTTCCTCACTTCCACACACACACACACACACACACACACGGTCTCTCTCTCTCTCTCTCTCTCTCTCTCTCTCTCTCTCTCTCTCTCTCTGTGTGTGGGGAGGGGGCGTATACAGAATACCAGGACAGAGGGAGTGTTAATTTGCAAATTGTAGAAGTTTCTCAGTTATATTCCTTTTTAAAGCTCTTTAAATGTTATTGTACTTTTGTACAGCTGTGCAGCATTGAGTGAAGTGTAAAAAGCTGCAATAATATTTCCTGAAATGACAGTGAAGGAGAAACAGCGCCCCCCGCTGCTTAGAGGGCGAAAATGCTTACGGCACCGGGTATTCCCAGGCGGTCTCCCATCCAAGTACTAACCCGGCCCGACCCTGCTTAGCTTCCGAGATCGGACGAGATCGGGCGTGTTCAGAGTGGTATGGCCGTAAACGAGGAGTGCAGCCACACACAGGCTCTGTATAGGTGAGACAGACCCGGGTCAAGTCACTGTGCACACAAAGATACCAAACTACGTTTTTGGAAAATAATTTATGATCCAAATCAACATTTAAAGCTTTGGTGATGGAGGGTTAGGTCAGGAGAAATGAATTTCTCCTCTTTTCCTCTCCTTTTCTCTCTTTTTTTTCTTATCTTGTCTTCTACCCCAGTGTCATTTAGTAAATATTATTGTCGCATTTTACACTTCACTCAATGCTGCACAGCTGTAGAACTTTCTTCATCTTTGTTCATATAATTGTGATGTTGAATAATTAGCCAATTGAAAGAGGTTCTCAGTTATATTCCTTTTTAAAGCTCTTTAAATGTTATTGTACTTTTGTACAGCTGTGCAGCATTGAGTGAAGTGTAAAAAGCTGCAATAATATTTCCTGAAATGACAGTGAAGGAGAAACAGCGCCCCCCGCTGCTTAGAGGGCGAAAATGCTTACGGCACCAGGTATTCCCAGGCGGTCTCCCATCCAAGTACTAACCCGGCCCGACCCTGCTTAGCTTCCGAGATCGGACAAGATCGGGCGTGTTCAGAGTGGTATGGCCGTAAACGAGGAGTGCAGCCACACACAGGCTCTTTATAGGTGAGACAGACCCGGGTCAAGTCATTGTGTACACACAACTACGTTAAAGTTCATGAATATCACAATTAACATGATGCCTTCATTAGAAACACACATTTCTGGTTAGTCAAGTCTTACCTCATGAAACTGATAATCCACACATAGAACATAAAAAGTGACCACTAACAACTCCTACGCTCACGATGGTCATCATCATCATCTTCATCATCTTCATCATCATCTTCATCATCACACAGTGGCTCGTCTCATTCACTTCTCATGTGCATTTATTCTTCATATATTATGACCATGTACAATACTGGTTTTCTGATTGTGTGCTTTCATATATCTTTCCTAATGTAACTTCAATGTTTTTTGAAATGTTTATGGGTTCAAAGCCAGCTGGAACCATCTTTGGCTTTTCCTCACTTCCACACACACACACACACACACACACGGTCTCTCTCTCTCTCTCTCTCTCTCTCTCTCTCTCTCTCTGTGTGTGGGGAGGGGGCGTATACAGAATACCAGGACAGAGGGAGTGTTAATTTGCAAATTGTAGAAGTTTCTCAGTTATATTCCTTTTTAAAGCTCTTTAAATGTTATTGTACTTTTGTACAGCTGTGCAGCATTGAGTGAAGTGTAAAAAGCTGCAATAATATTTCCTGAAATGACAGTGAAGGAGAAACAGCGCCCCCCGCTGCTTAGAGGGCGAAAATGCTTACGGCACCGGGTATTCCCAGGCGGTCTCCCATCCAAGTACTAACCCGGCCCGACCCTGCTTAGCTTCCGAGATCGGACGAGATCGGGCGTGGTCAGAGTGGTATGGCCGTAAAGGAGGAGCCACACACAGGCTCTTTATAGGTGAGACAGACCCGGGTCAAGTCACTGTGCACACAAAGATACCAAACTACGTTTTTGGAAAATAATTTATGATCCAAATCAACATTTAAAGCTTTGGTGATGGAGGGTTAGGTCAGGAGAAATGAATTTCTCCTCTTTTCCTCTCCTTTTCTCTCTTTTTTTTCTTATCTTGTCTTCTACCCCAGTGTCATTTAGTAAATATTATTGTCGCATTTTACACTTCACTCAATGCTGCACAGCTGTAGAACTTTCTTCATCTTTGTTCATATAATTGTGATGTTGAATAATTAGCCAATTGAAAGAGGTTCTCAGTTATATTCCTTTTTAAAGCTCTTTAAATGTTATTGTACTTTTGTACAGCTGTGCAGCATTGAGTGAAGTGTAAAAAGCTGCAATAATATTTCCTGAAATGACAGTGAAGGAGAAACAGCGCCCCCCGCTGCTTAGAGGGCAAAAATGCTTACGGCACCAGGTATTCCCAGGCGGTCTCCCATCCAAGTACTAACCCGGCCCGACCCTGCTTAGCTTCCGAGATCGGACGAGATCGGGCGTGTTCAGAGTGGTATGGCCGTAAACGAGGAGTGCAGCCACACACAGGCTCTTTATAGGTGAGACAGACCCGGGTCAAGTCATTGTGTACACACAACTACGTTAAAGTTCATGAATATCACAATTAAAATGATGCCTTCATTAGAAACACACATTTCTGGTTAGTCAAGTCTTACCTCATGAAACTGATAATCCACACATAGAACATAAAAAGTGACCACTAACAACTCCTATTCTCACGATGGTCATCATCATCATCTTCATCATCTTCATCATCATCTTCATCATCACACAGTGGCTCGTCTCATTCACTTCTCATGTGCATTTATTCTTCATATATTATGACCATGTACAATACTGGTTTTCTGATTGTGTGCTTTCATATATCTTTCCTAATGTAACTTCAATGTTTTTTGAAATGTTTATGGGTTCAAAGCCAGCTGGAACCATCTTTGGCTTTTCCTCACTTCCACACACACACACACACACACACACGGTCTCTCTCTCTCTCTCTCTCTCTCTCTCTCTCTCTCTCTCTCTCTCTGTGTGTGGGGAGGGGGCGTATACAGAATACCAGGACAGAGGGAGTGTTAATTTGCAAATTGTAGAAGTTTCTCAGTTATATTCCTTTTTAAAGCTCTTTAAATGTTATTGTACTTTTGTACAGCTGTGCAGCATTGAGTGAAGTGTAAAAAGCTGCAATAATATTTCCTGAAATGACAGTGAAGGAGAAACAGCGCCCCCCGCTGCTTAGAGGGCGAAAATGCTTACGGCACCGGGTATTCCCAGGCGGTCTCCCATCCAAGTACTAACCCGGCCCGACCCTGCTTAGCTTCCGAGATCGGACGAGATCGGGCGTGTTCAGCGTGGTATGGCCGTAAACGAGGAGTGCAGCCACACACAGGCTCTTTATAGGTGAGACAGACCCGGGTCAAGTCATTGTGTACACACAACTACGTTAAAGTTCATGAATATCACAATTAACATGATGCCTTCATTAGAAACACACATTTCTGGTTAGTCAAGTCTTACCTCATGAAACTGATAATCCACACATAGAACATAAAAAGTGACCACTAACAACTCCTACGCTCACGATGGTCATCATCATCATCTTCATCATCTTCATCATCATCTTCATCATCACACAGTGGCTCGTCTCATTCACTTCTCATGTGCATTTATTCTTCATATATTATGACCATGTACAATACTGGTTTTCTGATTGTGTGCTTTCATATATCTTTCCTAATGTAACTTCAATGTTTTTTGAAATGTTTATGGGTTCAAAGCCAGCTGGAACCATCTTTGGCTTTTCCTCACTTCCACACACACACACACACACACACACGGTCTCTCTCTCTCTCTCTCTCTCTCTCTCTCTCTCTCTCTGTGTGTGGGGAGGGGGCGTATACAGAATACCAGGACAGAGGGAGTGTTAATTTGCGAATTGTAGAAGTTTCTCAGTTATATTCCTTTTTAAAGCTCTTTAAATGTTATTGTACTTTTGTACAGCTGTGCAGCATTGAGTGAAGTGTAAAAAGCTGCAATAATATTTCCTGAAATGACAGTGAAGGAGAAACAGCGCCCCCCGCTGCTTAGAGGGCGAAAATGCTTACGGCACCGGGTATTCCCAGGCGGTCTCCCATCCAAGTACTAACCCGGCCCGACCCTGCTTAGCTTCCGAGATCGGACGAGATCGGGCGTGTTCAGCGTGGTATGGCCGTAAACGAGGAGTGCAGCCACACACAGGCTCTTTATAGGTGAGACAGACCCGGGTCAAGTCATTGTGTACACACAACTACGTTAAAGTTCATGAATATCACAATTAACATGATGCCTTCATTAGAAACACACATTTCTGGTTAGTCAAGTCTTACCTCATGAAACTGATAATCCACACATAGAACATAAAAAGTGACCACTAACAACTCCTACGCTCACGATGGTCATCATCATCATCTTCATCATCTTCATCATCATCTTCATCATCACACAGTGGCTCGTCTCATTCACTTCTCATGTGCATTTATTCTTCATATATTATGACCATGTACAATACTGGTTTTCTGATTGTGTGCTTTCATATATCTTTCCTAATGTAACTTCAATGTTTTTTGAAATGTTTATGGGTTCAAAGCCAGCTGGAACCATCTTTGGCTTTTCCTCACTTCCACACACACACACACACACACACACACACGGTCTCTCTCTCTCTCTCTCTCTCTCTCTCTCTGTGTGTGGGGAGGGGGCGTATACAGAATACCAGGACAGAGGGAGTGTTAATTTGCAAATTGTAGAAGTTTCTCAGTTATATTCCTTTTTAAAGCTCTTTAAATGTTATTGTACTTTTGTACAGCTGTGCAGCATTGAGTGAAGTGTAAAAAGCTGCAATAATATTTCCTGAAATGACAGTGAAGGAGAAACAGCGCCCCCCGCTGCTTAGAGGGCGAAAATGCTTACGGCACCGGGTATTCCCAGGCGGTCTCCCATCCAAGTACTAACCCGGCCCGACCCTGCTTAGCTTCCGAGATCGGACGAGATCGGGCGTGTTCAGAGTGGTATGGCCGTAAACGAGGAGTGCAGCCACACACAGGCTCTTTATAGGTGAGACAGACCCGGGTCAAGTCACTGTGCACACAAAGATACCAAACTACGTTTTTGGAAAATAATTTATGATCCAAATCAACATTTAAAGCTTTGGTGATGGAGGGTTAGGTCAGGAGAAATGAATTTCTCCTCTTTTCCTCTCCTTTTCTCTCTTTTTTTTCTTATCTTGTCTTCTACCCCAGTGTCATTTAGTAAATATTATTGGCGCATTTTACACTTCACTCAATGCTGCACAGCTGTAGAACTTTCTTCATCTTTGTTCATATAATTGTGATGTTGAATAATTAGCCAATTGAAAGAGGTTCTCAGTTATATTCCTTTTTAAAGCTCTTTAAATGTTATTGTACTTTTGTACAGCTGTGCAGCATTGAGTGAAGTGTAAAAAGCTGCAATAATATTTCCTGAAATGACAGTGAAGGAGAAACAGCGCCCCCCGCTGCTTAGAGGGCAAAAATGCTTACGGCACCGGGTATTCCCAGGCGGTCTCCCATCCAAGTACTAACCCGGCCCGACCCTGCTTAGCTTCCGAGATCGGACGAGATCGGGCGTGTTCAGAGTGGTATGGCCGTAAACGAGGAGTGCAGCCACACACAGGCTCTTTATAGGTGAGACAGACCCGGGTCAAGTCATTGTGTACACACAACTACGTTAAAGTTCATGAATATCACAATTAACATGATGCCTTCATTAGAAACACACATTTCTGGTTAGTCAAGTCTTACCTCATGAAACTGATAATCCACACATAGAACATAAAAAGTGACCACTAACAACTCCTACGCTCACGATGGTCATCATCATCATCTTCATCATCTTCATCATCATCTTCATCATCACACAGTGGCTCGTCTCATTCACTTCTCATGTGCATTTATTCTTCATATATTATGACCATGTACAATACTGGTTTTCTGATTGTGTGCTTTCATATATCTTTCCTAATGTAACTTCAATGTTTTTTGAAATGTTTATGGGTTCAAAGCCAGCTGGAACCATCTTTGGCTTTTCCTCACTTCCACACACACACACACACACACACACACACGGTCTCTCTCTCTCTCTCTCTCTCTCTCTCTCTCTCTCTCTCTCTGTGTGTGGGGAGGGGGCGTATACAGAATACCAGGACAGAGGGAGTGTTAATTTGCAAATTGTAGAAGTTTCTCAGTTATATTCCTTTTTAAAGCTCTTTAAATGTTATTGTACTTTTGTACAGCTGTGCAGCATTGAGTGAAGTGTAAAAAGCTGCAATAATATTTCCTGAAATGACAGTGAAGGAGAAACAGCGCCCCCCGCTGCTTAGAGGGCGAAAATGCTTACGGCACCGGGTATTCCCAGGCGGTCTCCCATCCAAGTACTAACCCGGCCCGACCCTGCTTAGCTTCCGAGATCGGACGAGATCGGGCGTGTTCAGAGTGGTATGGCCGTAAACTAGGAGTGCAGCCACACACAGGCTCTTCATAGGTGAGACAGACCCGGGTCAAGTCACTGTGCACACAAAGATACCAAACTACGTTTTTGGAAAATAATTTATGATCCAAATCAACATTTAAAGCTTTGGTGATGGAGGGTTAGGTCAGGAGAAATGAATTTCTCCTCTTTTCCTCTCCTTTTCTCTCTTTTTTTTCTTATCTTGTCTTCTACCCCAGTGTCATTTAGTAAATATTATTGTCGCATTTTACACTTCACTCAATGCTGCACAGCTGTAGAACTTTCTTCATCTTTGTTCATATAATTGTGATGTTGAATAATTAGCCAATTGAAAGAGGTTCTCAGTTATATTCCTTTTTAAAGCTCTTTAAATGTTATTGTACTTTTGTACAGCTGTGCAGCATTGAGTGAAGTGTAAAAAGCTGCAATAATATTTCCTGAAATGACAGTGAAGGAGAAACAGCGCCCCCCGCTGCTTAGAGGGCGAAAATGCTTACGGCACCGGGTATTCCCAGGCGGTCTCCCATCCAAGTACTAACCCGGCCCGACCCTGCTTAGCTTCCGAGATCGGACGAGATCGGGCGTGTTCAGAGTGGTATGGCCGTAAACGAGGAGTGCAGCCACACACAGGCTCTTTATAGGTGAGACAGACCCGGGTCAAGTCATTGTGTACACACAACTACGTTAAAGTTCATGAATATCACAATTAACATGATGCCTTCATTAGAAACACACATTTCTGGTTAGTCAAGTCTTACCTCATGAAACTGATAATCCACACATAGAACATAAAAAGTGACCACTAACAACTCCTACGCTCACGATGGTCATCATCATCATCTTCATCATCTTCATCATCATCTTCATCATCACACAGTGGCTCGTCTCATTCACTTCTCATGTGCATTTATTCTTCATATATTATGACCATGTACAATACTGGTTTTCTGATTGTGTGCTTTCATATATCTTTCCTAATGTAACTTCAATGTTTTTTGAAATGTTTATGGGTTCAAAGCCAGCTGGAACCATCTTTGGCTTTTCCTCACTTCCACACACACACACACACACACACACGGTCTCTCTCTCTCTCTCTCTCTCTCTCTCTCTCTCTCTCTCTCTCTGTGTGTGGGGAGGGGGCGTATACAGAATACCAGGACAGAGGGAGTGTTAATTTGCAAATTGTAGAAGTTTCTCAGTTATATTCCTTTTTAAAGCTCTTTAAATGTTATTGTACTTTTGTACAGCTGTGCAGCATTGAGTGAAGTGTAAAAAGCTGCAATAATATTTCCTGAAATGACAGTGAAGGAGAAACAGCGCCCCCCGCTGCTTAGAGGGCGAAAATGCTTACGGCACCAGGTATTCCCAGGCGGTCTCCCATCCAAGTACTAACCCGGCCCGACCCTGCTTAGCTTCCGAGATCGGACGAGATCGGGCGTGTTCAGAGTGGTATGGCCGTAAACGAGGAGTGCAGCCACACACAGGCTCTTTATAGGTGAGACAGACCCGGGTCAAGTCACTGTGCACACAAAGATACCAAACTACGTTTTTGGAAAATAATTTATGATCCAAATCAACATTTAAAGCTTTGGTGATGGAGGGTTAGGTCAGGAGAAATGAATTTCTCCTCTTTTCCTCTCCTTTTCTCTCTTTTTTTTCTTATCTTGTCTTCTACCCCAGTGTCATTTAGTAAATATTATTGTCGCATTTTACACTTCACTCAATGCTGCACAGCTGTAGAACTTTCTTCATCTTTGTTCATATAATTGTGATGTTGAATAATTAGCCAATTGAAAGAGGTTCTCAGTTATATTCCTTTTTAAAGCTCTTTAAATGTTATTGTACTTTTGTACAGCTGTGCAGCATTGAGTGAAGTGTAAAAAGCTGCAATAATATTTCCTGAAATGACAGTGAAGGAGAAACAGCGCCCCCCGCTGCTTAGAGGGCAAAAATGCTTACGGCACCGGGTATTCCCAGGCGGTCTCCCATCCAAGTACTAACCCGGCCCGACCCTGCTTAGCTTCTGAGATCGGACGAGATCGGGCGTGTTCAGAGTGGTATGGCCGTAAACGAGGAGTGCAGCCACACACAGGCTCTTTATAGGTGAGACAGACCCGGGTCAAGTCATTGTGTACACACAACTACGTTAAAGTTCATGAATGTCACAATTAACATGATGCCTTCATTAGAAACACACATTTCTGGTTAGTCAAGTCTTACCTCATGAAACTGATAATCCACACATAGAACATAAAAAGTGACCACTAACAACTCCTACGCTCACGATGGTCATCATCATCATCTTCATCATCTTCATCATCATCTTCATCATCACACAGTGGCTCGTCTCATTCACTTCTCATGTGCATTTATTCTTCATATATTATGACCATGTACAATACTGGTTTTCTGATTGTGTGCTTTCATATATCTTTCCTAATGTAACTTCAATGTTTTTTGAAATGTTTATGGGTTCAAAGCCAGCTGGAACCATCTTTGGCTTTTCCTCACTTCCACACACACACACACACACACACACGGTCTCTCTCTCTCTCTCTCTCTCTCTCTCTCTCTCTCTCTCTCTGTGTGTGGGGAGGGGGCGTATACAGAATACCAGGACAGAGGGAGTGTTAATTTGCAAATTGTAGAAGTTTCTCAGTTATATTCCTTTTTAAAGCTCTTTAAATGTTATTGTACTTTTGTACAGCTGTGCAGCATTGAGTGAAGTGTAAAAAGCTGCAATAATATTTCCTGAAATGACAGTGAAGGAGAAACAGCGCCCCCCGCTGCTTAGAGGGCAAAAATGCTTACGGCACCGGGTATTCCCAGGCGGTCTCCCATCCAAGTACTAACCCGGCCTGACCCTGCTTAGCTTCCGAGATCGGACGAGATCGGGCGTGTTCAGAGTGGTATGGCCGTAAACGAGGAGTGCAGCCACACACAGGCTCTTTATAGGTGAGACAGACCCGGGTCAAGTCACTGTGCACACAAAGATACCAAACTACGTTTTTGGAAAATAATTTATGATCCAAATCAACATTTAAAGCTTTGGTGATGGAGGGTTAGGTCAGGAGAAATGAATTTCTCCTCTTTTCCTCTCCTTTTCTCTCTTTTTTTTCTTATCTTGTCTTCTACCCCAGTGTCATTTAGTAAATATTATTGTCGCATTTTACACTTCACTCAATGCTGCACAGCTGTAGAACTTTCTTCATCTTTGTTCATATAATTGTGATGTTGAATAATTAGCCAATTGAAAGAGGTTCTCAGTTATATTCCTTTTTAAAGCTCTTTAAATGTTATTGTACTTTTGTACAGCTGTGCAGCATTGAGTGAAGTGTAAAAAGCTGCAATAATATTTCCTGAAATGACAGTGAAGGAGAAACAGCGCCCCCCGCTGCTTAGAGGGCAAAAATGCTTACGGCACCGGGTATTCCCAGGCGGTCTCCCATCCAAGTACTAACCCGGCCCGACCCTGCTTAGCTTCCGAGATCGGACGAGATCGGGCGTGTTCAGAGTGGTATGGCCGTAAACTAGGAGTGCAGCCACACACAGGCTCTTTATAGGTGAGACAGACCCGGGTCAAGTCATTGTGTAAACACAACTACGTTAAAGTTCATGAATATCACAATTAACATGATGCCTTCATTAGAAACACACATTTCTGGTTAGTCAAGTCTTACCTCATGAAACTGATAATCCACACATAGAACATAAAAAGTGACCACTAACAACTCCTACGCTCACGATGGTCATCATCATCATCTTCATCATCTTCATCATCATCTTCATCATCACACAGTGGCTCGTCTCATTCACTTCTCATGTGCATTTATTCTTCATATATTATGACCATGTACAATACTGGTTTTCTGATTGTGTGCTTTCATATATCTTTCCTAATGTAACTTCAATGTTTTTTGAAATGTTTATGGGTTCAAAGCCAGCTGGAACCATCTTTGGCTTTTCCTCACTTCCACACACACACACACACACACACACACACGGTCTCTCTCTCTCTCTCTCTCTCTCTCTCTCTCTGTGTGTGGGGAGGGGGCGTATACAGAATACCAGGACAGAGGGAGTGTTAATTTGCAAATTGTAGAAGTTTCTCAGTTATATTCCTTTTTAAAGCTCTTTAAATGTTATTGTACTTTTGTACAGCTGTGCAGCATTGAGTGAAGTGTAAAAAGCTGCAATAATATTTCCTGAAATGACAGTGAAGGAGAAACAGCGCCCCCCGCTGCTTAGAGGGCGAAAATGCTTACGGCACCGGGTATTCCCAGGCGGTCTCCCATCCAAGTACTAACCCGGCCCGACCCTGCTTAGCTTCCGAGATCGGACGAGATCGGGCGTGTTCAGAGTGGTATGGCCGTAAACGAGGAGTGCAGCCACACACAGGCTCTTTATAGGTGAGACAGACCCGGGTCAAGTCACTGTGCACACAAAGATACCAAACTACGTTTTTGGAAAATAATTTATGATCCAAATCAACATTTAAAGCTTTGGTGATGGAGGGTTAGGTCAGGAGAAATGAATTTCTCCTCTTTTCCTCTCCTTTTCTCTCTTTTTTTTCTTATCTTGTCTTCTACCCCAGTGTCATTTAGTAAATATTATTGTCGCATTTTACACTTCACTCAATGCTGCACAGCTGTAGAACTTTCTTCATCTTTGTTCATATAATTGTGATGTTGAATAATTAGCCAATTGAAAGAGGTTCTCAGTTATATTCCTTTTTAAAGCTCTTTAAATGTTATTGTACTTTTGTACAGCTGTGCAGCATTGAGTGAAGTGTAAAAAGCTGCAATAATATTTCCTGAAATGACAGTGAAGGAGAAACAGCGCCCCCCGCTGCTTAGAGGGCAAAAATGCTTACGGCACCGGGTATTCCCAGGCGGTCTCCCATCCAAGTACTAAACCGGCCCGACCCTGCTTAGCTTCCGAGATCGGACGAGATCGGGCGTGTTCAGAGTGGTATGGCCGTAAACGAGGAGTGCAGCCACACACAGGCTCTTTATAGGTGAGACAGACCCGGGTCAAGTCATTGTGTACACACAACTACGTTAAAGTTCATGAATATCACAATTAACATGATGCCTTCATTAGAAACACACATTTCTGGTTAGTCAAGTCTTACCTCATGAAACTGATAATCCACACATAGAACATAAAAAGTGACCACTAACAACTCCTACGCTCACGATGGTCATCATCATCATCTTCATCATCTTCATCATCATCTTCATCATCACACAGTGGCTCGTCTCATTCACTTCTCATGTGCATTTATTCTTCATATATTATGACCATGTACAATACTGGTTTTCTGATTGTGTGCTTTCATATATCTTTCCTAATGTAACTTCAATGTTTTTTGAAATGTTTATGGGTTCAAAGCCAGCTGGAACCATCTTTGGCTTTTCCTCACTTCCACACACACACACACACACACACACGGTCTCTCTCTCTCTCTCTCTCTCTCTCTCTCTCTGTGTGTGGGGAGGGGGCGTATACAGAATACCACGACAGAGGGAGTGTTAATTTGCAAATTGTAGAAGTTTCTGAGTTATATTCCTTTTTAAAGCTCTTTAAATGTTATTGTACTTTTGTACAGCTGTGCAGCATTGAGTGAAGTGTAAAAAGCTGCAATAATATTTCCTGAAATGACAGTGAAGGAGAAACAGCGCCCCCCGCTGCTTAGAGGGCGAAAATGCTTACGGCACCGGGTATTCCCAGGCGGTCTCCCATCCAAGTACTAACCCGGCCCGACCCTGCTTAGCTTCCGAGATCGGACGAGATCGGGCGTGTTCAGAGTGGTATGGCCGTAAACGAGGAGTGCAGCCACACACAGGCTCTTTATAGGTGAGACAGACCCGGGTCAAGTCACTGTGCACACAAAGATACCAAACTACGTTTTTGGAAAATAATTTATGATCCAAATCAACATTTAAAGCTTTGGTGATGGAGGGTTAGGTCAGGAGAAATGAATTTCTCCTCTTTTCCTCTCCTTTTCTCTCTTTTTTTTCTTATCTTGTCTTCTACCCCAGTGTCATTTAGTAAATATTATTGTCGCATTTTACACTTCACTCAATGCTGCACAGCTGTAGAACTTTCTTCATCTTTGTTCATATAATTGTGATGTTGAATAATTAGCCAATTGAAAGAGGTTCTCAGTTATATTCCTTTTTAAAGCTCTTTAAATGTTATTGTACTTTTGTACAGCTGTGCAGCATTGAGTGAAGTGTAAAAAGCTGCAATAATATTTCCTGAAATGACAGTGAAGGAGAAACAGCGCCCCCCGCTGCTTAGAGGGCAAAAATGCTTACGGCACCGGGTATTCCCAGGCGGTCTCCCATCCAAGTACTAACCCGGCCTGACCCTGCTTAGCTTCCGAGATCGGACGAGATCGGGCGTGTTTTTTTTTTTTTCTTTTATTATCAAAAAATAAATATTTTTACAAATACATTTTACACAAGTAAATACAAGTCATTTCAAATCAAATCAAATTATTTCCAACAATCCATAACACCATTCATCACATCTTTTTTTTTTTTTTCTTTTTTTTTTTCCTTCACCCATCACCCCTCACCCTTGACCTATTGACATTTGCACCCCACCCTGATTTCCACACACAAATAGACAGTTATCTTCCAGCACCTTTTGTTTGAAATTCTTGTCCCCACCATCCCACAGCAGACCCACATTCCTTTTCATAAAGTTACAGAAAAATCTCCAGATGTTCACTTTTTTGTCCTCGAAATGTGAATAGTTTCTCCGAAGTCTGATGACATGTTTGGCATAACTCAGAATGTAATTGATAAGCCATTTGTTCACCCCTGCTTTCCTTTCCTTATACCCAAATAGAAAAAACCTCTCCCATTTTTCCTTTTCCGTGATTGTGACTCTACATTTTTGAAAGCATTGGTCCAGTTTCTCAAAAAACACTTTTAACTCCTTACATTCAAAAATAAAGTGCCTAAATGTCTCCACTTCCACCTCACATATATCACAAACCTTGCTGTTGAGTCTATTTATCTGGTTTAGCACCAAATTGACAAATATTCTATTGTGTCTGAGCCTGAAATTTGTATCAAAGCACTCTGATGAAATGAACTTCACATTTAGATCTGACCAAATGTGCTCCCTCTGAAGCCCATGGAACTGCCTTAGCCATACTTCCTCAGCTGCCGCTTTCTTCTTTTCCTTTCCCAAAAACACTCTATATAGTATCTTGGAGTTAACTGATCGTATGTCATGCTCTTTCCCTCCTTGGATGAGGGAGAAACTGACCAACTCCAGAGCCTTCTCTGCCCTCCTCCCCTTCACCAGCGCCACCCAGCTACGAGGTAACCCCTCTAAAATTCTCTGGCATAGTCTTTTGATCTCTATTGGTCTCACTTTCCCTAATCTTCCCCTGACCTCCTGGATTACTTCCTCCTGCAGAAATCCACCACCTCTTTGGATAAAGTGCTTCACCTGATTTAAACCTAGTTCCTCCAAGTACCTCCCTGAAAATACCTTCCCCTGACACCTTATTGCCGGATTTCTGAAAACTGGTTGGTGTAACACCTGCTCCGCAGTCTCACATCTAAACTTTAAATCCCCCAGTAAAATATTCCACGCTTCAAGTATTTCCCCTGTAAATGCATTAACCTGTGCTCTTTCCCTTTGCTCCGTTTCCCTACATAGATTAAACACTCCTCTATTATCCCACCCCTGTAGGCAAGAGTCGAGGCACTTCTGCCACGCGTAAATCTTTGCGTTTCCCATAAATTTCCCTAACAGTCGAATCCGTGCACTAAGCTTTTTACTTTTCAGGTCCACCAATTTCAAACCGCCCTCCTTCTGCCCATTGATGAGCACCTTCCTGGCTATCAAATGCTGTTTTTTATTCCAGATGAAAGCACTCATCATGTCATTCAGCTTTCCTATTACCCTGTCCGGCATTTCACAGACTCTTAGCGCATACTGACACTTGGACAGGAGGAGGGCGTTAGTTACTATCATTTTACCCCTTAGATTCAATTTCCTCCCGGACCAGAAATCCAATCGCATTTTGATTTTTCCCTCTATTTCACCCCACGTTTGTTTTGTTGCTGCATCTCGATTCTTACCTACGTATACACCCAAAACCTTCACCATTTCATTTCTCTTTACAAAATTCCATTTATTTACACAAACGAAACCATCACCAAAGCCCATTAGCTCGGTTTTTTCCCCATTGATTTTGGCCCCAGATGCCCTCTCATAGCACTCTACATGCTGCAGCACCCTGTCTACACTCCTCTCATCCCTAACCGTAATACTTATGTCATCTGCGTACTGGTAGATTTTCGTGTCCGTTTTATCTTCCATTTCAATCCCCAAAATCCCTGGGTCCCTTCTAATGAGGGCAGACAAGGGTTCTGCCGCTATGGAGTATAACATAGCTGAAAGCGGGCATCCTTGCCTGATTGACCTCTCCAGAGCGAAGCTCTCAGTTAACCTCCCGTTTATTTTCACCCTACTGATGGCATTCCTATATATTAACCTGATCCATTTAGTGAAACCTTCCCCGAAACCCATCTTTCCCAGTGTTTTAAACAAAAAATCATGATCCACCCTATCAAACGCCTTCTCTAAATCAACCCCTATGTACAGCCCTCCCTTCTGATTCATTTTGTCAAAGATGTCCTGGATCGATAAGATGATGTCACTAATGTCTCTCCCTACCACACCATAACACTGACAGGGATTCACCACTGTGCCTATCACCTCCTTCAATCTGTTTGCCAGGATTTTAGCCAGTATTTTATAATCTGTATTTAGCAGACTAATTGGCCTATAATTCCCCAAATCACCTTTGTCACCCTTATTCTTATACACCACTCGGATTAGCCCCGTAAAGAAGTCCCCAGATGCTTTCCCCTCCCGCTCCATGCATTGAAAGATTCTCAGGAGAATTGGCTTTATCACCTGTTTAAAGGTGATGTAAAATTCCCCCGATAACCCATCCAGCCCTGGACTTTTGTTCTTATTCAAACCATTTATTGCTCTTTCCAATTCTTCCTCTGTTATGTTTTTATCACAGTCTGCTCTGTCCTCTTCCCCTAATTTTTTTTCTATCCCTTCAAAAACACTGTGGTCTGTAGAGTTTACCTCCATCTTTGAAAAAAGTTTTTTAAAATGTTTATGATCCACCTCCAGCATTTCCCCTGTCTTCTCCATTGTCTTACCCTCTTCATTTTTCAGGTTTTGCAGATGAGCTTTCTTTTGCTGTCTTTTTTCAAGCCCTAAAAAGAAACTTGTATTCTTTTCCCCTTCTAAAATATCCTTCATCCTTGATCTGATAGCTGCCCCTCTGCTCCGTTTCTTCTCAAGCTCATCTAATTGTTTTCTCAGCATGAGATATTTTAGATTGTTGAAGTTTTCCTCTGCAATCGACCTTTCCAGCTCTTTATTAATCTGGTCTCTTAAACTATACTCAGTCCTTCTTTCCTTCTCCATTTTATTTTTACAATAGTTTATTGTCACTTTTTTGATGTGCAATTTCACCTCCTCCCACCACTCCCCCATATTTATACAACCCTCACCCTGCAGTTCTCTTTTTCTTTCTTTCAGTAGATTTTCAACTTTCTCCCTATATTTTCCATCCAGCAAAACACTGTTATTTAAACACCATAACCCTCCACCTTTGTGCTCTTTCTCCCCCAGCTCCACCCATAACCTTGCATGATCGCTAAACCCTGTGAACTCATACCAGCATTTTGAAATCTTTTTTTCCAGCCCAGATGCTAATAGACATAAGTCAATCCTGGACTGTTTAAGTTTCCCCAGAACCGTCTGTCGTCTGGAATAGCCCCTTTCTCCCATATTGCGCACCCTCCACAGATCTACCAGGTTGAAATAGTCAAAAAGCTCATTTAGCGATTTCCTACTTATATCACTTTTGTATGTATTGTTGCTTGATATATCCAACCTACGGTGGCCGAGAACCGCCACCGCTGCAAATAAAAGAAGCGCTACAAAAATAAAAAAAGCTGGTGTGCAAAAATTAAAATCTGGTGCAAAAATAAAAAAGGCGATGCATATAAAAGAAAGTCTGCAAAAAAGAAACGCTACTGCAAATAAAAGAAAGTCTGCAAAAATAAAAACGTCGGTGCAAAAATAAAAACGTCGGTGCAAAAATAAAAACGGTGATGCAAATAAAAAAGCCACAACGGAAGTGGGTTACCGGGGACTGTTTTTGCCGATGCACCTGTGTGAGTAGAAGACGACGCCGACGCACCTGTGTGAAGAGAAGAGGACGACGACGACGAAGAAGAAGAAGCTACAATAGGAAAACGAACTAGAAAGTAAGTGAACATGATAGTGTTTAATGTCGCTACGTGTACTTTTTAATGTGTTATTTGGTTAGGCCAGGTAACCCCAAGTTTGAAGTTGAACTGGAGAATGCCGGTGTATTGTTAGCTTCGGCTAACACGGGGAGACCACTAACGAGTCCGGCCAGATGTCAGTTTGACATCATAGCTGGAGTTTGAGTTATTGGATGACATCATTTTGTTAGCGTGATGACATCACGAGTCCGGCCAGATGTCAGTTTGACATCATAGCTGGAGTTTGAGTTATTGGATGACATCGTTTTGTTAGCGTGATGCCATCACACTCATTTAAGTAGCTTCAGATTCAAACAGCTTCAGCAGCATTGGAGACACACTTTCTGGACCGACATCTGACTGTGACTCTGTGAGTGAGCTCGTCTTGTGGTGACCATCTACAGTGAAGACAGGTTATTACTGTCGTTGTTGTTGTTGTTTGTATCATTAATAATCATGCTAACAATAATCTAAGGCGTGGGTAACAAAAGTTATGTGGATGAATGAAGTTTAAGCTGTGTGGGGTGGCCAGGGACCTTTGAGAAAGTACCATGACCATAATGTCATATTGAATCCTAAACTTGACTGTTTTTGCTTTGTCATTTACCAGATCATGTTTTGTCCATTCTGTGGGGTGAACCTTCCATCCGTCCTAATATATTGTGGCTCATGCTGTAGAAATGTCAGGTTCCTAAGGAGTCTTCAAGATGAAGGTAAATTTCTTTCTGACAGTTAATGAGGTTCTTAAACATGATGGATTGCAATGTTTTTTCAGAGAATATACTGTCTGTTAGTCATGAATATACCACTTCTTATGGTGAAATCCATAACGGAGGCATGTGGAATACAATGAATTTGAAGACATGAAAAATTAAGAAAGTGTCTTAGTCTAGTAGGCTACTGATCCCTGTAAAAAATCCTATGCAACAATTTTGAATGTTTTGCACTGTGCTACTTTTATATAAAGACATTTTCAATTAATTAATTTTAACAAGTACATTGAATAGCTTGATTCCTCAATAACTCTAATCACTAACTACCATGTCACCCACACATGATAATCTAAACAATCTCATTTATTCACCTCTGTAAAAATTGAAAATGTTTATTATGCAGTTCATCATTTGGCCTCTAATATAGTGTTCTCCGTCCTACCCCTCAGGTCCTGAAGCTAGTACTCCAGTGGATGAACTTATCCAAAAATATTTCACAGAGGGCCATAGTTATGAAATAATAGTGGACTTACTGAAAACCAAACACAACATATCAGTCAGTTTTCGCAATCTACAAAGAAGACTAAAACATGCAAGCCTGACCAGAAGGATCAACTACACTCCAATTGCTACTGTGCAGGCAGCTATTTCCGAGGAGCTAAAGGGATCAGGCCAGCTTTTAGGGTATAGAGCGATGTGGCAGATTCTGAAACAGAAACACTCTCTTGTCGTCAGACGAGACGATGTGATGCGCCTAATGGCAGAGCTGGATCCATGTGGAACAGAGAATCGCTGCAGACGTAGATTTGTTCGAAGGGCATATCATTCAATGGGACCAAACGAAGCCTGGCACGTTGATGGGTATAATAAATTAAAACCTTTTGGAATTGGCATGAGTGGCTGCATTGATGGCTTCTCCAGAAAAATTATGTGGCTGAATTGTGGAAAGACGAACAACGACCCTTCAGTAATTGCTCAAAACTACATCAACTGTGTAGTTGAGCATGGAGTTTTTCCAAAGCGGCTCCGCACAGATTGCGGCACTGAAAATGGAATAATGGCCGCCATTCAATGTACCATGAGATCAGAGCATGCAGACGAGTTTGCAGGAGCTTAAAGCCACATGTATGGCACTTCAACATCCAACCAGCGGATTGAAAGCTGGTTCCGGAAACAAAGGTTTCTGTCACTTTTAATTCATTTATGTTTTACTTGACCCTGGATTATTGTATTTGCTGTATGCATTTATATTATTTCTGTTTAATGTATATTGCTGTGCTTTTTAAAGGAAAGGGTATATTGTAGTGAAATCTCCAAAAGGCATGAGTCAGTAGTAAGTGGACTTGTACATTAATCTAAACCTCTTGAAGAACGATGACCTGGATGAATTTGTGTTTTCTATCTAGGAGCCAATTTTGGATGGATCTGTTCAGTGACTTGAGGGAGAGGCATCTCTTCAATGGCAGCCCTGCAAACACAAAGTTCACCTCCTGGAGTCACCTTATTTATTATTAATTACGTAAAAACTGAAATAATGTGGTGCTCTAAAATGTGTGTACTTGAATGCATTTGAAAATATTTTGTAACATTTTGATTATAAAATTTAAGATTCACAATAAAGTTTTCCCTCATGTGCAATGCTTTCTCTAATATTTGATACTTAGTTTAACCTAAGATCATTGCTTGTCTTTGGGTCTCTGCATCCTTGTCCTGTAAGAAACTCTGGAGATAATTGTAATGACCATGAAAGTGAAACTTAATTGATGTGTTGCTCAGTGTGAACACTTTCCTGTACTTGCTCCTAGTAATTGTGGTTTCCCAGCATCTGCCCAAACCCTGAACCACATCACCAGCATCATGCCAGTGCCAGCAACTCCTGCTGGGGATGAGCATGAAACTCTTTTTGGAGAACTGCAACGACAGAGTGGTGTAAGAGCTCCTTTGCAGTGGGAATCAGCTGTAGAGAACTACATCACCCTGAAAAACATGGCTGGTCTGTAAAAATTTTAGGGACATATTTGTGTTGTGACAACACCAAAACAAACTTCTTTTTATGTGTCGTATTTGCTGCTGCTGTATATTGCTGCTGTCATTTTCCTCTCTCCCCTGTCATTTGGCAGAGGCTTTTGTCCAAAGCAACGTACAAATGTCTGTAATAAAGTTGTCTATGCCTGAAAAAATCTTAAAAAAAAAAAAAGAACAGTCTGTAGTTTTTTTATTTATTTTTTATTTAAAGAAAAAAGCTGAAGCTGCAAGCACATTCCTGATATCAAATACAATAAAAATGTGCGGTGTTGACAACAGTCTATTTGCAATACAAAAAAATAAAAATAAAATGTTTAATATAATGTACACAAACATGGATCTCTAGGTCAGAGTGTGACACATTCTTTTAAGTAGTTTAAGCCTTGATTGTGTGACAATATTTTCAGACAAGGCTAAGTGTGAACGATAGACTATGTTTCGGAGCTACAATTACCAGAGCTGCTGAATCAGTGCTTGACTCTCCATCTGCAGGTTCCCATATCTGGAAGTAAAAAACAATATATCAGTGAGCACTTCAAATTTGATTGACAGAACTAGAGCTGAACAAATTTGAACATAAATATTGAAGTTTGTAAAATATGTGTAGGCCAGGACACTGCAACATTTACTGTAATTTAAAATGCTATTTTGGCACGTTTCATCAGAAACATGGCTTCTATGTAAAATCTATAAACATTTTCAGACAGAACTTACAATATAATCAATGTAAGACACAACAAATGTGGCACTCACCAATGTATCAGCTGCACTGAATTCTGCAGAGCTTGGACTCATGATGATCACCTCTGAATCCGACTAAGTAGTTTCGGAGGCTGCTGGTGTCCACAAAAAAGACAATACATTATGATCTGCAAAAAACAAACAAAAAAACAAGTATCATTAGGTTGCTTTGGACTTAAATTGCATGAACATTTTAGCCGTCAGTTCAATACCTCAATCTGACATTATGGTCATGGTATTTTCACAAAAGTCCCTGGCCACCTCACACAGCTTAAACTTCACATTCATCCAAATAACTATTGTTACCCACGCCTTAGATTATTGTTAGCATGACTATTAATGATACAAGCAACAACAACAACGATAGTAATAAGCTGTAGCCGTCAGTTGCTTCCACTCTCGTTAGTGGTCTCCCCGTGTTAGCCGAAGCTAACAATACACCGGCATTCTCCAGTTCAACTTCAAACCTGGGGTTACCTGGCCTAACCAAATAACACATTAAAAAGTACACGTAGCGACATTAAACACTATCATGTTCACTTACTTTCTAGTTCGTTTTCCTATTCGTAGTTTCTTCTCGTCGTCGTCGTCGCCGTCTTCTTCTCCTCACACAGGTGCGTCGGCGTCGGCGTCGTCTTCTACTCACACAGGTGCATCGGCAAAAACAGTCCCTTGTAACCCACTTCCGTTGTGGCTTTTTTATTTGCATCACCGTTTTTATTTTTGCACCGACTTTTTTATTTTTGCAGACTTTCTTTTATTTGCAGTAGCGTTTCTTTTTTGCAGACTTTCTTTTATTTGCATCGCCTTTTTTATTTTTGCACCAGCTTTTTAATTTTTGCACACCAGCTTTTTTATTTTTGCAGCGCTTCTTTTATTTGCAGCGGTGGCGGTTCTCGGCCACCGTACCAACCTCGTAAGTGCACAGTTAAAATCCCCCACTACACAAATGTTCCCTCCCAAATGCGGTTTTAGTTGATCAAAGAAAATTCCACGCTTGTTGTCCTCATTCGGTGCATAAATATTCAAAAGTTTGTAAAGCACATTCCTGTAAATAAATTCAATACCGATCACCCTTCCCTCATCATCCTTCACTATTTCCTTAACATTTTGGATCTTATCTCCTTTAGCAAAAATAGCGACTCCGGCTCGTCCATTTACACCGTTGTTTGCCCACACTTTTCCAGCCCATGTATCCCTCAGATAGCTTCTCCACTCCCTTGTCCACTTAGTCTCTTGTACACAGAGGATGTCAAAAGTATCCACCCTTAAAACATCTCTCATCTTGTTAATACATCTTAAGCCGTTTGTGTTTTGCGATAGTATTTTTAACATTGTAAATACATAGAGATAAATCAGGCCCATCATCTTTATGCTACAGTTCACGTCTTACTTTTTCCTCTTTTTGATCCCCTTGTCTTCAGCATCCATTGCAGTCTTCTCTTCCCCAGCTCCTGGCTGTTTCCGAGGTCCATATCAGACTCCGAGTTCCCCGACTCTTGAGACCCCGTCAAGCATATCTCTGAGTCTGATTCTGGGGGCCGCTGAAGTTGAACAATTTTCACCTTCCTCTCCTTTCTCTCCGATGTATCCACACTCTGCCCCTCTGCTGCGTCTACATGTCCCGGCACCTCAGCTGTCGATCCTCTCACCTCCATTCCTTGCTCTCCGTCCGACTCCAGTATGTCTCTTCCTTTCTCCGCTTCCCCCTCCGCACGATCCTTCTCGGTCTCCTCCCTCTCAGAGATATTCTCTCTCGATTCTTCCTGCTCCTCACGTTGCTTTCCTCCCGTCCCTGGAGCATGATCAACGTCCTCACAAACACATCTGCTGCTCTCCTTTTTGCAGCTCTGGCATTTGTTCCCTCTGCCCATGCACTCCCTTGCATAGTGCCCCTGCTCTCCACATTTTCTACAAAGGAAATCTGGACAGTCCCTCAGGATATGACCAGTCTGTATGCACTGTCTGCACACTTTCACCTGTTTGTCGTGCAAAACTCTGAAGAACTCTGCTCCAAAAGCCGTCTCAAACTTGGTCGAATATGGAAGTGATTGGACCGTCTCCGTGAATTTAACTTTCACGTATCTTGTTCCGTCAGCAATTCTAGTTCCCGGCCACATTCTCCTGATGATCGGGGATACTGCACTCACTCCCCAGCTGTTCAGCTTGCCCAGAATGACGCTGTCCGTGATATACGCCGGCAGCCCCAGAAACGAGACCACCAGCTCATCATTACATAACTCCTTGGACATGATCGCGGTCTGTCCAATTTTTATGCCGTCCAATAGTCTTTCTTTCCCCTTCGGGTGATTCATTGTGATCTCATATTTATTTCTGCCCGTGTACCGGCAGGCGATGATTTTCCCACAAGTGTCTTGTATTGCCTGGATCAGCTCCATTGCGGTCACTTTATCTTCTCCAATCAGCTCCAGGGCGAGCGTTAAATTTTGCTGAAACTCTTCAGCTTTATCCTTAATAATCCGTATCTCTTCCTCTCTGATGATTTCTCTCTCCTGCCCTCTTCCTCCTTCCGCATTTTCGGCTACGTCAGGAGCTGTCACCGCACGTGTGTCCTCCATTTCTCCCGTCATATTCTGACCGTCCACGGTCCTGTACGCCCGATCGTCTTTCACCATCGGCTCGTTTGCCTCGGCCGTCCGGTCCGGGCCCGGTGCAGCGACTCTGGCTCCCTTTCCTCTGGTTCTCACCATACTTGGAGCACAGTTTAAACTATTTTCCATCCGGAAAACATAAGCCAAACAAACAAATAAATAACTTAAAGTGTCCCCCAGACAGTCAAAACTGCTGGGGGTGGCTCCAAAAACCGAGCTATCAAAGAAACGAAAAATCTGGGCTTAAAGAAACGCCACAGTTCAAACTCAAAATCAAAATTGCCGCACAGGATCAGTCAAAATACACGCACGCCTGGAGCTAACACACACCTCCTCTTACTTCCGTGTTCAGAGTGGTATGGCCGTAAACGAGGAGTGCAGCCACACACAGGCTCTTTATAGGTGAGACAGACCCGGGTCAAGTCACTGTGCACACAAAGATACCAAACTACGTTTTTGGAAAATAATTTATGATCCAAATCAACATTTAAAGCTTTGGTGATGGAGGGTTAGGTCAGGAGAAATGAATTTCTCCTCTTTTCCTCTCCTTTTCTCTCTTTTTTTTCTTATCTTGTCTTCTACCCCAGTGTCATTTAGTAAATATTATTGTCGCATTTTACACTTCACTCAATGCTGCACAGCTGTAGAACTTTCTTCATCTTTGTTCATATAATTGTGATGTTGAATAATGAGCCAATTGAAAGAGGTTCTCAGTTATATTCCTTTTTAAAGCTCTTTAAATGTTATTGTACTTTTGTACAGCTGTGCAGCATTGAGTGAAGTGTAAAAAGCTGCAATAATATTTCGTGAAATGACAGTGAAGGAGAAACAGCGCCCCCCGCTGCTTAGAGGGCAAAAATGCTTACGGCACCGGGTATTCCCAGGCGGTCTCCCATCCAAGTACTAACCCAGCCCGACCCTGCTTAGCTTCCGAGATCGGACGAGATCGGGCGTGTTCAGAGTGGTATGGCCGTAAACGAGGAGTGCAGCCACACACAGGCTCTTTATAGGTGAGACAGACCCGGGTCAAGTCATTGTGTACACACAACTACGTTAAAGTTCATGAATATCACAATTAACATGATGCCTTCATTAGAAACACACATTTCTGGTTAGTCAAGTCTTACCTCATGAAACTGATAATCCACACATAGAACATAAAAAGTGACCACTAACAACTCCTACGCTCACGATGGTCATCATCATCATCTTCATCATCTTCATCATCATCTTCATCATCACACAGTGGCTCGTCTCATTCACTTCTCATGTGCATTTATTCTTCATATATTATGACCATGTACAATACTGGTTTTCTGATTGTGTGCTTTCATATATCTTTCCTAATGTAACTTCAATGTTTTTTGAAATGTTTATGGGTTCAAAGCCAGCTGGAACCATCTTTGGCTTTTCCTCACTTCCACACACACACACACACACACACGGTCTCTCTCTCTCTCTCTCTCTCTCTCTCTCTCTCTCTCTGTGTGTGGGGAGGGGGCGTATACAGAATACCAGGACAGAGGGAGTGTTAATTTGCAAATTGTAGAAGTTTCTCAGTTATATTCCTTTTTAAAGCTCTTTAAATGTTATTGTACTTTTGTACAGCTGTGCAGCATTGAGTGAAGTGTAAAAAGCTGCAATAATATTTCCTGAAATGACAGTGAAGGAGAAACAGCGCCCCCCGCTGCTTAGAGGGCGAAAATGCTTACGGCACCGGGTATTCCCAGGCGGTCTCCCATCCAAGTACTAACCCGGCCCGACCCTGCTTAGCTTCCGAGATCGGACGAGATCGGGCGTGTTCAGAGTGGTATGGCCGTAAACGAGGAGTGCAGCCACACACAGGCTCTTTATAGGTGAGACAGACCCGGGTCAAGTCACTGTGCACACAAAGATACCAAACTACGTTTTTGGAAAATAATTTATGATCCAAATCAACATTTAAAGCTTTGGTGATGGAGGGTTAGGTCAGGAGAAATGAATTTCTCCTCTTTTCCTCTCCTTTTCTCTCTATTTTTTCTTATCTTGTCTTCTACCCCAGTGTCATTTAGTAAATATTATTGTCGCATTTTACACTTCACTCAATGCTGCACAGCTGTAGAACTTTCTTCATCTTTGTTCATATAATTGTGATGTTGAATAATTAGCCAATTGAAAGAGGTTCTCAGTTATATTCCTTTTTAAAGCTCTTTAAATGTTATTGTACTTTTGTACAGCTGTGCAGCATTGAGTGAAGTGTAAAAAGCTGCAATAATATTTCCTGAAATGACAGTGAAGGAGAAACAGCGCCCCCCGCTGCTTAGAGGGCGAAAATGCTTACGGCACCGGGTATTCCCAGGCGGTCTCCCATCCAAGTACTAACCCGGCCCGACCCTGCTTAGCTTCCGAGATCGGACGAGATCGGGCGTGTTCAGAGTGGTATGGCCGTAAACGAGGAGTGCAGCCACACACAGGCTCTTCATAGGTGAGACAGACCCGGGTCAAGTCATTGTGTACACACAACTACGTTAAAGTTCATGAATATCACAATTAACATGATGCCTTCATTAGAAACACACATTTCTGGTTAGTCAAGTCTTACCTCATGAAACTGATAATCCACACATAGAACATAAAAAGTGACCACTAACAACTCCTACGCTCACGATGGTCATCATCATCATCTTCATCATCTTCATCATCATCTTCATCATCACACAGTGGCTCGTCTCATTCACTTCTCATGTGCATTTATTCTTCATATATTATGACCATGTACAATACTGGTTTTCTGATTGTGTGCTTTCATATATCTTTCCTAATGTAACTTCAATGTTTTTTGAAATGTTTATGGGTTCAAAGCCAGCTGGAACCATCTTTGGCTTTTCCTCACTTCCACACACACACACACACACACACACGGTCTCTCTCTCTCTCTCTCTCTCTCTCTCTCTCTCTCTCTGTGTGTGGGGAGGGGGCGTATACAGAATACCAGGACAGAGGGAGTGTTAATTTGCAAATTGTAGAAGTTTCTCAGTTATATTCCTTTTTAAAGCTCTTTAAATGTTATTGTACTTTTGTACAGCTGTGCAGCATTGAGTGAAGTGTAAAAAGCTGCAATAATATTTCCTGAAATGACAGTGAAGGAGAAACAGCGCCCCCCGCTGCTTAGAGGGCGAAAATGCTTACGGCACCGGGTATTCCCAGGCGGTCTCCCATCCAAGTACTAACCCAGCCCTACCCTGCTTAGCTTCCGAGATCGGAAGAGATCGGGCGTGTTCAGAGTGGTATGGCCGTAAACGAGGAGTGCAGCCACACACAGGCTCTTTATAGGTGAGACAGACCCAGGTCAAGTCACTGTGCACACAAAGATACCAAACTACGTTTTTGGAAAATAATTTATGATCCAAATCAACATTTAAAGCTTTGGTGATGGAGGGTTAGGTCAGGAGAAATGAATTTCTCCTCTTTTCCTCTCCTTTTCTCTCTTTTTTTTCTTATCTTGTCTTCTACCCCAGTGTCATTTAGTAAATATTATTGTCGCATTTTACACTTCACTCAATGCTGCACAGCTGTAGAACTTTCTTCATCTTTGTTCATATAATTGTGATGTTGAATAATTAGCCAATTGAAAGAGGTTCTCAGTTATATTCCTTTTTAAAGCTCTTTAAATGTTATTGTACTTTTGTACAGCTGTGCAGCATTGAGTGAAGTGTAAAAAGCTGCAATAATATTTCCTGAAATGACAGTGAAGGAGAAACAGCGCCCCCCGCTGCTTAGAGGGCGAAAATGCTTACGGCACCGGGTATTCCCAGGCGGTCTCCCATCCAAGTACTAACCCGGCCCGACCCTGCTTAGCTTCCGAGATCGGACGAGATCGGGCGTGTTCAGAGTGGTATGGCCGTAAACGAGGAGTGCAGCCACACACAGGCTCTTTATAGGTGAGACAGACCCGGGTCAAGTCACTGTGCACACAAAGATACCAAACTACGTTTTTGGAAAATAATTTATGATCCAAATCAACATTTAAAGCTTTGGTGATGGAGGGTTAGGTCAGGAGAAATGAATTTCTCCTCTTTTCCTCTCCTTTTCTCTCTTTTTTTTCTTATCTTGTCTTCTACCCCAGTGTCATTTAGTAAATATTATTGTCGCATTTTACACTTCACTCAATGCTGCACAGCTGTAGAACTTTCTTCATCTTTGTTCATATAATTGTGATGTTGAATAATTAGCCAATTGAAAGAGGTTCTCAGTTATATTCCTTTTTAAAGCTCTTTAAATGTTATTGTACTTTTGTACAGCTGTGCAGCATTGAGTGAAGTGTAAAAAGCTGCAATAATATTTCCTGAAATGACAGTGAAGGAGAAACAGCGCCCCCCGCTGCTTAGAGGGCGAAAATGCTTACGGCACCGGGTATTCCCAGGCGGTCTCCCATCCAAGTACTAACCCGGCCCGACCCTGCTTAGCTTCCGAGATCGGACGAGATCGGGCGTGTTCAGAGTGGTATGGCCGTAAACGAGGAGTGCAGCCACACACAGGCTCTTCATAGGTGAGACAGACCCGGGTCAAGTCATTGTGTACACACAACTACGTTAAAGTTCATGAATATCACAATTAACATGATGCCTTCATTAGAAACACACATTTCTGGTTAGTCAAGTCTTACCTCATGAAACTGATAATCCACACATAGAACATAAAAAGTGACCACTAACAACTCCTACGCTCACGATGGTCATCATCATCATCTTCATCATCTTCATCATCATCTTCATCATCACACAGTGGCTCGTCTCATTCACTTCTCATGTGCATTTATTCTTCATATATTATGACCATGTACAATACTGGTTTTCTGATTGTGTGCTTTCATATATCTTTCCTAATGTAACTTCAATGTTTTTTGAAATGTTTATGGGTTCAAAGCCAGCTGGAACCATCTTTGGCTTTTCCTCACTTCCACACACACACACACACACACACACGGTCTCTCTCTCTCTCTCTCTCTCTCTCTCTCTGTGTGTGGGGAGGGGGCGTATACAGAATACCAGGACAGAGGGAGTGTTAATTTGCAAATTGTAGAAGTTTCTGAGTTATATTCCTTTTTAAAGCTCTTTAAATGTTATTGTACTTTTGTACAGCTGTGCAGCATTGAGTGAAGTGTAAAAAGCTGCAATAATATTTCCTGAAATGACAGTGAAGGAGAAACAGCGCCCCCCGCTGCTTAGAGGGCGAAAATGCTTACGGCACCGGGTATTCCCAGGCGGTCTCCCATCCAAGTACTAACCCGGCCCGACCCTGCTTAGCTTCCGAGATCGGACGAGATCGGGCATGTTCAGAGTGGTATGGCCGTAAACGAGGAGTGCAGCCACACACAGGCTCTTTATAGGTGAGACAGACCCGGGTCAAGTCACTGTGCACACAAAGATACCAAACTACGTTTTTGGAAAATAATTTATGATCCAAATCAACATTTAAAGCTTTGGTGATGGAGGGTTAGGTCAGGAGAAATGAATTTCTCCTCTTTTCCTCTCCTTTTCTCTCTTTTTTTTCTTATCTTGTCTTCTACCCCAGTGTCATTTAGTAAATATTATTGTCGCATTTTACACTTCACTCAATGCTGCACAGCTGTAGAACTTTCTTCATCTTTGTTCATATAATTGTGATGTTGAATAATTAGCCAATTGAAAGAGGTTCTCAGTTATATTCCTTTTTAAAGCTCTTTAAATGTTATTGTACTTTTGTACAGCTGTGCAGCATTGAGTGAAGTGTAAAAAGCTGCAATAATATTTCCTGAAATGACAGTGAAGGAGAAACAGCGCCCCCCGCTGCTTAGAGGGCGAAAATGCTTAGGGCACCGGGTATTCCCAGGCGGTCTCCCATCCAAGTACTAACCCGGCCCGACCCTGCTTAGCTTCCGAGATCGGACGAGATCGGGCGTGTTCAGAGTGGTATGGCCGTAAACGAGGAGTGCAGCCACACACAGGCTCTTCATAGGTGAGACAGACCCGGGTCAAGTCATTGTGTACACACAACTACGTTAAAGTTCATGAATATCACAATTAACATGATGCCTTCATTAGAAACACACATTTCTGGTTAGTCAAGTCTTACCTCATGAAACTGATAATCCACACATAGAACATAAAAAGTGACCACTAACAACTCCTACGCTCACGATGGTCATCATCATCATCTTCATCATCTTCATCATCATCTTCATCATCACACAGTGGCTCGTCTCATTCACTTCTCATGTGCATTTATTCTTCATATATTATGACCATGTACAATACTGGTTTTCTGATTGTGTGCTTTCATATATCTTTCCTAATGTAACTTCAATGTTTTTTGAAATGTTTATGGGTTCAAAGCCAGCTGGAACCATCTTTGGCTTTTCCTCACTTCCACACACACACACACACACACACACGGTCTCTCTCTCTCTCTCTCTCTCTCTCTCTCTCTGTGTGTGGGGAGGGGGCGTATACAGAATACCAGGACAGAGGGAGTGTTAATTTGCAAATTGTAGAAGTTTCTGAGTTATATTCCTTTTTAAAGCTCTTTAAATGTTATTGTACTTTTGTACAGCTGTGCAGCATTGAGTGAAGTGTAAAAAGCTGCAATAATATTTCCTGAAATGACAGTGAAGGAGAAACAGCGCCCCCCGCTGCTTAGAGGGCGAAAATGCTTACGGCAACGGGTATTCCCAGGCGGTCTCCCATCCAAGTACTAACCCGGCCCGACCCTGCTTAGCTTCCGAGATCGGACGAGATCGGGCGTGTTCAGAGTGGTATGGCCGTAAACGAGGAGTGCAGCCACACACAGGCTCTTTATAGGTGAGACAGACCCGGGTCAAGTCACTGTGCACACAAAGATACCAAACTACGTTTTTGGAAAATAATTTATGATCCAAATCAACATTTAAAGCTTTGGTGATGGAGGGTTAGGTCAGGAGAAATGAATTTCTCCTCTTTTCCTCTCCTTTTCTCTCTTTTTTTTCTTATCTTGTCTTCTACCCCAGTGTCATTTAGTAAATATTATTGTCGCATTTTACACTTCACTCAATGCTGCACAGCTGTAGAACTTTCTTCATCTTTGTTCATATAATTGTGATGTTGAATAATTAGCCAATTGAAAGATGTTCTCAGTTATATTCCTTTTTAAAGCTCTTTAAATGTTATTGTACTTTTGTACAGCTGTGCAGCATTGAGTGAAGTGTAAAAAGCTGCAATAATATTTCCTGAAATGACAGTGAAGGAGAAACAGCGCCCCCCGCTGCTTAGAGGGCGAAAATGCTTACGGCACCGGGTATTCCCAGGCGGTCTCCCATCCAAGTACTAACCCGGCCCGACCCTGCTTAGCTTCCGAGATCGGACGAGATCGGGCATGTTCAGAGTGGTATGGCCGTAAACGAGGAGTGCAGCCACACACAGGCTCTTTATAGGTGAGACAGACCCGGGTCAAGTCACTGTGCACACAAAGATACCAAACTACGTTTTTGGAAAATAATTTATGATCCAAATCAACATTTAAAGCTTTGGTGATGGAGGGTTAGGTCAGGAGAAATGAATTTCTCCTCTTTTCCTCTCCTTTTCTCTCTTTTTTTTCTTATCTTGTCTTCTACCCCAGTGTCATTTAGTAAATATTATTGTCGCATTTTACACTTCACTCAATGCTGCACAGCTGTAGAACTTTCTTCATCTTTGTTCATATAATTGTGATGTTGAATAATTAGCCAATTGAAAGAGGTTCTCAGTTATATTCCTTTTTAAAGCTCTTTAAATGTTATTGTACTTTTGTACAGCTGTGCAGCATTGAGTGAAGTGTAAAAAGCTGCAATAATATTTCCTGAAATGACAGTGAAGGAGAAACAGCGCCCCCCGCTGCTTAGAGGGCGAAAATGCTTACGGCACCGGGTATTCCCAGGCGGTCTCCCATCCAAGTACTAACCCGGCCCGACCCTGCTTAGCTTCCGAGATCGGACGAGATCGGGCGTGTTCAGAGTGGTATGGCCGTAAACGAGGAGTGCAGCCACACACAGGCTCTTCATAGGTGAGACAGACCCGGGTCAAGTCATTGTGTACACACAACTACGTTAAAGTTCATGAATATCACAATTAACATGATGCCTTCATTAGAAACACACATTTCTGGTTAGTCAAGTCTTACCTCATGAAACTGATAATCCACACATAGAACATAAAAAGTGACCACTAACAACTCCTACGCTCACGATGGTCATCATCATCATCTTCATCATCTTCATCATCATCTTCATCATCACACAGTGGCTCGTCTCATTCACTTCTCATGTGCATTTATTCTTCATATATTATGACCATGTACAATACTGGTTTTCTGATTGTGTGCTTTCATATATCTTTCCTAATGTAACTTCAATGTTTTTTGAAATGTTTATGGGTTCAAAGCCAGCTGGAACCATCTTTGGCTTTTCCTCACTTCCACACACACACACACACACACACACGGTCTCTCTCTCTCTCTCTCTCTCTCTCTCTCTCTGTGTGTGGGGAGGGGGCGTATACAGAATACCAGGACAGAGGGAGTGTTAATTTGCAAATTGTAGAAGTTTCTGAGTTATATTCCTTTTTAAAGCTCTTTAAATGTTATTGTACTTTTGTACAGCTGTGCAGCATTGAGTGAAGTGTAAAAAGCTGCAATAATATTTCCTGAAATGACAGTGAAGGAGAAACAGCGCCCCCCGCTGCTTAGAGGGCGAAAATGCTTACGGCACCGGGTATTCCCAGGCGGTCTCCCATCCAAGTACTAACCCGGCCCGACCCTGCTTAGCTTCCGAGATCGGACGAGATCGGGCGTGTTCAGAGTGGTATGGCCGTAAACGAGGAGTGCAGCCACACACAGGCTCTTTATAGGTGAGACAGACCCGGGTCAAGTCACTGTGCACACAAAGATACCAAACTACGTTTTTGGAAAATAATTTATGATCCAAATCAACATTTAAAGCTTTGGTGATGGAGGGTTAGGTCAGGAGAAATGAATTTCTCCTCTTTTCCTCTCCTTTTCTCTCTTTTTTTTCTTATCTTGTCTTCTACCCCAGTGTCATTTAGTAAATATTATTGTCGCATTTTACACTTCACTCAATGCTGCACAGCTGTAGAACTTTCTTCATCTTTGTTCATATAATTGTGATGTTGAATAATTAGCCAATTGAAAGATGTTCTCAGTTATATTCCTTTTTAAAGCTCTTTAAATGTTATTGTACTTTTGTACAGCTGTGCAGCATTGAGTGAAGTGTAAAAAGCTGCAATAATATTTCCTGAAATGACAGTGAAGGAGAAACAGCGCCCCCCGCTGCTTAGAGGGCAAAAATGCTTACGGCACCGGGTATTCCCAGGCGGTCTCCCATCCAAGTACTAACCCGGCCCGACCCTGCTTAGCTTCCGAGATCGGACGAGATCGGGCGTGTTCAGAGTGGTATGGCCGTAAACGAGGAGTGCAGCCACACACAGGCTCTTTATAGGTGAGACAGACCCGGGTCAAGTCATTGTGTACACACAACTACGTTAAAGTTCATGAATATCACAATTAACATGATGCCTTCATTAGAAACACACATTTCTGGTTAGTCAAGTCTTACCTCATGAAACTGATAATCCACACATAGAACATAAAAAGTGACCACTAACAACTCCTACGCTCACGATGGTCATCATCATCATCTTCATCATCTTCATCATCATCTTCATCATCACACAGTGGCTCGTCTCATTCACTTCTCATGTGCATTTATTCTTCATATATTATGACCATGTACAATACTGGTTTTCTGATTGTGTGCTTTCATATATCTTTCCTAATGTAACTTCAATGTTTTTTCAAATGTTTATGGGTTCAAAGCCAGCTGGAACCATCTTTGGCTTTTCCTCACTTCCACACACACACACACACACACACGGTCTCTCTCTCTCTCTCTCTCTCTCTCTCTCTCTGTGTGTGGGGAGGGGGCGTATACAGAATACCAGGACAGAGGGAGTGTTAATTTGCAAATTGTAGAAGTTTCTGAGTTATATTCCTTTTTAAAGCTCTTTAAATGTTATTGTACTTTTGTACAGCTGTGCAGCATTGAGTGAAGTGTAAAAAGCTGCAATAATATTTCCTGAAATGACAGTGAAGGACAAACAGCGCCCCCCGCTGCTTAGAGGGCGAAAATGCTTACGGCACCGGGTTTTCCCAGGCGGTCTCCCATCCAAGTACTAACCCGGCCCGACCCTGCTTAGCTTCCGAGATCGGACGAGATCGGGCGTGTTCAGAGTGGTATGGCCGTAAACGAGGAGTGCAGCCACACACAGGCTCTTTATAGGTGAGACAGACCCGGGTCAAGTCACTGTGCACACAAAGATACCAAACTACGTTTTTGGAAAATAATTTATGATCCAAATCAACATTTAAAGCTTTGGTGATGGAGGGTTAGGTCAGGAGAAATGAATTTCTCCTCTTTTCCTCTCCTTTTCTCTCTTTTTTTTCTTATCTTGTCTTCTACCCCAGTGTCATTTAGTAAATATTATTGTCGCATTTTACACTTCACTCAATGCTGCACAGCTGTAGAACTTTCTTCATCTTTGTTCATATAATTGTGATGTTGAATAATTAGCCAATTGAAAGAGGTTCTCAGTTATATTCCTTTTTAAAGCTCTTTAAATGTTATTGTACTTTTGTACAGCTGTGCAGCATTGAGTGAAGTGTAAAAAGCTGCAATAATATTTCCTGAAATGACAGTGAAGGAGAAACAGCGCCCCCCGCTGCTTAGAGGGCAAGAATGCTTACGGCACCGGGTATTCCCAGGCGGTCTCCCATCCAAGTACTAACCCGGCCCGACCCTGCTTAGCTTCCGAGATCGGACGAGATCGGGCGTGTTCAGAGTGGTATGGCCGTAAACGAGGAGTGCAGCCACACACAGGCTCTTTATAGGTGAGACAGACCCGGGTCAAGTCACTGTGCACACAAAGATACCAAACTACGTTTTTGGAAAATAATTTATGATCCAAATCAACATTTAAAGCTTTGGTGATGGAGGGTTAGGTCAGGAGAAATGAATTTCTCCTCTTTTCCTCTCCTTTTCTCTCTTTTTTTTCTTATCTTGTCTTCTACCCCAGTGTCATTTAGTAAATATTAGTGTCATTTAGTAAATATTTTTGTTGCATTTTACACTTCACTCAATGCTGCACAGCTGTAGAACTTTCTTCATCTTTGTTCATATAATTGTGATGTTGAATAATTAGCCAATTGAAAGAGGTTCTCAGTTATATTCCTTTTTAAAGCTCTTTAAATGTTATTGTACTTTTGTACAGCTGTGCAGCATTGAGTGAAGTGTAAAAAGCTGCAATAATATTTCCTGAAATGACAGTGAAGGAGAAACAGCGCCCCCCGCTGCTTAGAGGGCAAAAATGCTTACGGCACCGGGTATTCCCAGGCGGTCTCCCATCCAAGTACTAACCCGGCCCGACCCTGCTTAGCTTCCGAGATCGGACGAGATCGGGCGTGTTCAGAGTGGTATGGCCGTAAACGAGGAGTGCAGCCACACACAGGCTCTTTATAGGTGAGACAGACCCGGGTCAAGTCATTGTGTACACACAACTACGTTAAAGTTCATGAATATCACAATTAACATGACGCCTTCATTAGAAACACACATTTCTGGTTAGTCAAGTCTTACCTCATGAAACTGATAATCCACACATAGAACATAAAAAGTGACCACTAACAACTCCTACGCTCACGATGGTCATCATCATCATCTTCATCATCTTCATCATCATCTTCATCATCACACAGTGGCTCGTCTCATTCACTTCTCATGTGCATTTATTCTTCATATATTATGACCATGTACAATACTGGTTTTCTGATTGTGTGCTTTCATATATCTTTCCTAATGTAACTTCAATGTTTTTTGAAATGTTTATGGGTTCAAAGCCAGCTGGAACCATCTTTGGCTTTTCCTCACTTCCACACACACACACACACACACACACGGTCTCTCTCTCTCTCTCTCTCTCTCTCTCTCTGTGTGTGGGGAGGGGGCGTATACAGAATACCAGGACAGAGGGAGTGTTAATTTGCAAATTGTAGAAGTTTCTCAGTTATATTCCTTTTTAAAGCTCTTTAAATGTTATTGTACTTTTGTACAGCTGTGCAGCATTGAGTGAAGTGTAAAAAGCTGCAATAATATTTCCTGAAATGACAGTGAAGGAGAAACAGCGCCCCCCGCTGCTTAGAGGGCGAAAATGCTTACGGCACCGGGTATTCCCAGGCGGTCTCCCATCCAAGTACTAACCCGGCCCGACCCTGCTTAGCTTCCGAGATCGGACGAGATCGGGCGTGTTCAGAGTGGTATGGCCGTAAACGAGGAGTGCAGCCACACACAGGCTCTTTATAGGTGAGACAGACCCGGGTCAAGTCACTGTGCACACAAAGATACCAAACTACGTTTTTGGAAAATAATTTATGATCCAAATCAACATTTAAAGCTTTGGTGATGGAGGGTTAGGTCAGGAGAAATGAATTTCTCCTCTTTTCCTCTCCTTTTCTCTCTTTTTTTTCTTATCTTGTCTTCTACCCCAGTGTCATTTAGTAAATATTAGTGTCATTTAGTAAATATTTTTGTTGCATTTTACACGTCACTCAATGCTGCACAGCTGTAGAACTTTCTTCATCTTTGTTCATATAATTGTGATGTTGAATAATTAGCCAATTGAAAGAGGTTCTCAGTTATATTCCTTTTTAAAGCTCTTTAAATGTTATTGTACTTTTGTACAGCTGTGCAGCATTGAGTGAAGTGTAAAAAGCTGCAATAATATTTCCTGAAATGACAGTGAAGGAGAAACAGCGCCCCCCGCTGCTTAGAGGGCGAAAATGCTTACGGCACCGGGTATTCCCAGGCGGTCTCCCATCCAAGTACTAACCCGGCCCGACCCTGCTTAGCTTCCGAGATCGGACGAGATCGGGCGTGTTCAGAGTGGTATGGCCGTAAACGAGGAGTGCAGCCACACAAAGGGTCTTTATAGGTGAGACAGACCCGGGTCAAGTCATTGTGTACACACAACTACGTTAAAGTTCATGAATATCACAATTAACATGACGCCTTCATTAGAAACACACATTTCTGGTTAGTCAAGTCTTACCTCATGAAACTGATAATCCACACATAGAACATAAAAAGTGACCACTAACAACTCCTACGCTCACGATGGTCATCATCATCATCTTCATCATCTTCATCATCATCTTCATCATCACACAGTGGCTCGTCTCATTCACTTCTCATGTGCATTTATTCTTCATATATTATGACCATGTACAATACTGGTTTTCTGATTGTGTGCTTTCATATATCTTTCCTAATGTAACTTCAATGTTTTTTGAAATGTTTATGGGTTCAAAGCCAGCTGGAACCATCTTTGGCTTTTCCTCACTTCCACACACACACACACACACACACACGGTCTCTCTCTCTCTCTCTCTCTCTCTCTCTCTCTCTCTCTGTGTGGGGAGGGGGCGTATACAGAATACCAGGACAGAGGGAGTGTTAATTTGCAAATTGTAGAAGTTTCTCAGTTATATTCCTTTTTAAAGCTCTTTAAATGTTATTGTACTTTTGTACAGCTGTGCAGCATTGAGTGAAGTGTAAAAAGCTGCAATAATATTTCCTGAAATGACAGTGAAGGAGAAACAGCGCCCCCCGCTGCTTAGAGGGCGAAAATGCTTACGGCACCGGGTATTCCCAGGCGGTCTCCCATCCAAGTACTAACCCGGCCCGACCCTGCTTAGCTTCCGAGATCGGACGAGATCGGGCGTGTTCAGAGTGGTATGGCCGTAAACGAGGAGTGCAGCCACACACAGGCTCTTTATAGGTGAGACAGACCCGGGTCAAGTCATTGTGTACACACAACTACGTTAAAGTTCATGAATATCACAATTAACATGATGCCTTCATTAGAAACACACATTTCTGGTTAGTCAAGTCTTACCTCATGAAACTGATAATCCACACATAGAACATAAAAAGTGACCACTAACAACTCCTACGCTCACGATGGTCATCATCATCATCTTCATCATCTTCATCATCATCTTCATCATCACACAGTGGCTCGTCTCATTCACTTCTCATGTGCATTTATTCTTCATATATTATGACCATGTACAATACTGGTTTTCTGATTGTGTGCTTTCATATATCTTTCCTAATGTAACTTCAATGTTTTTTGAAATGTTTATGGGTTCAAAGCCAGCTGGAACCATCTTTGGCTTTTCCTCACTTCCACACACACACACACACACACACACACACGGTCTCTCTCTCTCTCTCTCTCTCTCTCTCTCTCTCTCTCTCTGTGTGTGGGGAGGGGGCGTATACAGAATACCAGGACAGAGGGAGTGTTAATTTGCAAATTGTAGAAGTTTCTCAGTTATATTCCTTTTTAAAGCTCTTTAAATGTTATTGTACTTTTGTACAGCTGTGCAGCATTGAGTGAAGTGTAAAAAGCTGCAATAATATTTCCTGAAATGACAGTGAAGGAGAAACAGCGCCCCCCGCTGCTTAGAGGGCGAAAATGCTTACGGCACCGGGTATTCCCAGGCGGTCTCCCATCCAAGTACTAACCCGGCCCGACCCTGCTTAGCTTCCGAGATCGGACGAGATCGGGCGTGTTCAGAGTGGTATGGCCGTAAACGAGGAGTGCAGCCACACACAGGCTCTTTATAGGTGAGACAGACCCGGGTCAAGTCACTGTGCACACAAAGATACCAAACTACGTTTTTGGAAAATAATTTATGATCCAAATCAACATTTAAAGCTTTGGTGATGGAGGGTTAGGTCAGGAGAAATGAATTTCTCCTCTTTTCCTCTCCTTTTCTCTCTTTTTTTTCTTATCTTGTCTTCTACCCCAGTGTCATTTAGTAAATATTATTGTCGCATTTTACACTTCACTCAATGCTGCACAGCTGTAGAACTTTCTTCATCTTTGTTCATATAATTGTGATGTTGAATAATTAGCCAATTGAAAGAGGTTCTCAGTTATATTCCTTTTTAAAGCTCTTTAAATGTTATTGTACTTTTGTACAGCTGTGCAGCATTGAGTGAAGTGTAAAAAGCTGCAATAATATTTCCTGAAATGACAGTGAAGGAGAAACAGCGCCCCCCGCTGCTTAGAGGGCAAAAATGCTTACGGCACCGGGTATTCCCAGGCGGTCTCCCATCCAAGTACTAACCCGGCCCGACCATGCTTAGCTTCCGAGATCGGACGAGATCGGGCGTGTTCAGAGTGGTATGGCCGTAAACGAGGAGTGCAGCCACACACAGGCTCTTTATAGGTGAGACAGACCCGGGTCAAGTCATTGTGTACACACAACTACGTTAAAGTTCATGAATATCACAATTAACATGATGCCTTCATTAGAAACACACATTTCTGGTTAGTCAAGTCTTACCTCATGAAACTGATAATCCACACATAGAACATAAAAAGTGACCACTAACAACTCCTACGCTCACGATGGTCATCATCATCATCTTCATCATCTTCATCATCATCTTCATCATCACACAGTGGCTCGTCTCATTCACTTCTCATGTGCATTTATTCTTCATATATTATGACCATGTACAATACTGGTTTTCTGATTGTGTGCTTTCATATATCTTTCCTAATGTAACTTCAATGTTTTTTCAAATGTTTATGGGTTCAAAGCCAGCTGGAACCATCTTTGGCTTTTCCTCACTTCCACACACACACACACACACACACACACACGGTCTCTCTCTCTCTCTCTCTCTCTCTCTCTCTCTCTCTCTCTCTCTCTCTCTCTCTGTGTGTGGGGAGGGGGCGTATACAGAATACCAGGACAGAGGGAGTGTTAATTTGCAAATTGTAGAAGTTTCTCAGTTATATTCCTTTTTAAAGCTCTTTAAATGTTATTGTACTTTTGTACAGCTGTGCAGCATTGAGTGAATTGTAAAAAGCTGCAATAATATTTCCTGAAATGACAGTGAAGGAGAAACAGCGCCCCCCGCTGCTTAGAGGGCGAAAATGCTTACGGCACCGGGTATTCCCAGGCGGTCTCCCATCCAAGTACTAACCCGGCCCGACCCTGTTTAGCTTCCAAGATCGGACGAGATCGGGCGTGTTCAGAGTGGTATGGCCGTAAACGAGGAGTGCAGCCACACACAGGCTCTTTATAGGTGAGACAGACCCGGGTCAAGTCACTGTGCACACAAAGATACCAAACTACGTTTTTGGAAAATAATTTATGATCCAAATCAACATTTAAAGCTTTGGTGATGGAGGGTTAGGTCAGGAGAAATGAATTTCTCCTCTTTTCCTCTCCTTTTCTCTCTTTTTTTTCTTATCTTGTCTTCTACCCCAGTGTCATTTAGTAAATATTATTGTCGCATTTTACACTTCACTCAATGCTGCACAGCTGTAGAACTTTCTTCATCTTTGTTCATATAATTGTGATGTTGAATAATTAGCCAATTGAAAGAGGTTCTCAGTTATATTCCTTTTTAAAGCTCTTTAAATGTTATTGTACTTTTGTACAGCTGTGCAGCATTGAGTGAAGTGTAAAAAGCTGCAATAATATTTCCTGAAATGACAGTGAAGGAGAAACAGCGCCCCCCGCTGCTTAGAGGGCAAAAATGCTTACGGCACCGGGTATTCCCAGGCGGTCTCCCATCCAAGTACTAACCCGGCCCGACCCTGCTTAGCTTCCGAGATCGGACGAGATCGGGCGTGTTCAGAGTGGTATGGCCGTAAACGAGGAGTGCAGCCACACAAAGGGTCTTTATAGGTGAGACAGACCCGGGTCAAGTCATTGTGTACACACAACTACGTTAAAGTTCATGAATATCACAATTAACATGATGCCTTCATTAGAAACACACATTTCTGGTTAGTCAAGTCTTACCTCATGAAACTGATAATCCACACATAGAAACATAAAAAGTGACCACTAACAACTCCTACGCTCACGATGGTCATCATCATCATCTTCATCATCTTCATCATCATCTTCATCATCACACAGTGGCTCGTCTCATTCACTTCTCATGTGCATTTATTCTTCATATATTATGACCATGTACAATACTGGTTTTCTGATTGTGTGCTTTCATATATCTTTCCTAATGTAACTTCAATGTTTTTTGAAATGTTTATGGGTTCAAAGCCAGCTGGAACCATCTTTGGCTTTTCCTCACTTCCACACACACACACACACACACACACACGGTCTCTCTCTCTCTCTCTCTCTCTCTCTCTCTCTCTGTGTGTGGGGAGGGGGCGTATACAGAATACCAGGACAGAGGGAGTGTTAATTTGCAAATTGTAGAAGTTTCTCAGTTATATTCCTTTTTAAAGCTCTTTAAATGTTATTGTACTTTTGTACAGCTGTGCAGCATTGAGTGAAGTGTAAAAAGCTGCAATAATATTTCCTGAAATGACAGTGAAGGAGAAACAGCGCCCCCCGCTGCTTAGAGGGCAAAAATGCTTACAGCACCGGGTACTCCCAGGCGGTCTCCCATCCAAGTACTAACCCGGCCCGACCCTGCTTAGCTTCCGAGATCGGACAAGATCGGGCGTGTTCAGAGTGGTATGGCCGTAAACGAGGACTGCAGCCACACACAGGCTCTTTATAGGTGAGACAGACCCGGGTCAAGTCACTGTGCACACAAAGATACCAAACTACGTTTTTGGAAAATAATTTATGATCCAAATCAACATTTAAAGCTTTGGTGATGGAGGGTTAGGTCAGGAGAAATGAATTTCTCCTCTTTTCCTCTCCTTTTCTCTCTTTTTTTTCTTATCTTGTCTTCTACCCCAGTGTCATTTAGTAAATATTATTGTCGCATTTTACACTTCACTCAATGCTGCACAGCTGTAGAACTTTCTTCATCTTTGTTCATATAATTGTGATGTTGAATAATTAGCCAATTGAAAGAGGTTCTCAGTTATATTCCTTTTTAAAGCTCTTTAAATGTTATTGTACTTTTGTACAGCTGTGCAGCATTGAGTGAAGTGTAAAAAGCTGCAATAATATTTCCTGAAATGACAGTGAAGGAGAAACAGCGCCCCCCGCTGCTTAGAGGGCAAAAATGCTTACGGCACCGGGTATTCCCAGGCGGTCTCCCATCCAAGTACTAACCCGGCCCGACCCTGCTTAGCTTCCGAGATCGGACGAGATCGGGCGTGTTCAGAGTGGTATGGCCGTAAACGAGGAGTGCAGCCACACACAGGCTCTTTATAGGTGAGACAGACCCGGGTCAAGTCATTGTGTACACACAACTACGTTAAAGTTCATGAATATCACAATTAACATGATGCCTTCATTAGAAACACACATTTCTGGTTAGTCAAGTCTTACCTCATGAAACTGATAATCCACACATAGAACATAAAAAGTGACCACTAACAACTCCTACGCTCACGATGGTCATCATCATCATCTTCATCATCTTCATCATCATCTTCATCATCACACAGTGGCTCGTCTCATTCACTTCTCATGTGCATTTATTCTTCATATATTATGACCATGTACAATACTGGTTTTCTGATTGTGTGCTTTCATATATCTTTCCTAATGTAACTTCAATGTTTTTTCAAATGTTTATGGGTTCAAAGCCAGCTGGAACCATCTTTGGCTTTTCCTCACTTCCACACACACACACACACACACACACGGTCTCTCTCTCTCTCTCTCTCTCTCTCTCTCTCTCTCTCTCTGTGTGTGGGGAGGGGTGGTATACAGAATACCAGGACAGAGGGAGTGTTAATTTGCAAATTGTAGAAGTTTCTCAGTTATATTCCTTTTTAAAGCTCTTTAAATGTTATTGTACTTTTGTACAGCTGTGCAGCATTGAGTGAAGTGTAAAAAGCTGCAATAATATTTCCTGAAATGACAGTGAAGGAGAAACAGCGCCCCCCGGTGCTTAGAGGGCGAAAATGCTTACGGCACCGGGTATTCCCAGGCGGTCTCCCATCCAAGTACTTACCCGGCCCGACCCTGCTTAGCTTCCGAGATCGGACGAGATCGGGCGTGTTCAGAGTGGTATGGCCGTAAACGAGGAGTGCAGCAACACACAGGCTCTTTATAGGTGAGACAGACCCGGGTCAAGTCACTGTGCACACAAAGATACCAAACTACGTTTTTGGAAAATAATTTATGATCCAAATCAACATTTAAAGCTTTGGTGATGGAGGGTTAGGTCAGGAGAAATGAATTTCTCCTCTTTTCCTCTCCTTTTCTCTCTTTTTTTTCTTATCTTGTCTTCTACCCCAGTGTCATTTAGTAAATATTATTGTCGCATTTTACACTTCACTCAATGCTGCACAGCTGTAGAACTTTCTTCATCTTTGTTCATATAATTGTGATGTTGAATAATTAGCCAATTGAAAGAGGTTCTCAGTTATATTCCTTTTTAAAGCTCTTTAAATGTTATTGTACTTTTGTACAGCTGTGCAGCATTGAGTGAAGTGTAAAAAGCTGCAATAATATTTCCTGAAATGACAGTGAAGGAGAAACAGCGCCCCCCGCTGCTTAGAGGGCAAAAATGCTTACAGCACCGGGTATTCCCAGGCGGTCTCCCATCCAAGTACTAACCCGGCCCGACCCTGCTTAGCTTCCGAGATCGGACGAGATCGGGCGTGTTCAGAGTGGTATGGCCGTAAACGAGGAGTGCAGCCACACACAGGCTCTTTATAGGTGAGACAGACCCGGGTCAAGTCACTGTGCACACAAAGATACCAAACTACGTTTTTGGAAAATAATTTATGATCCAAATCAACATTTAAAGCTTTGGTGATGGAGGGTTAGGTCAGGAGAAATGAATTTCTCCTCTTTTCCTCTCCTTTTCTCTCTTTTTTTTCTTATCTTGTCTTCTACCCCAGTGTCATTTAGTAAATATTATTGTCGCATTTTACACTTCACTCAATGCTGCACAGCTGTAGAACTTTCTTCATCTTTGTTCATATAATTGTGATGTTGAATAATTAGCCAATTGAAAGAGGTTCTCAGTTATATTCCTTTTTAAAGCTCTTTAAATGTTATTGTACTTTTGTACAGCTGTGCAGCATTGAGTGAAGTGTAAAAAGCTGCAATAATATTTCCTGAAATGACAGTGAAGGAGAAACAGCGCCCCCCGCTGCTTAGAGGGCGAAAATGCTTACGGCACCGGGTATTCCCAGGCGGTCTCCCATCCAAGTACTAACCCGGCCCGACCCTGCTTAGCTTCCGAGATCGGACGAGATCGGGCGTGTTCAGAGTGGTATGGCCGTAAGCGAGGAGTGCAGCCACACACAGGCTCTTTATAGGTGAGACAGACCCGGGTCAAGTCACTGTGCACACAAAGATACCAAACTACGTTTTTGGAAAATAATTTATGATCCAAATCAACATTTAAAGCTTTGGTGATGGAGGGTTAGGTCAGGAGAAATGAATTTCTCCTCTTTTCCTCTCCTTTTCTCTCTTTTTTTTCTTATCTTGTCTTCTACCCCAGTGTCATTTAGTAAATATTATTGTCGCATTTTACACTTCACTCAATGCTGCACAGCTGTAGAACTTTCTTCATCTTTGTTCATATAATTGTGATGTTGAATAATTAGCCAATTGAAAGAGGTTCTCAGTTATATTCCTTTTTAAAGCTCTTTAAATGTTATTGTACTTTTGTACAGCTGTGCAGCATTGAGTGAAGTGTAAAAAGCTGCAATAATATTTCCTGAAATGACAGTGAAGGAGAAACAGCGCCCCCCGCTGCTTAGAGGGCAAAAATGCTTACGGCACCGGGTATTCCCAGGCGGTCTCCCATCCAAGTACTAACCCGGCCCGACCCTGCTTAGCTTCCGAGATCGGGCGTGTTCAGAGTGGTATGGCCGTAAACGAGGAGTGCAGCCACACACAGGCTCTTTATAGGTGAGACAGACCCGGGTCAAGTCATTGTGTACACACAACTACGTTAAAGTTCATGAATATCACAATTAACATGATGCCTTCATTAGAAACACACATTTCTGGTTAGTCAAGTCTTACCTCATGAAACTGATAATCCACACATAGAACATAAAAAGTGACCACTAACAACTCCTACGCTCACGATGGTCATCATCATCATCTTCATCATCTTCATCATCATCTTCATCATCACACAGTGGCTCGTCTCATTCACTTCTCATGTGCATTTATTCTTCATATATTATGACCATGTACAATACTGGTTTTCTGATTGTGTGCTTTCATATATCTTTCCTAATGTAACTTCAATGTTTTTTGAAATGTTTATGGGTTCAAAGCCAGCTGGAACCATCTTTGGCTTTTCCTCACTTCCACACACACACACACACACACACACGGTCTCTCTCTCTCTCTCTCTCTCTCTCTCTCTCTCTCTCGCTCTGTGTGTGGGGAGGGGGCGTATACAGAATACCAGGACAGAGGGAGTGTTAATTTGCAAATTGTAGAAGTTTCTCAGTTATATTCCTTTTTAAAGCTCTTTAAATGTTATTGTACTTTTGTACAGCTGTGCAGCATTGAGTGAAGTGTAAAAAGCTGCAATAATATTTCCTGAAATGACAGTGAAGGAGAAACAGCGCCCCCCGCTGCTTAGAGGGCGAAAATGCTTACGGCACCGGGTATTCCCAGGCGGTCTCCCATCCAAGTACTAACCCGGCCCGACCCTGCTTAGCTTCCGAGATCGGACGAGATCGGGCGTGTTCAGAGTGGTATGGCCGTAAGCGAGGAGTGCAGCCACACACAGGCTCTTTATAGGTGAGACAGACCCGGGTCAAGTCACTGTGCACACAAAGATACCAAACTACGTTTTTGGAAAATAATTTATGATCCAAATCAACATTTAAAGCTTTGGTGATGGAGGGTTAGGTCAGGAGAAATGAATTTCTCCTCTTTTCCTCTCCTTTTCTCTCTTTTTTTTCTTATCTTGTCTTCTACCCCAGTGTCATTTAGTAAATATTATTGTCGCATTTTACACTTCACTCAATGCTGCACAGCTGTAGAACTTTCTTCATCTTTGTTCATATAATTGTGATGTTGAATAATTAGCCAATTGAAAGAGGTTCTCAGTTATATTCCTTTTTAAAGCTCTTTAAATGTTATTGTACTTTTGTACAGCTGTGCAGCATTGAGTGAAGTGTAAAAAGCTGCAATAATATTTCCTGAAATGACAGTGAAGGAGAAACAGCGCCCCCCGCTGCTTAGAGGGCAAAAATGCTTACGGCACCGGGTATTCCCAGGCGGTCTCCCATCCAAGTACTAACCCGGCCCGACCCTGCTTAGCTTCCGAGATCGGGCGTGTTCAGAGTGGTATGGCCGTAAACGAGGAGTGCAGCCACACACAGGCTCTTTATAGGTGAGACAGACCCGGGTCAAGTCATTGTGTACACACAACTACGTTAAAGTTCATGAATATCACAATTAACATGATGCCTTCATTAGAAACACACATTTCTGGTTAGTCAAGTCTTACCTCATGAAACTGATAATCCACACATAGAACATAAAAAGTGACCACTAACAACTCCTACGCTCACGATGGTCATCATCATCATCTTCATCATCTTCATCATCATCTTCATCATCACACAGTGGCTCGTCTCATTCACTTCTCATGTGCATTTATTCTTCATATATTATGACCATGTACAATACTGGTTTTCTGATTGTGTGCTTTCATATATCTTTCCTAATGTAACTTCAATGTTTTTTGAAATGTTTATGGGTTCAAAGCCAGCTGGAACCATCTTTGGCTTTTCCTCACTTCCACACACACACACACACACACACGGTCTCTCTCTCTCTCTCTCTCTCTCTCTCTCTCTCTCTCTCTGTGTGTGGGGAGGGGTGGTATACAGAATACCAGGACAGAGGGAGTGTTAATTTGCAAATTGTAGAAGTTTCTCAGTTATATTCCTTTTTAAAGCTCTTTAAATGTTATTGTACTTTTGTACAGCTGTGCAGCATTGAGTGAAGTGTAAAAAGCTGCAATAATATTTCCTGAAATGACAGTGAAGGAGAAACAGCGCCCCCCGCTGCTTAGAGGGCGAAAATGCTTACGGCACCGGGTATTCCCAGGCGGTCTCCCATCCAAGTACTAACCCGGCCCGACCCTGCTTAGCTTCCGAGATCGGACGAGATCGGGCGTGTTCAGAGTGGTATGGCCGTAAACGAGGAGTGCAGCCACACACAGGCTCTTTATAGGTGAGACAGACCCGGGTCAAGTCACTGTGCACACAAAGATACCAAACTACGTTTTTGGAAAATAATTTATGATCCAAATCAACATTTAAAGCTTTGGTGATGGAGGGTTAGGTCAGGAGAAATGAATTTCTCCTCTTTTCCTCTCCTTTTCTCTCTTTTTTTTCTTATCTTGTCTTCTACCCCAGTGTCATTTAGTAAATATTATTGTCGCATTTTACACTTCACTCAATGCTGCACAGCTGTAGAACTTTCTTCATCTTTGTTCATATAATTGTGATGTTGAATAATTAGCCAATTGAAAGAGGTTCTCAGTTATATTCCTTTTTAAAGCTCTTTAAATGTTATTGTACTTTTGTACAGCTGTGCAGCATTGAGTGAAGTGTAAAAAGCTGCAATAATATTTCCTGAAATGACAGTGAAGGAGAAACAGCGCCCCCCGCTGCTTAGAGGGCAAAAATGCTTACGGCACCGGGTATTCCCAGGCGGTCTCCCATCCAAGTACTAACCCGGCCCGACCCTGCTTAGCTTCCGAGATCGGACGAGATTGGGCGTGTTCAGAGTGGTATGGCCGTAAACGAGGAGTGCAGCCACACACAGGCTCTTTATAGGTGAGACAGACCCGGGTCAAGTCACTGTGCACACAAAGATACCAAACTACGTTTTTGGAAAATAATTTATGATCCAAATCAACATTTAAAGCTTTGGTGATGGAGGGTTAGGTCAGGAGAAATGAATTTCTCCTCTTTTCCTCTCCTTTTCTCTCTTTTTTTTTTTATCTTGTCTTCTACCCCAGTGTCATTTAGTAAATATTATTGTCGCATTTTACACTTCACTCAATGCTGCACAGCTGTAGAACTTTCTTCATCTTTGTTCATATAATTGTGATGTTGAATAATTAGCCAATTGAAAGAGGTTCTCAGTTATATTCCTTTTTAAAGCTCTTTAAATGTTATTGTACTTTTGTACAGCTGTGCAGCATTGAGTGAAGTGTAAAAAGCTGCAATAATATTTCCTGAAATGACAGTGAAGGAGAAACAGCGCCCCCCGCTGCTTAGAGGGCAAAAATGCTTACGGCACCGGGTATTCCCAGGCGGTGTCCCATCCAAGTACTTACCCGGCCCGACCCTGCTTAGCTTCCGAGATCGGACAAGATCGGGCGTGTTCAGAGTGGTATGGGCGTAAACGAGGAGTGCAGCCACACACAGGCTCTTTATAGGTGAGACAGACCCGGGTCAAGTCATTGTGTACACACAACTACGTTAAAGTTCATGAATATCACAATTAACATGATGCCTTCATTAGAAACACACATTTCTGGTTAGTCAAGTCTTACCTCATGAAACTGATAATCCACACATAGAACATAAAAAGTGACCACTAACAACTCCTACGCTCACGATGGTCATCATCATCATCTTCATCATCTTCATCATCATCTTCATCATCACACAGTGGCTCGTCTCATTCACTTCTCATGTGCATTTATTCTTCATATATTATGACCATGTACAATACTGGTTTTCTGATTGTGTGCTTTCATATATCTTTCCTAATGTAACTTCAATGTTTTTTGAAATGTTTATGGGTTCAAAGCCAGCTGGAACCATCTTTGGCTTTTCCTCACTTCCACACACACACACACACACACACACACACGGTCTCTCTCTCTCTCTCTCTCTCTCTCTCTCTCTCTCTCTCTCTGTGTGTGGGGAGGGGGCGTATACAGAATACCAGGACATAGGGAGTGTTAATTTGCAAATTGTAGAAGTTTCTCAGTTATATTCCTTTTTAAAGCTCTTTAAATGTTATTGTACCTTTGTACAGCTGTGCAGCATTGAGTGAAGTGTAAAAAGCTGCAATAATATTTCCTGAAATGACAGTGAAGGAGAAACAGCGCCCCCCGCTGCTTAGAGGGCGAAAATGCTTACGGCACCGGGTATTCCCAGGCGGTCTCCCATCCAAGTACTAACCCGGCCCGACCCTGCTTAGCTTCCGAGATCGGACGAGATCGGGCGTGTTCAGAGTGGTATGGCCGTAAACGAGGAGTGCAGCCACACACAGGCTCTTTATAGGTGAGACAGACCCGGGTCAAGTCACTGTGCACACAAAGATACCAAACTACGTTTTTGGAAAATAATTTATGATCCAAATCAACATTTAAAGCTTTGGTGATGGAGGGTTAGGTCAGGAGAAATGAATTTCTCCTCTTTTCCTCTCCTTTTCTCTCTTTTTTTTCTTATCTTGTCTTCTACCCCAGTGTCATTTAGTAAATATTATTGCCGCATTTTACACTTCACTCAATGCTGCACAGCTGTAGAACTTTCTTCATCTTTGTTAATATAATTGTGATGTTGAATAATTAGCCAATTGAAAGAGGTTCTCAGTTATATTCCTTTTTAAAGCTCTTTAAATGTTATTGTACTTTTGTACAGCTGTGCAGCATTGAGTGAAGTGTAAAAAGCTGCAATAATATTTCCTGAAATGACAGTGAAGGAGAAACAGCGCCCCCCGCTGCTTAGAGGGCAAAAATGCTTACGGCACCGGGTATTCCCAGGCGGTCTCCCATCCAAGTACTAACCCGGCCCGACCCTGCTTAGCTTCCGAGATCGGACGAGATCGGGCGTGTTCAGAGTGGTATGGCCGTAAACGAGGAGTGCAGCCACACACAGGCTCTTTATAGGTGAGACAGACCCGGGTCAAGTCACTGTGCACACAAAGATACCAAACTACGTTTTTGGAAAATAATTTATGATCCAAATCAACATTTAAAGCTTTGGTGATGGAGGGTTAGGTCAGGAGAAATGAATTTCTCCTCTTTTCCTCTCCTTTTCTCTCTTTTTTTTCTTATCTTGTCTTCTACCCCAGTGTCATTTAGTAAATATTATTGTCGCATTTTACACTTCACTCAATGCTGCACAGCTGTAGAACTTTCTTCATCTTTGTTCATATAATTGTGATGTTGAATAATTAGCCAATTGAAAGAGGTTCTCAGTTATATTCCTTTTTAAAGCTCTTTAAATGTTATTGTACTTTTGTACAGCTGTGCAGCATTGAGTGAAGTGTAAAAAGCTGCAATAATATTTCCTGAAATGACAGTGAAGGAGAAACAGCGCCCCCCGCTGCTTAGAGGGCAAAAATGCTTACGGCACCGGGTATTCCCAGGCGGTCTCCCATCCAAGTACTTACCCGGCCCGACCCTGCTTAGCTTCCGAGATCGGACGAGATCGGGCGTGTTCAGAGTGGTATGGCCGTAAACGAGGAGTGCAGCCACACACAGGCTCTTTATAGGTGAGACAGACCCGGGTCAAGTCATTGTGTACACACAACTACGTTAAAGTTCATGAATATCACAATTAACATGATGCCTTCATTAGAAACACACATTTCTGGTTAGTCAAGTCTTACCTCATGAAACTGATAATCCACACATAGAACATAAAAAGTGACCACTAACAACTCCTACGCTCACGATGGTCATCATCATCATCTTCATCATCTTCATCATCATCTTCATCATCACACAGTGGCTCGTCTCATTCACTTCTCATGTGCATTTATTCGTCATATATTATGACCATGTACAATACTGGTTTTCTGATTGTGTGCTTTCATATAGCTTTCCTAATGTAACTTCAATGTTTTTTGAAATGTTTATGGGTTCAAAGCCAGCTGGAACCATCTTTGGCTTTTCCTCACTTCCACACACACACACACACACACACACGGTCTCTCTCTCTCTCTCTCTCTCTCTCTCTCTCTCTGTGTGTGGGGAGGGGGCGTATACAGAATACCAGGACAGAGGGAGTGTTAATTTGCAAATTGTAGAAGTTTCTCAGTTATATTCCTTTTTAAAGCTCTTTAAATGTTATTGTACTTTTGTACAGCTGTGCAGCATTGAGTGAAGTGTAAAAAGCTGCAATAATATTTCCTGAAATGACAGTGAAGGAGAAACAGCGCCCCCCGCTGCTTAGAGGGCGAAAATGCTTACGGCACCGGGTATTCCCAGGCGGTCTCCCATCCAAGTACTAACCCGGCCCGACCCTGCTTAGCTTCCGAGATCGGACGAGATCGGGCGTGTTCAGAGTGGTATGGCCGTAAACGAGGAGTGCAGCCACACACAGGCTCTTTATAGGTGAGACAGACCCGGGTCAAGTCACTGTGCACACAAAGATACCAAACTACGTTTTTGGAAAATAATTTATGATCCAAATCAACATTTAAAGCTTTGGTGATGGAGGGTTAGGTCAGGAGAAATGAATTTCTCCTCTTTTCCTCTCCTTTTCTCTCTTTTTTTTCTTATCTTGTCTTCTACCCCAGTGTCATTTAGTAAATATTATTGTCGCATTTTACACTTCACTCAATGCTGCACAGCTGTAGAACTTTCTTCATCTTTGTTCATATAATTGTGATGTTGAATAATTAGCCAATTGAAAGAGGTTCTCAGTTATATTCCTTTTTAAAGCTCTTTAAATGTTATTGTACTTTTGTACAGCTGTGCAGCATTGAGTGAAGTGTAAAAAGCTGCAATAATATTTCCTGAAATGACAGTGAAGGAGAAACAGCGCCCCCCGCTGCTTAGAGGGCAAAAATGCTTACGGCACCGGGTATTCCCAGGCGGTCTCCCATCCAAGTACTAACCCGGCCCGACCCTGCTTAGCTTCCAAGATCGGACGAGATCGGGCGTGTTCAGAGTGGTATAGCCTTAAACGAGGAGTGCAGCCACACACAGGCTCTTTATAGGTGAGACAGACCCGGGTCAAGTCATTGTGTACACACAACTACGTTAAAGTTCATGAATATCACAATTAACATGATGCCTTCATTAGAAACACACATTTCTGGTTAGTCAAGTCTTACCTCATGAAACTGATAATCCACACATAGAACATAAAAAGTGACCACTAACAACTCCTACGCTCACGATGGTCATCATCATCATCTTCATCATCTTCATCATCATCTTCATCATCACACAGTGGCTCGTCTCATTCACTTCTCATGTGCATTTATTCTTCATATATTATGACCATGTACAATACTGGTTTTCTGATTGTGTGCTTTCATATATCTTTCCTAATGTAACTTCAATGTTTTTTGAAATGTTTATGGGTTCAAAGCCAGCTGGAACCATCTTTGGCTTTTCCTCACTTCCACACACACACACACACACACACGGTCTCTCTCTCTCTCTCACTCTCTCTCTCTCTCTGTGTGTGGGGAGGGGGCGTATACAGAATACCAGGACAGAGGGAGTGTTAATTTGCAAATTGTAGAAGTTTCTCAGTTATATTCCTTTTTAAAGCTCTTTAAATGTTATTGTACTTTTGTACAGCTGTGCAGCATTGAGTGAAGTGTAAAAAGCTGCAATAATATTTCCTGAAATGACAGTGAAGGAGAAACAGCGCCCCCCGCTGCTTAGAGGGCGAAAATGCTTACGGCACCGGGTATTCCCAGGCGGTCTCCCATCCAAGTACTAACCCGGCCCGACCCTGCTTAGCTTCCGAGATCGGACGAGATCGGGCGTGTTCAGAGTGGTATGGCCGTAAACGAGGAGTGCAGCCACACACAGGCTCTTTATAGGTGAGACAGACCCGGGTCAAGTCACTGTGCACACAAAGATACCAAACTACGTTTTTGGAAAATAATTTATGATCCAAATCAACATTTAAAGCTTTGGTGATGGAGGGTTAGGTCAGGAGAAATGAATTTCTCCTCTTTTCCTCTCCTTTTCTCTCTTTTTTTTCTTATCTTGTCTTCTACCCCAGTGTCATTTAGTAAATATTATTGCCGCATTTTACACTTCACTCAATGCTGCACAGCTGTAGAACTTTCTTCATCTTTGTTCATATAATTGTGATGTTGAATAATTAGCCAATTGAAAGAGGTTCTCAGTTATATTCCTTTTTAAAGCTCTTTAAATGTTATTGTACTTTTGTACAGCTGTGCAGCATTGAGTGAAGTGTAAAAAGCTGCAATAATATTTCCTGAAATGACAGTGAAGGAGAAACAGCGCCCCCCGCTGCTTAGAGGGCAAAAATGCTTACGGCACCGGGTATTCCCAGGCGGTCTCCCATCCAAGTACTAACCCGGCCCGACCCTGCTTAGCTTCCGAGATCGGACGAGATCGGGCGTGTTCAGAGTGGTATGGCCGTAAACGAGGAGTGCAGCCACACACAGGCTCTTTATAGGTGAGACAGACCCGGGTCAAGTCATTGTGTACACACAACTACGTTAAAGTTCATGAATATCACAATTAACATGATGCCTTCATTAGAAACACACATTTCTGGTTAGTCAAGTCTTACCTCATGAAACTGATAATCCACACATAGAACATAAAAAGTGACCACTAACAACTCCTACGCTCACGATGGTCATCATCATCATCTTCATCATCTTCATCATCATCTTCATCATCACACAGTGGCTCGTCTCATTCACTTCTCATGTGCATTTATTCTTCATATATTATGACCATGTACAATACTGGTTTTCTGATTGTGTGCTTTCATATATCTTTCCTAATGTAACTTCAATGTTTTTTGAAATGTTTATGGGTTCAAAGCCAGCTGGAACCATCTTTGGCTTTTCCTCACTTCCACACACACACACACACACACACACGGTCTCTCTCTCTCTCTCTCTCTCTCTCTCTCTCTCTGTGTGTGGGGAGGGGGCGTATACAGAATACCAGGACAGAGGGAGTGTTAATTTGCAAATTGTAGAAGTTTCTCAGTTATATTCCTTTTTAAAGCTCTTTAAATGTTATTGTACTTGTGTACAGCTGTGCAGCATTGAGTGAAGTGTAAAAACCTGCAATAATATTTCCTGAAATGACAGTGAAGGAGAAACAGCGCCCCCCGCTGCTTAGAGGGCGAAAATGCTTACGGCACCGGGTATTCCCAGGCGGTCTCCCATCCAAGTACTAACCCGGCCCGACCCTGCTTAGCTTCCGAGATCGGACGAGATCGGGCGTGTTCAGAGTGGTATGGCCGTAAACGAGGAGTGCAGCCACACACAGGCTCTTTATAGGTGAGACAGACCCGGGTCAAGTCACTGTGCACACAAAGATACCAAACTACGTTTTTGGAAAATAATTTATGATCCAAATCAACATTTAAAGCTTTGGTGATGGAGGGTTAGGTCAGGAGAAATGAATTTCTCCTCTTTTCCTCTCCTTTTCTCTCTTTTTTTTCTTATCTTGTCTTCTACCCCAGTGTCATTTAGTAAATATTATTGTCGCATTTTACACTTCACTCAATGCTGCACAGCTGTAGAACTTTCTTCATCTTTGTTCATATAATTGTGATGTTGAATAATTAGCCAATTGAAAGAGGTTCTCAGTTATATTCCTTTTTAAAGCTCTTTAAATGTTATTGTACTTTTGTACAGCTGTGCAGCATTGAGTGAAGTGTAAAAAGCTGCAATAATATTTCCTGAAATGACAGTGAAGGAGAAACAGCGCCCCCCGCTGCTTAGAGGGCAAAAATGCTTAAGGCACCGGGTATTCCCAGGCGGTCTTCCATCCAAGTACTAACCCGGCCCGACCCTGCTTAGCTTCCGAGATCGGACGAGATCGGGCGTGTTCAGAGTGGTATGGCCGTAAACGAGGAGTGCAGCCACACACAGGCTCTTTATAGGTGAGACAGACCCGGGTCAAGTCATTGTGTACACACAACTACGTTAAAGTTCATGAATATCACAATTAACATGATGCCTTCATTAGAAACACACATTTCTGGTTAGTCAAGTCTTACCTCATGAAACTGATAATCCACACATAGAACATAAAAAGTGACCACTAACAACTCCTACGCTCACGATGGTCATCATCATCATCTTCATCATCTTCATCATCATCTTCATCATCACACAGTGGCTCGTCTCATTCACTTCTCATGTGCATTTATTCTTCATATATTATGACCATGTCCAATACTGGTTTTCTGATTGTGTGCTTTCATATATCTTTCCTAATGTAACTTCAATGTTTTTTGAAATGTTTATGGGTTCAAAGCCAGCTGGAACCATCTTTGGCTTTTCCTCACTTCCACACACACACACACACACACACACGGTCTCTCTCTCTCTCTCTCTCTCTCTCTCTCTCTCTCTCTCTCTGTGTGTGGGGAGGGGGCGTATACAGAATACCAGGACAGAGGGAGTGTTAATTTGCAAATTGTAGAAGTTTCTCAGTTATATTCCTTTTTAAAGCTCTTTAAATGTTATTGTACTTTTGTACAGCTGTGCAGCATTGAGTGAAGTGTAAAAAGCTGCAATAATATTTCCTGAAATGACAGTGAGGGAGAAACAGCGCCCCCCGCTGCTTAGAGGGCAAAAATGCTTACGGCACCGGGTATTCCCAGGCGGTCTCCCATCCAAGTACTAACCCGGCCCGACCCTGCTTAGCTTCCGAGATCGGACGAGATCGGGCGTGTTCAGAGTGGTATGGCCGTAAACGAGGAGTGCAGCCACACACAGGCTCTTTATAGGTGAGACAGACCCGGGTCAAGTCACTGTGCACACAAAGATACCAAACTACGTTTTTGGAAAATAATTTATGATCCAAATCAACATTTAAAGCTTTGGTGATGGAGGGTTAGGTCAGGAGAAATGAATTTCTCCTCTTTTCCTCTCCTTTTCTCTCTTTTTTTTCTTATCTTGTCTTCTACCCCAGTGTCATTTAGTAAATATTATTGTCGCATTTTACACTTCACTCAATGCTGCACAGCTGTAGAACTTTCTTCATCTTTGTTCATATAATTGTGATGTTGAATAATTAGCCAATTGAAAGAGGTTCTCAGTTATATTCCTTTTTAAAGCTCTTTAAATGTTATTGTACTTTTGTACAGCTGTGCAGCATTGAGTGAAGTGTAAAAAGCTGCAATAATATTTCCTGAAATGACAGTGAAGGAGAAACAGCGCCCCCCGCAGCGTAGATGGCAAAAATGCTTACGGCACCGGGTATTCCCAGGCGGTCTCCCATCCAAGTACTAACCCGGCCCGACCCTGCTTAGCTTCCGAGATCGGACGAGATCGGGCGTGTTCAGAGTGGTATGGCCGTAAACGAGAATAGCAGCCACACACAGGCTCTTTATAGATGAGACAGACCCGGGTCAAGTCATTGTGTACACACAACTACGTTAAAGTTCATGAATATCACAATTAACATGATGCCTTCATTAGAAACACACATTTCTGGTTAGTCAAGTCTTACCTCATGAAACTGATAATCCACACATAGAACATAAAAAGTGACCACTAACAACTCCTACGCTCACGATGGTCATCATCATCATCTTCATCATCTTCTTCATCATCTTCATCATCACACAGTGGCTCGTCTCATTCACTTCTCATGTGCATTTATTCTTCATATATTATGACCATGTACAATACTGGTTTTCTGATTGTGTGCTTTCATATATCTTTCCTAATGTAACTTCAATGTTTTTTGAAATGTTTATGGGTTCAAAGCCAGCTGGAACCATCTTTGGATTTTCCTCACTTCCACACACACACACACACACACACACACGGTCTCTCTCTCTCTCTCTCTCTCTCTCTCTCTCTCTCTCTCTCTCTCTCTCTCTCTCTCTCTCTGTGTGTGGGGAGGGGGCGTATACAGAATACCAGGACATAGGGAGTGTTAATTTGCAAATTGTAGAAGTTTCTCAGTTAAATTCCTTTTTAAAGCTCTTTAAATGTTATTGCACTTTTGTACAGCTGTGCAGCATTGAGTGAAGTGTAAAAAGCTGCAATAATATTTCCTGAAATGACAGTGAAGGAGAAACAGCGCCCCCCGCTGCTTAGAGGGCAAAAATGCTTACGGCACCGGGTATTCCCAGGCGGTCTCCCATCCAAGTACTAACCCGGCCCGACCCTGCTTAGCTTCCGAGATCGGACGAGATCGGGCGTGTTCAGAGTGGTATGGCCGTAAACGAGGAGTGCAGCCACACACAGGCTCTTTATAGGTGAGACAGACCCGGGTCAAGTCACTGTGCACACAAAGATACCAAACTACGTTTTTGGAAAATAATTTATGATCCAAATCAACATTTAAAGCTTTGGTGATGGAGGGTTAGGTCAGGAGAAATGAATTTCTCCTCTTTTCCTCTCCTTTTCTCTCTTTTTTTTCTTATCTTGTCTTCTACCCCAGTGTCATTTAGTAAATATTATTGCCGCATTTTACACTTCACTCAATGCTGCACAGCTGTAGAACTTTCTTCATCTTTGTTCATATAATTGTGATGTTGAATAATTAGCCAATTGAAAGAGGTTCTCAGTTATATTCCTTTTTAAAGCTCTTTAAATGTTATTGTACTTTTGTACAGCTGTGCAGCATTGAGTGAAGTGTAAAAAGCTGCAATAATATTTCCTGAAATGACAGTGAAGGAGAAACAGCGCCCCCTGCTGCTTAGAGGGCGAAAATGCTTACGGCACCGGGTATTCCCAGGCGGTCTCCCATCCAAGTACTAACCCGGCCCGACCCTGCTTAGCTTCCGAGATCGGGCATGTTCAGAGTGGTATGGCCGTAAACGAGGAGTGCAGCCACACACAGGCTCTTTATAGGTGAGACAGACCCGGGTCAAGTCATTGTGTACACACAACTATGTTAAAGTTCATGAATATCACAATTAACATGATGCCTTCATTAGAAACACACATTTCTGGTTAGTCAAGTCTTACCTCATGAAACTGATAATCCACACATAGAACATAAAAAGTGACCACTAACAACTCCTACGCTCACGATGGTCATCATCATCATCTTCATCATCTTCATCATCATCTTCATCATCACACAGTGGCTCGTCTCATTCACTTCTCATGTGCATTTATTCTTCATATATTATGACCATGTACAATACTGGTTTTCTGATTGTGTGCTTTCATATATCTTTCCTAATGTAACTTCAATGTTTTTTGAAATGTTTATGGGTTCAAAGCCAGCTGGAACCATCTTTGGCTTTTCCTCACTTCCACACACACACACACACACACACACGGTCTCTCTCTCTCTCTCTCTCTCTCTCTCTCTCTCTCTCTCTCTCTCTCTGTGTGTGTGGGGAGGGGGCGTATACAGAATACCAGGACAGAGGGAGTGTTAATTTGCAAATTGTAGAAGTTTCTCAGTTATATTCCTTTTTAAAGCTCTTTAAATGTTATTGTACTTTTGTACAGCTGTGCAGCATTGAGTGAAGTGTAAAAAGCTGCAATAATATTTCCTGAAATGACAGTGAAGGAGAAACAGCGCCCCCCGCTGCTTAGAGGGCGAAAATGCTTACGGCACCGGGTATTCCCAGGCGGTCTCCCATCCAAGTACTAACCCGGCCCGACCCTGCTTAGCTTCCGAGATCGGACGAGATCGGGCGTGTTCAGAGTGGTATGGCCGTAAACGAGGAGTGCAGCCACACACAGGCTCTTTATAGGTGAGACAGACCCGGGTCAAGTCATTGTGTACACACAACTACATTAAAGTTCATGAATATCACAATTAACATGATGCCTTCATTAGAAACACACATTTCTGGTTAGTCAAGTCTTACCTCATGAAACTGATAATCCACACATAGAACATAAAAAGTGACCACTAACAACTCCTACGCTCACGATGGTCATCATCATCATCTTCATCATCTTCATCATCATCTTCATCATCACACAGTGGCTCGTCTCATTCACTTCTCATGTGCATTTATTCTTCATATATTATGACCATGTACAATACTGGTTTTCTGATTGTGTGCTTTCATATATCTTTCCTAATGTAACTTCAATGTTTTTTGAAATGTTTATGGGTTCAAAGCCAGCTGGAACCATCTTTGGCTTTTCCTCACTTCCACACACACACACACACACACACACGGTCTCTCTCTCTCTCTCTCTCTCTCTCTCTCTCTCTCTCTCTCTCTCTCTCTCTCTCTCTCTCTCTCTCTCTCTGTGTGTGGGGAGGGGGCGTATACAGAATACCAGGACATAGGGAGTGTTAATTTGCAAATTGTAGAAGTTTCTCAGTTATATTCCTTTTTAAAGCTCTTTAAATGTTATTGTACGTTTGTACAGCTGTGCAGCATTGAGTGAAGTGTAAAAAGCTGCAATAATATTTCCTGAAATGACAGTGAAGGAGAAACAGCGCCCCCCGCTGCTTAGAGGGCGAAAATGCTTACGGCACCGGGTATTCCCAGGCGGTCTCCCATCCAAGTACTAACCCGGCCCGACCCTGCTTAGCTTCTGAGATCGGACGAGATCGGGCGTGTTCAGAGTGGTATGGCCGTAAACGAGGAGTGCAGCCACACACAGGCTCTTTATAGGTGAGACAGACCCGGGTCAAGTCATTGTGTACACACAACTACGTTAAAGTTCATGAATATCACAATTAACATGATGCCTTCATTAGAAACACACATTTCTGGTTAGTCAAGTCTTACCTCATGAAACTGATAATCCACACATAGAACATAAAAAGTGACCACTAACAACTCCTACGCTCACGATGGTCATCATCATCATCTTCATCATCTTCATCATCATCTTCATCATCACACAGTGGCTCGTCTCATTCACTTCTCATGTGCATTTATTCTTCATATATTATGACCATGTACAATACTGGTTTTCTGATTGTGTGCTTTCATATATCTTTCCTAATGTAACTTCAATGTTTTTTGAAATGTTTATGGGTTCAAAGCCAGCTGGAACCATCTTTGGCTTTTCCTCACTTCCACACACACACACACGGTCTCTCTCTCTCTCTCTCTCTCTCTCTCTCTCTCCCTCTCTCTCTCTCTCTCTCTCTCTCTCTGTGTGTGTGGGGAGGGGGCGTATAGAGAATACCAGGACGGAGGGAGTGTTAATTTGCAAATTGTAGAAGTTTCTCAGTTATATTCCTTTTTAAAGCTCTTTAAATGTTATTGTACTTTTGTACAGCTGTGCAGCATTGAGTGAAGTGTAAAAAGCTGCAATAATATTTCCTGAAATGACAGTGAAGGAGAAACAGCGCCCCCCGCTGCTTAGAGGGCGAAAATGCTTACGGCACCGGGTATTCCCAGGCGGTCTTCCATCCAAGTACTAACCCGGCCCGACCCTGCTTAGCTTCCGAGATCGGACGAGATCGGGCGTGTTCAGAGTGGTATGGCCGTAAACGAGGAGTGCAGCCACACACAGGCTCTTTATAGGTGAGACAGACCCGGGTCAAGTCACTGTGCACACAAAGATACCAAACTACGTTTTTGGAAAATAATTTATGATCCAAATCAACATTTAAAGCTTTGGTGATGGAGGGTTAGGTCAGGAGAAATGAATTTCTCCTCTTTTCCTCTCCTTTTCTCTCTTTTTTTTCTTATCTTGTCTTCTACCCCAGTGTCATTTAGTAAATATTATTGCCGCATTTTACACTTCACTCAATGCTGCACAGCTGTAGAACTTTCTTCATCTTTGTTCATATAATTGTGATGTTGAATAATTAGCCAATTGAAAGAGGTTCTCAGTTATATTCCTTTTTAAAGCTCTTTAAATGTTATTGTACTTTTGTACAGCTGTGCAGCATTGAGTGAAGTGTAAAAAGCTGCAATAATATTTCCTGAAATGACAGTGAAGGAGAAACAGCGCCCCCCGCTGCTTAGAGGGCGAAAATGCTTACGGCACCGGGTATTCCCAGGCGGTCTTCCATCCAAGTACTAACCCGGCCCGACCCTGCTTAGCTTCCGAGATCGGACGAGATCGGGCGTGTTCAGAGTGGTATGGCCGTAAACGAGGAGTGCAGCCACACACAGGCTCTTTATAGGTGAGACAGACCCGGGTCAAGTCACTGTGCACACAAAGATACCAAACTACGTTTTTGGAAAATAATTTATGATCCAAATCAACATTTAAAGCTTTGGTGATGGAGGGTTAGGTCAGGAGAAATGAATTTCTCCTCTTTTCCTCTCCTTTTCTCTCTTTTTTTTCTTATCTTGTCTTCTACCCCAGTGTCATTTAGTAAATATTATTGCCGCATTTTACACTTCACTCAATGCTGCACAGCTGTAGAACTTTCTTCATCTTTGTTCATATAATTGTGATGTTGAATAATTAGCCAATTGAAAGAGGTTCTCAGTTATATTCCTTTTTAAAGCTCTTTAAATGTTATTGTACTTTTGTACAGCTGTGCAGCATTGAGTGAAGTGTAAAAAGCTGCAATAATATTTCCTGAAATGACAGTGAAGGAGAAACAGCGCCCCCCGCTGCTTAGAGGGCGAAAATGCTTACGGCACCGGGTATTCCCAGGCGGTCTCCCATCCAAGTACTAACCCGGCCCGACCCTGCTTAGCTTCCGAGATCGGACGAGATCGGGCGTGTTCAGAGTGGTATGGCCGTAAACGAGGAGTGCAGCCACACACAGGCTCTTTATAGGTGAGACAGACCCGGGTCAAGTCATTGTGTACACACAACTACGTTAAAGTTCATGAATATCACAATTAACATGATGCCTTCATTAGAAACACACATTTCTGGTTAGTCAAGTCTTACCTCATGAAACTGATAATCCACACATAGAACATAAAAAGTGACCACTAACAACTCCTACGCTCACGATGGTCATCATCATCATCTTCATCATCTTCATCATCATCTTCATCATCACACAGTGGCTCGTCTCATTCACTTCTCATGTGCATTTATTCTTCATATATTATGACCATGTACAATACTGGTTTTCTGATTGTGTGCTTTCATATATCTTTCCTAATGTAACTTCAATGTTTTTTGAAATGTTTATGGGTTCAAAGCCAGCTGGAACCATCTTTGGCTTTTCCTCACTTCCACACACACACACACGGTCTCTCTCTCTCTCTCTCTCTCTCTCTCTCTCTCCCTCTCTCTCTCTCTCTCTCTCTCTCTCTGTGTGTGTGGGGAGGGGGCGTATACAGAATACCAGGACGGAGGGAGTGTTAATTTGCAAATTGTAGAAGTTTCTCAGTTATATTCCTTTTTAAAGCTCTTTAAATGTTATTGTACTTTTGTACAGCTGTGCAGCATTGAGTGAAGTGTAAAAAGCTGCAATAATATTTCCTGAAATGACAGTGAAGGAGAAACAGCGCCCCCCGCTGCTTAGAGGGCGAAAATGCTTACGGCACCGGGTATTCCCAGGCGGTCTTCCATCCAAGTACTAACCCGGCCCGACCCTGCTTAGCTTCCGAGATCGGACGAGATCGGGCGTGTTCAGAGTGGTATGGCCGTAAACGAGGAGTGCAGCCACACACAGGCTCTTTATAGGTGAGACAGACCCGGGTCAAGTCACTGTGCACACAAAGATACCAAACTACGTTTTTGGAAAATAATTTATGATCCAAATCAACATTTAAAGCTTTGGTGATGGAGGGTTAGGTCAGGAGAAATGAATTTCTCCTCTTTTCCTCTCCTTTTCTCTCTTTTTTTTCTTATCTTGTCTTCTACCCCAGTGTCATTTAGTGAATATTATTGCCGCATTTTACACTTCACTCAATGCTGCACAGCTGTAGAACTTTCTTCATCTTTGTTCATATAATTGTGATGTTGAATAATTAGCCAATTGAAAGAGGTTCTCAGTTATATTCCTTTTTAAAGCTCTTTAAATGTTATTGTACTTTTGTACAGCTGTGCAGCATTGAGTGAAGTGTAAAAAGCTGCAATAATATTTCCTGAAATGACAGTGAAGGAGAAACAGCGCCCCCCGCTGCTTAGAGGGCGAAAATGCTTACGGCACCGGGTATTCCCAGGCGGTCTCCCATCCAAGTACTAACCCGGCCCGACCCTGCTTAGCTTCCGAGATCGGACGAGATCGGGCGTGTTCAGAGTGGTATGGCCGTAAACGAGGAGTGCAGCCACACACAGGCTCTTTATAGGTGAGACAGACCCGGGTCAAGTCACTGTGCACACAAAGATACCAAACTACGTTTTTGGAAAATAATTTATGATCCAAATCAACATTTAAAGCTTTGGTGATGGAGGGTTAGGTCAGGAGAAATGAATTTCTCCTCTTTTCCTCTCCTTTTCTCTCTTTTTTTTCTTATCTTGTCTTCTACCCCAGTGTCATTTAGTAAATATTATTGTCGCATTTTACACTTCACTCAATGCTGCACAGCTGTAGAACTTTCTTCATCTTTGTTCATATAATTGTGATGTTGAATAATTAGCCAATTGAAAGAGGTTCTCAGTTATATTCCTTTTTAAAGCTCTTTAAATGTTATTGTACTTTTGTACAGCTGTGCAGCATTGAGTGAAGTGTAAAAAGCTGCAATAATATTTCCTGAAATGACAGTGAAGGAGAAACAGCGCCCCCCGCTGCTTAGAGGGCGAAAATGCTTACGGCACCGGGTATTCCCAGGCGGTCTCCCATCCAAGTACTAACCCGGCCCGACCCTGCTTAGCTTCCGAGATCGGACGAGATCGGGCGTGTTCAGAGTGGTATGGCCGTAAACGAGGAGTGCAGCCACACACAGGCTCTTTATAGGTGAGACAGACCCGGGTCAAGTCATTGTGTGCACACAACTACGTTAAAGTTCATGAATATCACAATTAACATGATGCCTTCATTAGAAACACACATTTCTGGTTAGTCAAGTCTTACCTCATGAAACTGATAATCCACACATAGAACATAAAAAGTGACCACTAACAACTCCTACGCTCACGATGGTCATCATCATCATCTTCATCATCTTCATCATCATCTTCATCATCACACAGTGGCTCGTCTCATTCACTTCTCATGTGCATTTATTCTTCATATATTATGACCATGTACAATACTGGTTTTCTGATTGTGTGCTTTCATATATCTTTCCTAATGTAACTTCAATGTTTTTTGAAATGTTTATGGGTTCAAAGCCAGCTGGAACCATCTTTGGCTTTTCCTCACTTCCACACACACACACACACACACACACGGTCTCTCTCTCTCTCGCTCTCTCTCTCTCTCTCTGTGTGTGGGGAGGGGGCGTATACAGAATACCAGGACAGAGGGAGTGTTAATTTGCAAATTGTAGAAGTTTCTCAGTTATATTCCTTTTTAAAGCTCTTTAAATGTTATTGTACTTGTGTACAGCTGTGCAGCATTGAGTGAAGTGTAAAAAGCTGCAATAATATTTCCTGAAATGACAGTGAAGGAGAAACAGCGCCCCCCGCTGCTTAGAGGGCGAAAATGCTTACGGCCCCGGGTATTCCCAGGCGGTCTCCCATCCAAGTACTAACCCGGCCCGACCCTGCTTAGCTTCCGAGATCGGACGAGATCGGGCGTGTTCAGTGTGGTATGGCCGTAAACGAGGAGTGCAGCCACACACAGGCTCTTTATAGGTGAGACAGACCCGGGTCAAGTCACTGTGCACACAAAGATACCAAACTACGTTTTTGGAAAATAATTTATGATCCAAATCAACATTTAAAGCTTTGGTGATGGAGGGTTAGGTCAGGAGAAATGAATTTCTCCTCTTTTCCTCTCCTTTTCTCTCTTTTTTTTCTTATCTTGTCTTCTACCCCAGTGTCATTTAGTAAATATTATTGTCGCATTTTACACTTCACTCAATGCTGCACAGCTGTAGAACTTTCTTCATCTTTGTTCATATAATTGTGATGTTGAATAATTAGCCAATTGAAAGAGGTTCTCAGTTATATTCCTTTTTAAAGCTCTTTAAATGTTATTGTACTTTTGTACAGCTGTGCAGCATTGAGTGAAGTGTAAAAAGCTGCAATAATATTTCCTGAAATGACAGTGAAGGAGAAACAGCGCCCCCCGCTGCTTAGAGTGCAAAAATGCTTACGGCACCGGGTATTCCCAGGCGGTCTCCCATCCAAGTACTAACCCGGCCTGACCCTGCTTAGCTTCCGAGATCGGACGAGATCGGGCATGTTCAGAGTGGTATGGCCGTAAACGAGGAGTGCAGCCACACACAGGCTCTTTATAGGTGAGACAGACCCGGGTCAAGTCATTGTGTACACACAACTATGTTAAAGTTCATGAATATCACAATTAACATGATGCCTTCATTAGAAACACACATTTCTGGTTAGTCAAGTCTTACCTCATGAAACTGATAATCCACACATAGAACATAAAAAGTGACCACTAACAACTCCTACGCTCACGATGGTCATCATCTTCATCATCTTCATCATCATCTTCATCATCACACAGTGGCTCGTCTCATTCACTTCTCATGTGCATTTATTCTTCATATATTATGACCATGTACAATACTGGTTTTCTGATTGTGTGCTTTCATATATCTTTCCTAATGTAACTTCAATGTTTTTTGAAATGTTTATGGGTTCAAAGCCAGCTGGAACCATCTTTGGCTTTTCCTCACTTCCACACACACACACACACACACACACGGTCTCTCTCTCTCTCTCTCTCTCTCTCTCTCTCTCTCTCTCTCTGTGTGTGGGGAGGGGGCGTATACAGAATACCAGGACAGAGGGAGTGTTAATTTGCAAATTGTAGAAGTTTCTCAGTTATATTCCTTTTTAAAGCTCTTTAAATGTTATTGTACTTTTGTACAGCTGTGCAGCATTGAGTGAAGTGTAAAAAGCTGCAATAATATTTCCTGAAATGACAGTGAAGGAGAAACAGCGCCCCCCGCTGCTTAGAGGGCGAAAATGCTTACGGCACCGGGTATTCCCAGGCGGTCTCCCATCCAAGTACTAACCCGGCCCGACCCTGCTTAGCTTCCGAGATCGGACGAGATCGGGCGTGTTCAGAGTGGTATGGCCGTAAACGAGGAGTGCAGCCACACACAGGCTCTTTATAGGTGAGACAGACCCGGGTCAAGTCACTGTGCACACAAAGATACCAAACTACGTTTTTGGAAAATAATTTATGATCCAAATCAACATTTAAAGCTTTGGTGATGGAGGGTTAGGTCAGGAGAAATGAATTTCTCCTCTTTTCCTCTCCTTTTCTCTCTTTTTTTTCTTATCTTGTCTTCTACCCCAGTGTCATTTAGTAAATATTATTGTCGCATTTTACACTTCACTCAATGCTGCACAGCTGTAGAACTTTCTTCATCTTTGTTCATATAATTGTGATGTTGAATAATTAGCCAATTGAAAGAGGTTCTCAGTTATATTCCTTTTTAAAGCTCTTTAAATGTTATTGTACTTTTGTACAGCTGTGCAGCATTGAGTGAAGTGTAAAAAGCTGCAATAATATTTCCTGAAATGACAGTGAAGGAGAAACAGCGCCCCCCGCTGCTTAGAGGGCGAAAATGCTTACGGCACCGGGTATTCCCAGGCGGTCTCCCATCCAAGTACTAACCCGGCCCGACCCTGCTTAGCTTCCGAGATCGGACGAGATCGGGCGTGTTCAGAGTGGTATGGCCGTAAACGAGGAGTGCAGCCACACACAGGCTCTTTATAGGTGAGACAGACCCGGGTCAAGTCATTGTGTACACACAACTACGTTAAAGTTCATGAATATCACAATTAACATGATGCCTTCATTAGAAACACACATTTCTGGTTAGTCAAGTCTTACCTCATGAAACTGATAATCCACACATAGAACATAAAAAGTGACCACTAACAACTCCTACGCTCACGATGGTCATCATCATCATCTTCATCATCTTCATCATCATCTTCATCATCACACAGTGGCTCGTCTCATTCACTTCTCATGTGCATTTATTCTTTATATATTATGACCATGTACAATACTGGTTTTCTGATTGTGTGCTTTCATATATCTTTCCTAATGTAACTTCAATGTTTTTTGAAATGTTTATGGGTTCAAAGCCAGCTGGAACCATCTTTGGCTTTTCCTCACTTCCACACACACACACACACACACACACGGTCTCTCTCTCTCTCTCTCTCTCTCTCTCTCTCTGTGTGTGGGGAGGGGGCGTATACAGAATACCAGGACAGAGGGAGTGTTAATTTGCAAATTGTAGAAGTTTCTCAGTTATATTCCTTTTTAAAGCTCTTTAAATGTCATTGTACTTTTGTACAGCTGTGCAGCATTGAGTGAAGTGTAAAAAGCTGCAATAATATTTCCTGAAATGACAGTGAAGGAGAAACAGCGCCCCCCGCTGCTTAGAGGGCGAAAATGCTTACGGCACCGGGTATTCCCAGGCGGTCTCCCATCCAAGTACTAACCCGGCCCGACCCTGCTTAGCTTCCGAGATCGGACGAGATCGGGCGTGTTCAGAGTGGTATGGCCGTAAACGAGGAGTGCAGCCACACACAGGCTCTTTATAGGTGAGACAGACCCGGGTCAAGTCACTGTGCACACAAAGATACCAAACTACGTTTTTGGAAAATAATTTATGATCCAAATCAACATTTAAAGCTTTGGTGATGGAGGGTTAGGTCAGGAGAAATGAATTTCTCCTCTTTTCCTCTCCTTTTCTCTCTTTTTTTTCTTATCTTGTCTTCTACCCCAGTGTCATTTAGTAAATATTATTGTCGCATTTTACACTTCACTCAATGCTGCACAGCTGTAGAACTTTCTTCATCTTTGTTCATATAATTGTGATGTTGAATAATTAGCCAATTGAAAGAGGTTCTCAGTTATATTCCTTTTTAAAGCTCTTTAAATGTTATTGTACTTTTGTACAGCTGTGCAGCATTGAGTGAAGTGTAAAAAGCTGCAATAATATTTCCTGAAATGACAGTGAAGGAGAAACAGCGCCCCCCGCTGCTTAGAGGGCAAAAATGCTTACGGCACCGGGTATTCCCAGGCGGTCTCCCATCCAAGTACTAACCCGGCCCGACCCTGCTTAGCTTCCGAGATCAGACGAGATCGGGCATGTTCAGAGTGGTATGGCCGTAAACGAGGAGTGCAGCCACACACAGGCTCTTTATAGGTGAGACAGACCCGGGTCAAGTCATTGTGTACACACAACTACGTTAAAGTTCATGAATATCACAATTAACATGATGCCTTCATTAGAAACACACATTTCTGGTTAGTCAAGTCTTACCTCATGAAACTGATAATCCACACATAGAACATAAAAAGTGACCACTAACAACTCCTACGCTCACGATGGTCATCATCATCATCTTCATCATCTTCATCATCATCTTCATCATCACACAGTGGCTCGTCTCATTCACTTCTCATGTGCATTTATTCTTCATATATTATGACCATGTACAATACTGGTTTTCTGATTGTGTGCTTTCATATATCTTTCCTAATGTAACTTCAATGTTTTTTGAAATGTTTATGGGTTCAAAGCCAGCTGGAACCATCTTTGGCTTTTCCTCACTTCCACACACACACACACACACACACACGGTCTCTCTCTCTCTCTCTCTCTCTCTCTCTCTCTCTCTCTCTCTCTCTCTCTGTGTGTGTGGGGAGGGGGCGTATACAGAATACCAGGACAGAGGGAGTGTTAATTTGCAAATTGTAGAAGTTTCTCAGTTATATTCCTTTTTAAAGCTCTTTAAATGTTATTGTACTTTTGTACAGCTGTGCAGCATTGAGTGAAGTGTAAAAAGCTGCAATAATATTTCCTGAAATGACAGTGAAGGAGAAACAGCGCCCCCCGCTGCTTAGAGGGCAAAAATGCATGCGGCACCGGGTATTCCCAGGCGGTCTCCCATCCAAGTACTAACCCGGCCCGACCCTGCTTAGCTTCCGAGATCGGACGAGATCGGGCGTGTTCAGAGTGGTATGGCCGTAAACGAGGAGTGCAGCCACACACAGGCTCTTTATGGGTGAGACAGACCCGGGTCAAGTCAGTGTGTACACACAACTACATTAAAGTTCATGAATATCACAATTAACATGATGCCTTCATTAGAAACACACATTTCTGGTTAGTCAAGTCTTACCTCATGAAACTGATAATCCACACATAGAACATAAAAAGTGACCACTAACAACTCCTACGCTCACGATGGTCATCATCATCATCTTCATCATCTTCATCATCATCTTCATCATCACACAGTGGCTCGTCTCATTCACTTCTCATGTGCATTTATTCTTCATATATTATGACCATGTACAATACTGGTTTTCTGATTGTGTGCTTTCATATATCTTTCCTAATGTAACTTCAATGTTTTTTGAAATGTTTATGGGTTCAAAGCCAGCTGGAACCATCTTTGGCTTTTCCTCACTTCCACACACACACACACACACACACACGGTCTCTCTCTCTCTCTCTCTCTCTCTCTCTCTCTCTCTCTCTCTCTCTCTCTCTCTGTGTGTGGGGAGGGGGCGTATACAGAATACCAGGACATAGGGAGTGTTAATTTGCAAATTGTAGAAGTTTCTCAGTTATATTCCTTTTTAAAGCTCTTTAAATGTTATTGTACGTTTGTACAGCTGTGCAGCATTGAGTGAAGTGTAAAAAGCTGCAATAATATTTCCTGAAATGACAGTGAAGGAGAAACAGCGCCCCCCGCTGCTTAGAGGGCGAAAATGCTTACGGCACCGGGTATTCCCAGGCGGTCTCCCATCCAAGTACTAACCCGGCCCGACCCTGCTTAGCTTCCGAGATCGGACGAGATCGGGCGTGTTCAGTGTGGTATGGCCGTAAACGAGGCGTGCAGCCACACACAGGCTCTTTATAGGTGAGACAGACCCGGGTCAAGTCATTGTGTACACACAACTACGTTAAAGTTCATGAATATCACAATTAACATGATGCCTTCATTAGAAACACACATTTCTGGTTAGTCAAGTCTTACCTCATGAAACTGATAATCCACACATAGAACATAAAAAGTGACCACTAACAACTCCTACGCTCACGATGGTCATCATCATCATCTTCATCATCTTCATCATCATCTTCATCATCACACAGTGGCTCGTCTCATTCACTTCTCATGTGCATTTATTCTTCATATATTATGACCATGTCCAATACTGGTTTTCTGATTGTGTGCTTTCATATATCTTTCCTAATGTAACTTCAATGTTTTTTGAAATGTTTATGGGTTCAAAGCCAGCTGGAACCATCTTTGGCTTTTCCTCACTTCCACACACACACACACGGTCTCTCTCTCTCTCTCTCTCTCTCTCTCTCTCTCCCTCTCTCTCTCTCTCTCTCTCTCTCTCTGTGTGTGTGGGGAGGGGGCGTATACAGAATACCAGGACGGAGGGAGTGTTAATTTGCAAATTGTATAAGTTTCTCAGTTATATTCCTTTTTAAAGCTCTTTAAATGTTATTGTACTTTTGTACAGCTGTGCAGCATTGAGTGAAGTGTAAAAAGCTGCAATAATATTTCCTGAAATGACAGTGAAGGAGAAACAGCGCCCCCCGCTGCTTAGAGGGCGAAAATGCTTACGGCACCGGGTATTCCCAGGCGGTCTTCCATCCAAGTACTAACCCGGCCCGACCCTGCTTAGCTTCCGAGATCGGACGAGATCGGGCGTGTTCAGAGTGGTATGGCCGTAAACGAGGAGTGCAGCCACACACAGGCTCTTTATAGGTGAGACAGACCCGGGTCAAGTCACTGTGCACACAAAGATACCAAACTACGTTTTTGGAAAATAATTTATGATCCAAATCAACATTTAAAGCTTTGGTGATGGAGGGTTAGGTCAGGAGAAATGAATTTCTCCTCTTTTCCTCTCCTTTTCTCTCTTTTTTTTCTTATCTTGTCTTCTACCCCAGTGTCATTTAGTAAATATTATTGCCGCATTTTACACTTCACTCAATGCTGCACAGCTGTAGAACTTTCTTCATCTTTGTTCATATAATTGTGATGTTGAATAATTAGCCAATTGAAAGAGGTTCTCAGTTATATTCCTTTTTAAAGCTCTTTAAATGTTATTGTACTTTTGTACAGCTGTGCAGCATTGAGTGAAGTGTAAAAAGCTGCAATAATATTTCCTGAAATGACAGTGAAGGAGAAACAGCGACCCCCGCTGCTTAGAGGGCGAAAATGCTTACGGCACCGGGTATTCCCAGGCAGTCTTCCATCCAAGTACTAACCCGGCCCGACCCTGCTTAGCTTCCGAGATCGGACGAGATCGGGCGTGTTCAGAGTGGTATGGCCGTAAACGAGGAGTGCAGCCACACACAGGCTCTTTATAGGTGAGACAGACCCGGGTCAAGTCACTGTGCACACAAAGATACCAAACTACGTTTTTGGAAAATAATTTATGATCCAAATCAACATTTAAAGCTTTGGTGATGGAGGGTTAGGTCAGGAGAAATGAATTTCTCCTCTTTTCCTCTCCTTTTCTCTCTTTTTTTTCTTATCTTGTCTTCTACCCCAGTGTCATTTAGTAAATATTATTGCCGCATTTTACACTTCACTCAATGCTGCACAGCTGTAGAACTTTCTTCATCTTTGTTCATATAATTGTGATGTTGAATAATTAGCCAATTGAAAGAGGTTCTCAGTTATATTCCTTTTTAAAGCTCTTTAAATGTTATTGTACTTTTGTACAGCTGTGCAGCATTGAGTGAAGTGTAAAAAGCTGCAATAATATTTCCTGAAATGACAGTGAAGGAGAAACAGCGCCCCCCGCTGCTTAGAGGGCGAAAATGCTTACGGCACCGGGTATTCCCAGGCGGTCTCCCATCCAAGTACTAACCCGGCCCGACCCTGCTTAGCTTCCGAGATCGGACGAGATCGGGCGTGTTCAGAGTGGTATGGCCGTAAACGAGGAGTGCAGCCACACACAGGCTCTTTATAGGTGAGACAGACCCGGGTCAAGTCACTGTGCACACAAAGATACCAAACTACGTTTTTGGAAAATAATTTATGATCCAAATCAACATTTAAAGCTTTGGTGATGGAGGGTTAGGTCAGGAGAAATGAATTTCTCCTCTTTTCCTCTCCTTTTCTCTCTTTTTTTCCTTATCTTGTCTTCTACCCCAGTGTCATTTAGTAAATATTATTGCCGCATTTTACACTTCACTCAATGCTGCACAGCTGTAGAACTTTCTTCATCTTTGTTCATATAATTGTGATGTTGAATAATTAGCCAATTGAAAGAGGTTCTCAGTTATATTCCTTTTTAAAGCTCTTTAAATGTTATTGTACTTTTGTACAGCTGTGCAGCATTGAGTGAAGTGTAAAAAGCTGCAATAATATTTCCTGAAATGACAGTGAAGGAGAAACAGCGCCCCCCGCTGCTTAGAGGGCGAAAATGCTTACGGCACCGGGTATTCCCAGGCGGTCTCCCATCCAAGTACTAACCCGGCCCGACCCTGCTTAGCTTCCGAGATCGGACGAGATCGGGTGTGTTCAGAGTGGTATGGCCGTAAACGAGGAGTGCAGCCACACACAGGCTCTTTATAGGTGAGACAGACCCGGGTCAAGTCATTGTGTACACACAACTACGTTAAAGTTCATGAATATCACAATTAACATGATGCCTTCATTAGAAACACACATTTCTGGTTAGTCAAGTCTTACCTCATGAAACTGATAATCCACACATAGAACATAAAAAGTGACCACTAACAACTCCTACGCTCACGATGGTCATCATCATCATCTTCATCATCTTCATCATCATCTTCATCATCACACAGTGGCTCGTCTCATTCACTTCTCATGTGCATTTATTCTTCATATATTATGACCATGTACAATACTGGTTTTCTGATTGTGTGCTTTCATATATCTTTCCTAATGTAACTTCAATGTTTTTTGAAATGTTTATGGGTTCAAAGCCAGCTGGAACCATCTTTGGCTTTTCCTCACTTCCACACACACACACACACACACGGTCTCTCTCTCTCTCTCTCTCTTTCTCTCTCTCTCTCTGTGTGTGGGGAGGGGGCGTATACAGAATACCAGGACAGAGGGAGTGTTAATTTGCAAATTGTAGAAGTTTCTCAGTTAAATTCCTTTTTAAAGCTCTTTAAATGTTATTGTACTTTTGTACAGCTGTGCAGCATTGAGTGAAGTGTAAAAAGCTGCAATAATATTTCCTGAAATGACAGTGAAGGAGAAACAGCGCCCCCCGCTGCTTAGAGGGCGAAAATGCTTACGGCACCGGGTATTCCCAGGCGGTCTCCCATCCAAGTACTAACCCGGCCCAACCCTGCTTAGCTTCCGAGATCGGACAAGATCGGGCGTGTTCAGTGTGGTATGGCCGTAAACGAGGAGTGCAGCCACACACAGGCTCTTTATAGGTGAGACAGACCCGGGTCAAGTCACTGTGCACACAAAGATACCAAACTACGTTTTTGGAAAATAATTTATGATCCAAATCAACATTTAAAGCTTTGGTGATGGAGGGTTAGGTCAGGAGAAATTAATTTCTCCTCTTTTCCTCTCCTTTTCTCTCTTTTTTTTCTTATCTTGTCTTCTACCCCAGTGTCATTTAGTAAATATTATTGTCGCATTTTACACTTCACTCAATGCTGCACAGCTGTAGAACTTTCTTCATCTTTGTTCATATAATTGTGATGTTGAATAATTAGCCAATTGAAAGAGGTTCTCAGTTATATTCCTTTTTAAAGCTCTTTAAATGTTATTGTACTTTTGTACAGCTGTGCAGCATTGAGTGAAGTGTAAAAAGCTGCAATAATATTTCCTGAAATGACAGTGAAGGAGAAACAGCGCCCCCCGCTGCTTAGAGGGCAAAAATGCTTACGGCACCGGGTATTCCCAGGCGGTCTCCCATCCAAGTACTAACCCGGCCCGACCCTGCTTAGCTTCCGGGATCGGACGAGATCGGGCGTGTTCAGAGTGGTATGGCCGTAAACGAGGAGTGCAGCCACACACAGGCTCTTTATAGGTGAGACAGACCCGGGTCAAGTCATTGTGTACACACAACTACGTTAAAGTTCATGAATATCACAATTAACATGATGCCTTCATTAGAAACACACATTTCTGGTTAGTCAAGTCTTACCTCATGAAACTGATAATCCACACATAGAACATAAAAAGTGACCACTAACAACTCCTACGCTCACGATGGTCATCATCATCATCTTCATCATCTTCATCATCATCTTCATCATCACACAGTGGCTCGTCTCATTCACTTCTCATGTGCATTTATTCTTCATATATTATGACCATGTACAATACTGGTTTTCTGATTGTGTGCTTTCATATATCTTTCCTAATGTAACTTCAATGTTTTTTGAAATGTTTATGGGTTCAAAGCCAGCTGGAACCATCTTTGGCTTTTCCTCACTTCCACACACACACACACACACACACACGGTCTCTCTCTCTCTCTCTCTCTCTCTCTCTCTGTGTGTGGGGAGGGGGCGTATACAGAATACCAGGACAGAGGGAGTGTTAATTTGCAAATTGTAGAAGTTTCTCAGTTATATTCCTTTTTAAAGTTCTTTAAATGTTATTGTACTTTTGTACAGCTGTGCAGCATTGAGTGAAGTGTAAAAAGCTGCAATAATATTTCCTGAAATGACAGTGAAGGAGAAACAGCGCCCCCCGCTGCTTAGAGGGCAAAAATGCTTACGGCACCGGGTATTCCCAGGCGGTCTCCCATCCAAGTACTAACCCGGCCCGACCCTGCTTAGCTTCCGAGATCGGACGAGATCGGGCGTGTTCAGAGTGGTATGGCCGTAAACGAGGAGTGCAGCCACACACAGGCTCTTTATAGGTGAGACAGACCCGGGTCAAGTCACTGTGCACACAAAGATACCAAACTACGTTTTTGGAAAATAATTTATGATCCAAATCAACATTTAAAGCTTTGGTGATGGAGGGTTAGGTCAGGAGAAATGAATTTCTCCTCTTTTCCTCTCCTTTTCTCTCTTTTTTTTCTTATCTTGTCTTCTACCCCAGTGTCATTTAGTAAATATTATTGTCGCATTTTACACTTCACTCAATGCTGCACAGCTGTAGAACTTTCTTCATCTTTGTTCATATAATTGTGATGTTGAATAATTAGCCAATTGAAAGAGGTTCTCAGTTATATTCCTTTTTAAAGCTCTTTAAATGTTATTGTACTTTTGTACAGCTGTGCAGCATTGAGTGAAGTGTAAAAAGCTGCAATAATATTTCCTGAAATGACAGTGAAGGAGAAACAGCGCCCCCCGCTGCTTAGAGGGCGAAAATGCTAACGGCACCGGGTATTCCCAGGCAGTCTCCCATCCAAGTACTAACCCGGCCCGACCCTGCTTAGCTTCCGAGATCGGACGAGATCGGGCCTGTTCAGAGTGGTATGGCCGTAAACGAGGAGTGCAGCCACACACAGGCTCTTTATAGGTGAGACAGACCCGGGTCAAGTCACTGTGCACACAAAGATACCAAACTACGTTTTTGGAAAATAATTTATGATCCAAATCAACATTTAAAGCTTTGGTGATGGAGGGTTAGGTCAGGAGAAATGAATTTCTCCTCTTTTCCTCTCCTTTTCTCTCTTTTTTTTCTTATCTTGTCTTCTACCCCAGTGTCATTTAGTAAATATTATTGTCGCATTTTACACTTCACTCAATGCTGCACAGCTGTAGAACTTTCTTCATCTTTGTTCATATAATTGTGATGTTGAATAATTAGCCAATTGAAAGAGGTTCTCAGTTATATTCCTTTTTAAAGCTCTTTAAATGTTATTGTACTTTTGTACAGCTGTGCAGCATTGAGTGAAGTGTAAAAAGCTGCAATAATATTTCCTGAAATGACAGTGAAGGAGAAACAGCGCCCCCCGCTGCTTAGATGGCAAAAATGCTTACGGCACCGGGTATTCCCAGGCGGTCTCCCATCCAAGTACTAACCCGGCCCGACCCTGCTTAGCTTCCGAGATCGGACGAGATCGGGCATGTTCAGAGTGGTATGGCCGTAAACGAGGAGTGCAGCCACACACAGGCTCTTTATAGGTGAGACAGACCCGGGTCAAGTCATTGTGTACACACAACTACGTTAAAGTTCATGAATATCACAATTAACATGATGCCTTCATTAGAAACACACATTTCTGGTTAGTCAAGTCTTACCTCATGAAACTGATAATCCACACATAGAACATAAAAAGTGACCACTAACAACTCCTACGCTCACGATGGTCATCATCATCATCTTCATCATCTTCATCATCATCTTCATCATCACACAGTGGCTCGTCTCATTCACTTCTCATGTGCATTTATTCTTCATATATTATGACCATGTACAATACTGGTTTTCTGATTGTGTGCTTTCATATATCTTTCCTAATGTAACTTCAATGTTTTTTGAAATGTTTATGGGTTCAAAGCCAGCTGGAACCATCTTTGGCTTTTCCTCACTTCCACACACACACACACACACACACACGGTCTCTCTCTCTCTCTCTCTCTCTCTCTCTCTCTGTGTGTGGGGAGGGGGCGTATACAGAATACCAGGACAGAGGGAGTGTTAATTTGCAAATTGTAGAAGTTTCTCAGTTATATTCCTTTTTAAAGCTCTTTAAATGTTATTGTACTTTTGTACAGCTGTGCAGCATTGAGTGAAGTGTAAAAAGCTGCAATAATATTTCCTGAAATGACAGTGAAGGAGAAACAGCGCCCCCCGCTGCTTAGAGGGCGAAAATGCTTACGGCACCGGGTATTCCCAGGCGGTCTCCCATCCAAGTACTAAGCCGGCCCGACCCTGCTTAGCTTCCGAGATCGGACAAGATCGGGCGTGTTCAGAGTGGTATGGCCGTAAACGAGGAGTGCAGCCACACACAGGCTCTTTATAGGTGAGACAGACCCGGGTCAAGTCACTGTGCACACAAAGATACCAAACTACGTTTTTGGAAAATAATTTATGATCCAAATCAACATTTAAAGCTTTGGTGATGGAGGGTTAGGTCGGGAGAAATGAATTTCTCCTCTTTTCCTCTCCTTTTCTCTCTTTTTTTTCTTATCTTGTCTTCTACCCCAGTGTCATTTAGTAAATATTATTGTCGCATTTTACACTTCACTCAATGCTGCACAGCTGTAGAACTTTCTTCATCTTTGTTCATATAATTGTGATGTTGAATAATTAGCCAATTGAAAGAGGTTCTCAGTTATATTCCTTTTTAAAGCTCTTTAAATGTTATTGTACTTTTGTACAGCTGTGCAGCATTGAGTGAAGTGTAAAAAGCTGCAATAATATTTCCTGAAATGACAGTGAAGGAGAAACAGCGCCCCCCGCTGCTTAGAGGGCAAAAATGCTTACGGCACCGGGTATTCCCAGGCGGTCTCCCATCCAAGTACTAACCCGGCCCGACCCTGCTTAGCTTCCGAGATCGGACGAGATCGGGCGTGTTCAGAGTGGTATGGCCGTAAACGAGGAGTGCAGCCACACACAGGCTCTTTATAGGTGAGACAGACCCGGGTCAAGTCATTGTGTACACACAACTACGTTAAAGTTCATGAATATCACAATTAACATGATGCCTTCATTAGAAACACACATTTCTGGTTAGTCAAGTCTTACCTCATGAAACTGATAATCCACACATAGAACATAAAAAGTGACCACTAACAACTCCTACGCTCACGATGGTCATCATCATCATCTTCATCATCTTCATCATCATCTTCATCATCACACAGTGGCTCGTCTCATTCACTTCTCATGTGCATTTATTCTTCATATATTATGACCATGTACAATACTGATTTTCTGATTGTGTGCTTTCATATATCTTTCCTAATGTAACTTCAATGTTTTTTGAAATGTTTATGGGTTCAAAGCCAGCTGGAACCATCTTTGGCTTTTCCTCACTTCCACACACACACACACACACACACACGGTCTCTCTCTCTCTCTCTCTCTCTCTCTCTCTCTCTCTCTCTGTGTGTGGGGAGGGGGCGTATACAGAATACCAGGACAGAGGGAGTGTTAATTTGCAAATTGTAGAAGTTTCTCAGTTATATTCCTTTTTAAAGCTCTTTAAATGTTATTGTACTTTTGTACAGCTGTGCAGCATTGAGTGAAGTGTAAAAAGCTGCAATAATATTTCCTGAAATGACAGTGAAGGAGAAACAGCGCCCCCCGCTGCTTAGAGGGCGAAAATGCTTACGGCACCGGGTATTCCCAGGCGGTCTCCCATCCAAGTACTAACCCGGCCCGACCCTGCTTAGCTTCCGAGATCGGACGAGATCGGGCGTGTTCAGAGTGGTATGGCCGTAAACGAGGAGTGCAGCCACACACAGGCTCTTTATAGGTGAGACAGACCCGGGTCAAGTCACTGTGCACACAAAGATACCAAACTACGTTTTTGGAAAATAATTTATGATCCAAATCAACATTTAAAGCTTTGGTGATGGAGGGTTAGGTCAGGAGAAATGAATTTCTCCTCTTTTCCTCTCCTTTTCTCTCTTTTTTTCCTTATCTTGTCTTCTACCCCAGTGTCATTTAGTAAATATTATTGTCGCATTTTACACTTCACTCAATGCTGCACAGCTGTAGAACTTTCTTCATCTTTGTTCATATAATTGTGATGTTGAATAATTAGCCAATTGAAAGAGGTTCTCAGTTATATTCCTTTTTAAAGCTCTTTAAATGTTATTGTTCTTTTGTACAGCTGTGCAGCATTGAGTGAAGTGTAAAAAGCTGCAATAATATTTCCTGAAATGACAGTGAAGGAGAAACAGCGCCCCCCGCTGCTTAGAGGGCGAAAATGCTTACGGCACCGGGTATTCCCAGGCGGTCTCCCATCCAAGTACTAACCCAGCCCGACCCTGCTTAGCTTCCGAGATCGGACGAGATCGGGCGTGTTCAGAGTGGTATGGCCGTAAACGAGGAGTGCAGCCACACACAGGCTCTTTATAGGTGAGACAGACCCGGGTCAAGTCATTGTGTACACACAACTACGTTAAAGTTCATGAATATCACAATTAACATGATGCCTTCATTAGAAACACACATTTCTGGTTAGTCAAGTCTTACCTCATGAAACTGATAATCCACACATAGAACATAAAAAGTGACCACTAACAACTCCTACGCTCACGATGGTCATCATCATCATCTTCATCATCTTCATCATCATCTTCATCATCACACAGTGGCTCGTCTCATTCACTTCTCATGTGCATTTATTCTTTATATATTATGACCATGTACAATACTGGTTTTCTGATTGTGTGCTTTCATATATCTTTCCTAATGTAACTTCAATGTTTTTTGAAATGTTTATGGGTTCAAAGCCAGCTGGAACCATCTTTGGCTTTTCCTCACTTCCACACACACACACACACACACGGTCTCTCTCTCTCTCTCTCTCTCTCTCTCTCTGTGTGTGGGGAGGGGGCGTATACAGAATACCAGGACAGAGGGAGTGTTAATTTGCAAATTGTAGAAGTTTCTCAGTTATATTCCTTTTTAAAGTTCTTTAAATGTTATTGTACTTTTGTACAGCTGTGCAGCATTGAGTGAAGTGTAAAAAGCTGCAATAATATTTCCTGAAATGACAGTGAAGGAGAAACAGCGCCCCCCGCTGCTTAGAGGGCAAAAAAGCTTACGGCACCGGGTATTCCCAGGCGGTCTCCCATCCAAGTACTAACCCGGCCCGACCCTGCTTAGCTTCCGAGATCGGACGAGATCGGGCGTGTTCAGAGTGGTATGGCCGTAAACGAGGAGTGCAGCCACACACAGGCTCTTTATAGGTGAGACAGACCCGGGTCAAGTCACTGTGCACACAAAGATACCAAACTACGTTTTTGGAAAATAATTTATGATCCAAATCAACATTTAAAGCTTTGGTGATGGAGGGTTAGGTCAGGAGAAATGAATTTCTCCTCTTTTCCTCTCCTTTTCTCTCTTTTTTTTCTTATCTTGTCTTCTACCCCAGTGTCATTTAGTAAATATTATTGTCGCATTTTACACTTCACTCAATGCTGCACAGCTGTAGAACTTTCTTCATCTTTGTTCATATAATTGTGATGTTGAATAATTAGCCAATTGAAAGAGGTTCTCAGTTATATTCCTTTTTAAAGCTCTTTAAATGTTATTGTACTTTTGTACAGCTGTGCAGCATTGAGTGAAGTGTAAAAAGCTGCAATAATATTTCCTGAAATGACAGTGAAGGAGAAACAGCGCCCCCCGCTGCTTAGAGGGCGAAAATGCTAACGGCACCGGGTATTCCCAGGCAGTCTCCCATCCAAGTACTAACCCGGCCCGACCATGCTTAGCTTCCGAGATCGGACGAGATCGGGCCTGTTCACAGTGGTATGGCCGTAAACGAGGAGTGCAGCCACACACAGGCTCTTTATAGGTGAGACAGACCCGGGTCAAGTCACTGTGCACACAAAGATACCAAACTACGTTTTTGGAAAATAATTTATGATCCAAATCAACATTTAAAGCTTTGGTGATGGAGGGTTAGGTCAGGAGAAATGAATTTCTCCTCTTTTCCTCTCCTTTTCTCTCTTTTTTTTCTTATCTTGTCTTCTACCCCAGTGTCATTTAGTAAATATTATTGTCGCATTTTACACTTCACTCAATGCTGCACAGCTGTAGAACTTTCTTCATCTTTGTTCATATAATTGTGATGTTGAATAATTAGCCAATTGAAAGAGGTTCTCAGTTATATTCCTTTTTAAAGCTCTTTAAATGTTATTGTACTTTTGTACAGCTGTGCAGCATTGAGTGAAGTGTAAAAAGCTGCAATAATATTTCCTGAAATGACAGTGAAGGAGAAACAGCGCCCCCCGCTGCTTAGATGGCAAAAATGCTTACGGCACCGGGTATTCCCAGGCGGTCTCCCATCCAAGTACTAACCCGGCCCGACCCTGCTTAGCTTCCGAGATCGGACGAGATCGGGCATGTTCAGAGTGGTATGGCCGTAAACGAGGAGTGCAGCCACACACAGGCTCTTTATAGGTGAGACAGACCCGGGTCAAGTCATTGTGTACACACAACTACGTTAAAGTTCATGAATATCACAATTAACATGATGCCTTCATTAGAAACACACATTTCTGGTTAGTCAAGTCTTACCTCATGAAACTGATAATCCACACATAGAACATAAAAAGTGACCACTAACAACTCCTACGCTCACGATGGTCATCATCATCATCTTCATCATCTTCATCATCATCTTCATCATCACACAGTGGCTCGTCTCATTCACTTCTCATGTGCATTTATTCTTCATATATTATGACCATGTACAATACTGGTTTTCTGATTGTGTGCTTTCATATATCTTTCCTAATGTAACTTCAATGTTTTTTGAAATGTTTATGGGTTCAAAGCCAGCTGGAACCATCTTTGGCTTTTCCTCACTTCCACACACACACACACACACACACACGGTCTCTCTCTCTCTCTCTCTCTCTCTCTCTCTCTGTGTGTGGGGAGGGGGCGTATACAGAATACCAGGACAGAGGGAGTGTTAATTTGCAAATTGTAGAAGTTTCTCAGTTATATTCCTTTTTAAAGCTCTTTAAATGTTATTGTACTTTTGTACAGCTGTGCAGCATTGAGTGAAGTGTAAAAAGCTGCAATAATATTTCCTGAAATGACAGTGAAGGAGAAACAGCGCCCCCCGCTGCTTAGAGGGCGAAAATGCTTACGGCACCGGGTATTCCCAGGCGGTCTCCCATCCAAGTACTAAGCCGGCCCGACCCTGCTTAGCTTCCGAGATCGGACAAGATCGGGCGTGTTCAGAGTGGTATGGCCGTAAACGAGGAGTGCAGCCACACACAGGCTCTTTATAGGTGAGACAGACCCGGGTCAAGTCACTGTGCACACAAAGATACCAAACTACGTTTTTGGAAAATAATTTATGATCCAAATCAACATTTAAAGCTTTGGTGATGGAGGGTTAGGTCGGGAGAAATGAATTTCTCCTCTTTTCCTCTCCTTTTCTCTCTTTTTTTTCTTATCTTGTCTTCTACCCCAGTGTCATTTAGTAAATATTATTGTCGCATTTTACACTTCACTCAATGCTGCACAGCTGTAGAACTTTCTTCATCTTTGTTCATATAATTGTGATGTTGAATAATTAGCCAATTGAAAGAGGTTCTCAGTTATATTCCTTTTTAAAGCTCTTTAAATGTTATTGTACTTTTGTACAGCTGTGCAGCATTGAGTGAAGTGTAAAAAGCTGCAATAATATTTCCTGAAATGACAGTGAAGGAGAAACAGCGCCCCCCGCTGCTTAGAGGGCAAAAATGCTTACGGCACCGGGTATTCCCAGGCGGTCTCCCATCCAAGTACTAACCCGGCCCGACCCTGCTTAGCTTCCGAGATCGGACGAGATCGGGCGTGTTCAGAGTGGTATGGCCGTAAACGAGGAGTGCAGCCACACACAGGCTCTTTATAGGTGAGACAGACCCGGGTCAAGTCATTGTGTACACACAACTACGTTAAAGTTCATGAATATCACAATTAACATGATGCCTTCATTAGAAACACACATTTCTGGTTAGTCAAGTCTTACCTCATGAAACTGATAATCCACACATAGAACATAAAAAGTGACCACTAACAACTCCTACGCTCACGATGGTCATCATCATCATCTTCATCATCTTCATCATCATCTTCATCATCACACAGTGGCTCGTCTCATTCACTTCTTATGTGCATTTATTCTTCATATATTATGACCATGTACAATACTGATTTTCTGATTGTGTGCTTTCATATATCTTTCCTAATGTAACTTCAATGTTTTTTGAAATGTTTATGGGTTCAAAGCCAGCTGGAACCATCTTTGGCTTTTCCTCACTTCCACACACACACACACACACACACACGGTCTCTCTCTCTCTCTCTCTCTCTCTCTCTCTCTCTCTCTCTGTGTGTGGGGAGGGGGCGTATACAGAATACCAGGACAGAGGGAGTGTTAATTTGCAAATTGTAGAAGTTTCTCAGTTATATTCCTTTTTAAAGCTCTTTAAATGTTATTGTACTTTTGTACAGCTGTGCAGCATTGAGTGAAGTGTAAAAAGCTGCAATAATATTTCCTGAAATGACAGTGAAGGAGAAACAGCGCCCCCCGCTGCTTAGAGGGCGAAAATGCTTACGGCACCGGGTATTCCCAGGCGGTCTCCCATCCAAGTACTAACCCAGCCCGACCCTGCTTAGCTTCCGAGATCGGACGAGATCGGGCGTGTTCAGAGTGGTATGGCCGTAAACGAGGAGTGCAGCCACACACAGGCTCTTTATAGGTGAGACAGACCCGGGTCAAGTCACTGTGCACACAAAGATACCAAACTACGTTTTTGGAAAATAATTTATGATCCAAATCAACATTTAAAGCTTTGGTGATGGAGGGTTAGGTCAGGAGAAATGAATTTCTCCTCTTTTCCTCTCCTTTTCTCTCTTTTTTTTCTTATCTTGTCTTCTACCCCAGTGTCATTTAGTAAATATTATTGTCGCATTTTACACTTCACTCAATGCTGCACAGCTGTAGAACTTTCTTCATCTTTGTTCATATAATTGTGATGTTGAATAATTAGCCAATTGAAAGAGGTTCTCAGTTATATTCCTTTTTAAAGCTCTTTAAATGTTATTGTACTTTTGTACAGCTGTGCAGCATTGAGTGAAGTGTAAAAAGCTGCAATAATATTTCCTGAAATGACAGTGAAGGAGAAACAGCGCCCCCCGCTGCTTAGAGGGCGAAAATGCTTACGGCACCGGGTATTCCCAGGCGGTCTCCCATCCAAGTACTAACCCGGCCCGACCCTGCTTAGCTTCTGAGATCGGACGAGATCGGGCGTGTTCAGAGTGGTATGGCCGTAAACGAGGAGTGCAGCCACACACAGGCTCTTTATAGGTGAGACAGACCCGGGTCAAGTCATTGTGTACACACAACTACGTTAAAGTTCATGAATATCACAATTAACATGATGCCTTCATTAGAAACACACATTTCTGGTTAGTCAAGTCTTACCTCATGAAACTGATAATCCACACATAGAACATAAAAAGTGACCACTAACAACTCCTACGCTCACGATGGTCATCATCATCATCTTCATCATCTTCATCATCATCTTCATCATCACACAGTGGCTCGTCTCATTCACTTCTCATGTGCATTTATTCTTTATATATTATGACCATGTACAATACTGGTTTTCTGATTGTGTGCTTTCATATATCTTTCCTAATGTAACTTCAATGTTTTTTGAAATGTTTATGGGTTCAAAGCCAGCTGGAACCATCTTTGGCTTTTCCTCACTTCCACACACACACACACACACACACACGGTCTCTCTCTCTCTCTCTCTCTCTCTCTCTCTCTGTGTGTGGGGAGGGGGCGTATACAGAATACCAGGACAGAGGGAGTGTTAATTTGCAAATTGTAGAAGTTTCTCAGTTATATTCCTTTTTAAAGCTCTTTAAATGTCATTGTACTTTTGTACAGCTGTGCAGCATTGAGTGAAGTGTAAAAAGCTGCAATAATATTTCCTGAAATGACAGTGAAGGAGAAACAGCGCCCCCCGCTGCTTAGAGGGCGAAAATGCTTACGGCACCGGGTATTCCCAGGCGGTCTCCCATCCAAGTACTAACCCGGCCCGACCCTGCTTAGCTTCCGAGATCGGACGAGATCGGGCGTGTTCAGAGTGGTATGGCCGTAAACGAGGAGTGCAGCCACACACAGGCTCTTTATAGGTGAGACAGACCCGGGTCAAGTCACTGTGCACACAAAGATACCAAACTACGTTTTTGGAAAATAATTTATGATCCAAATCAACATTTAAAGCTTTGGTGATGGAGGGTTAGGTCAGGAGAAATGAATTTCTCCTCTTTTCCTCTCCTTTTCTCTCTTTTTTTTCTTATCTTGTCTTCTACCCCAGTGTCATTTAGTAAATATTATTGTCGCATTTTACACTTCACTCAATGCTGCACAGCTGTAGAACTTTCTTCATCTTTGTTCATATAATTGTGATGTTGAATAATTAGCCAATTGAAAGAGGTTCTCAGTTATATTCCTTTTTAAAGCTCTTTAAATGTTATTGTACTTTTGTACAGCTGTGCAGCATTGAGTGAAGTGTAAAAAGCTGCAATAATATTTCCTGAAATGACAGTGAAGGAGAAACAGCGCCCCCCGCTGCTTAGAGGGCAAAAATGCTTACGGCACCGGGTATTCCCAGGCGGTCTCCCATCCAAGTACTAACCCGGCCCGACCCTGCTTAGCTTCCGAGATCAGACGAGATCGGGCATGTTCAGAGTGGTATGGCCGTAAACGAGGAGTGCAGCCACACACAGGCTCTTTATAGGTGAGACAGACCCGGGTCAAGTCATTGTGTACACACAACTACGTTAAAGTTCATGAATATCACAATTAACATGATGCCTTCATTAGAAACACACATTTCTGGTTAGTCAAGTCTTACCTCATGAAACTGATAATCCACACATAGAACATAAAAAGTGACCACTAACAACTCCTACGCTCACGATGGTCATCATCATCATCTTCATCATCTTCATCATCATCTTCATCATCACACAGTGGCTCGTCTCATTCACTTCTCATGTGCATTTATTCTTCATATATTATGACCATGTACAATACTGGTTTTCTGATTGTGTGCTTTCATATATCTTTCCTAATGTAACTTCAATGTTTTTTGAAATGTTTATGGGTTCAAAGCCAGCTGGAACCATCTTTGGCTTTTCCTCACTTCCACACACACACACACACACACACACACACACGGTCTCTCTCTCTCTCTCTCTCTCTCTCTCTCTCTCTCTCTCTGTGTGTGGGGAGGGGGCGTATACAGAATACCAGGACAGAGGGAGTGTTAATTTGCAAATTGTAGAAGTTTCTCAGTTATATTCCTTTTTAAAGCTCTTTAAATGTTATTGTACTTTTGTACAGCTGTGCAGCATTGAGTGAAGTGTAAAAAGCTGCAATAATATTTCCTGAAATGACAGTGAAGGAGAAACAGCGCCCCCCGCTGCTTAGAGGGCGAAAATGCTTACGGCACCGGGTATTCCCAGGCGGTCTCCCATCCAAGTACTAACCCGGCCCGACCCTGCTTAGCTTCCGAGATCGGACGAGATCGGGCGTGTTCAGAGTGGTATGGCCGTAAACGAGGAGTGCAGCCTCTGCACAGGCTCTTTATAGGTGAGACAGACCCGGGTCAAGTCACTGTGCACACAAAGATACCAAATTACGTTTTTGGAAAATAATTTATGATCCAAATCAACATTTAAAGCTTTGGTGATGGAGGGTTAGGTCAGGAGAAATGAATTTCTCCTCTTTTCCTCTCCTTTTCTCTCTTTTTTTTCTTATCTTGTCTTCTACCCCAGTGTCATTTAGTAAATATTATTGCCGCATTTTACACTTCACTCAATGCTGCACAGCTGTAGAACTTTCTTCATCTTTGTTCATATAATTGTGATGTTGAATAATTAGCCAATTGAAAGAGGTTCTCAGTTATATTCCTTTTTAAAGCTCTTTAAATGTTATTGTACTTTTGTACAGCTGTGCAGCATTGAGTGAAGTGTAAAAAGCTGCAATAATATTTCCTGAAATGACAGTGAAGGAGAAACAGCGCCCCCTGCTGCTTAGAGGGCGAAAATGCTTACGGCACCGGGTATTCCCAGGCGGTCTCCCATCCAAGTACTAACCCGGCCCGACCCTGCTTAGCTTCCGAGATCGGACGAGATCGGGCGTGTTCAGAGTGGTATGGCCGTAAACGAGCACTGCAGCCACACACAGGCTCTTTATAGGTGAGACAGACCCGGGTCAAGTCATTGTGTACACACAACTACGTTAAAGTTCATGAATATCACAATTAACATGATGCCTTCATTAGAAACACACATTTCTGGTTAGTCAAGTCTTACCTCATGAAACTGATAATCCACACATAGAACATAAAAAGTGACCACTAACAACTCCTACGCTCACGATGGTCATCATCATCATCTTCATCATCTTCATCATCATCTTCATCATCACACAGTGGCTCGTCTCATTCACTTCTCATGTGCATTTATTCTTCATATATTATGACCATGTACAATACTGGTTTTCTGATTGTGTGCTTTCATATATCTTTCCTAATGTAACTTCAATGTTTTTTGAAATGTTTATGGGTTCAAAGCCAGCTGGAACCATCTTTGGCTTTTCCTCACTTCCACACACACACACACACACACACACGGTCTCTCTCTCTCTCTCTCTCTCTCTCTCTCTCTCTCTCTCTGTGTGTGGGGAGGGGGCGTATACAGAATACCAGGACAGAGGGAGTGTTAATTTGCAAATTGTAGAAGTTTCTCAGTTATATTCCTTTTTAAAGCTCTTTAAATGTTATTGTACTTTTGTACAGCTGTGCAGCATTGAGTGAAGTGTAAAAAGCTGCAATAATATTTCCTGAAATGACAGTGAAGGAGAAACAGCGCCCCCCGCTGCTTAGAGGGCGAAAATGCTTACGGCACCGGGTATTCCCAGGCGGTCTCCCATTCAAGTACTAACCCGGCCCGACCCTGCTTAACTTTCGAGATCGGACGAGATCGGGCGTGTTCAGAGTGGTATGGCCGTAAACGAGGAGTGCAGCCACACACAGGCTCTTTATAGGTGAGACAGACCCGGGTCAAGTCATTGTGTACACACAACTACGTTAAAGTTCATGAATATCACAATTAACATGATGCCTTCATTAGAAACACACATTTCTGGTTAGTCAAGTCTTACCTCATGAAACTGATAATCCACACATAGAACATAAAAAGTGACCACTAACAACTCCTACGCTCACGATGGTCATCATCATCATCTTCATCATCTTCATCATCATCTTCATCATCACACAGTGGCTCGTCTCATTCACTTCTCATGTGCATTTATTCTTCATATATTATGACCATGTACAATACTGGTTTTCTGATTGTGTGCTTTCATATATCTTTCCTAATGTAACTTCAATGTTTTTTGAAATGTTTATGGGTTCAAAGCCAGCTGGAACCATCTTTGGCTTTTCCTCACTTCCACACACACACACACACACACACACACGGTCTCTCTCTCTCTCTCTCTCTCTCTCTCTCTCTCTCTCTCTGTGTATGTGGGGAAGGGGCGTATACAGAATACCAGGACAGAGGGAGTGTTAATTTGCAAATTGTAGAAGTTTCTCAGTTATATTCCTTTTTAAAGTTCTTTAAATGTTATTGTACTTTTGTACAGCTGTGCAGCATTGAGTGAAGTGTAAAAAGCTGCAATAATATTTCCTGAAATGACAGTGAAGGAGAAACAGCGCCCCCCGCTGCTTAGAGGGCGAAAATGCTTACGGCACCGGGTATTCCCAGGCGGTCTCCCATTCAAGTACTAACCCGGCCCGACCCTGCTTAGCTTCCGAGATCGGACGAGATCGGGCGTGTTCAGAGTGGTATGGCCGTAAACGAGGAGTGCAGCCACACACAGGCTCTTTATAGGTGAGACAGACCCGGGTCAAGTCATTGTGTACACACAACTACGTTAAAGTTCATGAATATCACAATTAACATGATGCCTTCATTAGAAACACACATTTCTGGTTAGTCAAGTCTTACCTCATGAAACTGATAATCCACACATAGAACATAAAAAGTGACCACTAACAACTCCTACGCTCACGATGGTCATCATCATCATCTTCATCATCTTCATCATCATCTTCATCATCACACAGTGGCTCGTCTCATTCACTTCTCATGTGCATTTATTCTTCATATATTATGACCATGTCCAATACTGGTTTTCTGATTGTGTGCTTTCATATATCTTTCCTAATGTAACTTCAATGTTTTTTGAAATGTTTATGGGTTCAAAGCCAGCTGGAACCATCTTTGGCTTTTCCTCACTTCCACACACACACACACACACACACACGGTCTCTCTCTCTCTCTCTCTCTCTCTCTCTCTCTCTCTCTGTGTGTGGGGAGGGGGCGTATACAGAATACCAGGACAGAGGGAGTGTTAATTTGCAAATTGTAGAAGTTTCTCAGTTATATTCCTTTTTAAAGCTCTTTAAATGTTATTGTACTTGTGTACAGCTGTGCAGCATTGAGTGAAGTGTAAAAAGCTGCAATAATATTTCCTGAAATGATAGTGAAGGAGAAACAGCGCCCCCCGCAGCGTAGATGGCAAAAATGCTTACGGCACCGGGTATTCCCAGGCGGTCTCCCATCCAAGTACTAACCCAGCCCGACCCTGCTTAGCTTCCGAGATCGGACGAGATCGGGCGTGTTCAGAGTGGTATGGCCGTAAACGAGGATTGCAGCCACACACAGGCTCTTTATAGATGAGACAGACCCGGGTCAAGTCATTGTGTACACACAACTACGTTAAAGTTCATGAATATCACAATTAACATGATGCCTTCATTAGAAACACACATTTCTGGTTAGTCAAGTCTTACCTCATGAAACTGATAATCCACACATAGAACATAAAAAGTGACCACTAACAACTCCTACGCTCACGATGGTCATCTTCATCATCTTCATCATCTTCATCATCATCTTCATCATCACACAGTGGCTCGTCTCATTCACTTCTCATGTGCATTTATTCTTCATATATTATGACCATGTACAATACTGGTTTTCTGATTGTGTGCTTTCATATATCTTTCCTAATGTAACTTCAATGTTTTTTGAAATGTTTATGGGTTCAAAGCCAGCTGGAACCATCTTTGGATTTTCCTCACTTCCACACACACACACACACACACGGTCTCTCTCTCTCTCTCTCTCTCTCTCTCTCTCTCTCTCTCTCTGTGTGTGGGGAGGGGGCGTATACAGAATACCAGGACATAGGGAGTGTTAATTTGCAAATTGTAGAAGTTTCTCAGTTAAATTCCTTTTTAAAGCTCTTTAAATGTTATTGTACTTTTGTACAGCTGTGCAGCATTGAGTGAAGTGTAAAAAGCTGCAATAATATTTCCTGAAATGACAGTGAAGGAGAAACAGCGCCCCCCGCTGCTTAGAGGGCGAAAATGCTTACGGCACCGGGTATTCCCAGGCGGTCTCCCATCCAAGTACTAACCCGGCCCAACCCTGCTTAGCTTCCGAGATCGGACGAGATCGGGCGTGTTCAGAGTGGTATGGCCGTAAACGAGGAGTGCAGCCACACACAGGCTCTTTATAGGTGAGACAGACCCGGGTCAAGTCACTGTGCACACAAAGATACCAAACAACGTTTTTGGAAAATAATTTATGATCCAAATCAACATTTAAAGCTTTGGTGATGGAGGGTTAGGTCAGGAGAAATGAATTTCTCCTCTTTCCTCTCCTTTTCTCTCTTTTTTTTCTTATCTTGTCTTCTACCCCAGTGTCATTTAGTAAATATTATTGCCGCATTTTACACTTCACTCAATGCTGCACAGCTGTAGAACTTTCTTCATCTTTGTTCATATAATTGTGATGTTGAATAATTAGCCAATTGAAAGAGGTTCTCAGTTATATTCCTTTTTAAAGCTCTTTAAATGTTATTGTACTTTTGTACAGCTGTGCAGCATTGAGTGAAGTGTAAAAAGCTGCAATAATATTTCCTGAAATGACAGTGAAGGAGAAACAGCGCCCCCCGCTGCTTAGAGGGCAAAAATGCTTACGGCACCGGGTATTCCCAGGCGGTCTCCCATCCAAGTACTAACCCGGCCCGACCCTGCTTAGCTTCCGAGATCGGACGTGTTCAGAGTGGTATGGCCGTAAACGAGGAGTGCAGCCACACACAGGCTCTTTATAGGTGAGACAGACCCGGGTCAAGTCACTGTGCACACAAAGATACCAAACTACGTTTTTGGAAAATAATTTATGATCCAAATCAACATTTAAAGCTTTGGTGATGGAGGGTTAGGTCAGGAGAAATGAATTTCTCCTCTTTTCCTCTCCTTTTCTCTCTTTTTTTTCTTATCTTGTCTTCTACCCCAGTGTCATTTAGTAAATATTATTGTCGCATTTTACACTTCACTCAATGCTGCACAGCTGTAGAACTTTCTTCATCTTTGTTCATATAATTGTGATGTTGAATAATTAGCCAATTGAAAGAGGTTCTCAGTTATATTCCTTTTTAAAGCTCTTTAAATGTTATTGTACTTTTGTACAGCTGTGCAGCATTGAGTGAAGTGTAAAAAGCTGCAATAATATTTCCTGAAATGACAGTGAAGGAGAAACAGCGCCCCCTGCTGCTTAGAGGGCGAAAATGCTTACGGCACCGGGTATTCCCAGGCGGTCTCCCATCCAAGTACTAACCCGGCCCGACCCTGCTTAGCTTCCGAGATCGGACGAGATCGGGCATGTTCAGAGTGGTATGGCCGTAAACGAGGAGTGCAGCCACACACAGGCTCTTTATAGGTGAGACAGACCCGGGTCAAGTCATTGTGTACACACAACTACGTTAAAGTTCATGAATATCACAATTAACATGATGCCTTCATTAGAAACACACATTTCTGGTTAGTCAAGTCTTACCTCATGAAACTGATAATCCACACATGGAACATAAAAAGTGACCACTAACAACTCCTACGCTCACGATGGTCATCATCATCATCTTCATCATCTTCATCATCATCTTCATCATCACACAGTGGCTCGTCTCATTCACTTCTCATGTGCATTTATTCTTCATATATTATGACCATGTACAATACTGGTTTTCTGATTGTGTGCTTTCATATATCTTTCCTAATGTGACTTCAATGTTTTTTGAAATGTTTATGGGTTCAAAGCCAGCTGGAACCATCTTTGGCTTTTCCTCACTTCCACACACACACACACACACACACACGGTCTCTCTCTCTCTCTCTCTCTCTCTCTCTCTCTCTCTCTCTCTCTCTCTCTGTGTGTGTGGGGAGGGGGCGTATACAGAATACCAGGACAGAGGGAGTGTTAATTTGCAAATTGTAGAAGTTTCTCAGTTATATTCCTTTTTAAAGTTCTTTAAATGTTATTGTACTTTTGTACAGCTGTGCAGCATTGAGTGAAGTGTAAAAAGCTGCAATAATATTTCCTGAAATGACAGTGAAGGAGAAACAGCGCCCCCCGCTGCTTAGAGGGCAAAAATGCTTACGGCACCGGGTATTCCCAGGCGGTCTCCCATCCAAGTACTAACCCGGCCCAACCCTGCTTAGCTTCCAAGATCAGACGAGATCGGGCGTGTTCAGAGTGGTATGGCCGTAAACGAGGAGTGCAGCCACACACAGGCTCTTTATAGGTGAGACAGACCCGGGTCAAGTCACTGTGCACACAAAGATACCAAACTACGTTTTTGGAAAATAATTTATGATCCAAATCAACATTTAAAGCTTTGGTGATGGAGGGTTAGGTCAGGACAAATGAATTTCTCCTCTTTTCCTCTCCTTTTCGCTCTTTTTTTTCTTATCTTGTCTTCTACCCCAGTGTCATTTAGTAAATATTATTGTCGCATTTTACACTTCACTCAATGCTGCACAGCTGTAGAACTTTCTTCATCTTTGTTCATATAATTGTGATGTTGAATAATTAGCCAATTGAAAGAGGTTCTCAGTTATATTCCTTTTTAAAGTTCTTTAAATGTTATTGTACTTTTGTACAGCTGTGCAGCATTGAGTGAAGTGTAAAAAGCTGCAATAATATTTCCTGAAATGACAGTGAAGGAGAAACAGCGCCCCCCGCTGCTTAGAGGGCGAAAATGCTTACGGCACCGGGTATTCCCAGGCGGTCTCCCATCCAAGTACTAACCCGGCCCGACCCTGCTTAGCTTCCGAGATCGGACGAGATCGGGCGTGTTCAGAGTGGTATGGCCGTAAACGAGGAGTGCAGCCACACACAGGCTCTTTATAGGTGAGACAGACCCGGGTCAAGTCACTGTGCACACAAAGATACCAAACTACGTTTTTGGAAAATAATTTATGATCCAAATCAACATTTAAAGCTTTGGTGATGGAGGGTTAGGTCAGGAGAAATGAATTTCTCCTCTTTTCCTCTCCTTTTCTCTCTTTTTTTTCTTATCTTGTCTTCTACCCCAGTGTCATTTAGTAAATATTATTGTCGCATTTTACACTTCACTCAATGCTGCACAGCTGTAGAACTTTCTTCATCTTTGTTCATATAATTGTGATGTTGAATAATTAGCCAATTGAAAGAGGTTCTCAGTTATATTCCTTTTTAAAGCTCTTTAAATGTTATTGTACTTTTGTACAGCTGTGCAGCATTGAGTGAAGTGTAAAAAGCTGCAATAATATTTCCTGAAATGACAGTGAAGGAGAAACAGCGCCCCCCGCTGCTTAGAGGGCAAAAATGCTTACGGCACCGGGTATTCCCAGGCGGTCTCCCATCCAAGTACTAACCCGGCCCGACCCTGCTTAGCTTCCGAGATCGGACGTGTTCAGAGTGGTATGGCCGTAAACGAGGAGTGCAGCCACACACAGGCTCTTTATAGGTGAGACAGACCCGGGTCAAGTCACTGTGCACACAAAGATACCAAACTACGTTTTTGGAAAATAATTTATGATCCAAATCAACATTTAAAGCTTTGGTGATGGAGGGTTAGGTCAGGAGAAATGAATTTCTCCTCTTTTCCTCTCCTTTTCTCTCTTTTTTTTCTTATCTTGTCTTCTACCCCAGTGTCATTTAGTAAATATTATTGTCGCATTTTACACTTCACTCAATGCTGCACAGCTGTAGAACTTTCTTCATCTTTGTTCATATAATTGTGATGTTGAATAATTAGCCAATTGAAAGAGGTTCTCAGTTATATTCCTTTTTAAAGCTCTTTAAATGTTATTGTACTTTTGTACAGCTGTGCAGCATTGAGTGAAGTGTAAAAAGCTGCAATAATATTTCCTGAAATGACAGTGAAGGAGAAACAGCGCCCCCTGCTGCTTAGAGGGCGAAAATGCTTACGGCACCGGGTATTCCCAGGCGGTCTCCCATCCAAGTACTAACCCGGCCCGACCCTGCTTAGCTTCCGAGATCGGACGAGATCGGGCATGTTCAGAGTGGTATGGCCGTAAACGAGGAGTGCAGCCACACACAGGCTCTTTATAGGTGAGACAGACCCGGGTCAAGTCATTGTGTACACACAACTACGTTAAAGTTCATGAATATCACAATTAACATGATGCCTTCATTAGAAACACACATTTCTGGTTAGTCAAGTCTTACCTCATGAAACTGATAATCCACACATGGAACATAAAAAGTGACCACTAACAACTCCTACGCTCACGATGGTCATCATCATCATCTTCATCATCTTCATCATCATCTTCATCATCACACAGTGGCTCGTCTCATTCACTTCTCATGTGCATTTATTCTTCATATATTATGACCATGTACAATACTGGTTTTCTGATTGTGTGCTTTCATATATCTTTCCTAATGTGACTTCAATGTTTTTTGAAATGTTTATGGGTTCAAAGCCAGCTGGAACCATCTTTGGCTTTTCCTCACTTCCACACACACACACACACACACACACGGTCTCTCTCTCTCTCTCTCTCTCTCTCTCTCTCTCTCTCTCTCTCTGTGTGTGTGGGGAGGGGGCGTATACAGAATACCAGGACAGAGGGAGTGTTAATTTGCAAATTGTAGAAGTTTCTCAGTTATATTCCTTTTTAAAGTTCTTTAAATGTTATTGTACTTTTGTACAGCTGTGCAGCATTGAGTGAAGTGTAAAAAGCTGCAATAATATTTCCTGAAATGACAGTGAAGGAGAAACAGCGCCCCCCGCTGCTTAGAGGGCAAAAATGCTTACGGCACCGGGTATTCCCAGGCGGTCTCCCATCCAAGTACTAACCCGGCCCAACCCTGCTTAGCTTCCAAGATCAGACGAGATCGGGCGTGTTCAGAGTGGTATGGCCGTAAACGAGGAGTGCAGCCACACACAGGCTCTTTATAGGTGAGACAGACCCGGGTCAAGTCACTGTGCACACAAAGATACCAAACTACGTTTTTGGAAAATAATTTATGATCCAAATCAACATTTAAAGCTTTGGTGATGGAGGGTTAGGTCAGGACAAATGAATTTCTCCTCTTTTCCTCTCCTTTTCGCTCTTTTTTTTCTTATCTTGTCTTCTACCCCAGTGTCATTTAGTAAATATTATTGTCGCATTTTACACTTCACTCAATGCTGCACAGCTGTAGAACTTTCTTCATCTTTGTTCATATAATTGTGATGTTGAATAATTAGCCAATTGAAAGAGGTTCTCAGTTATATTCCTTTTTAAAGTTCTTTAAATGTTATTGTACTTTTGTACAGCTGTGCAGCATTGAGTGAAGTGTAAAAAGCTGCAATAATATTTCCTGAAATGACAGTGAAGGAGAAACAGCGCCCCCCGCTGCTTAGAGGGCGAAAATGCTTACGGCACCGGGTATTCCCAGGCGGTCTCCCATCCAAGTACTAACCCGGCCCGACCCTGCTTAGCTTCCGAGATCGGACGAGATCGGGCGTGTTCAGAGTGGTATGGCCGTAAACGAGGCGTGCAGCCACACACAGGCTCTTTATAGGTGAGACAGACCCGGGTCAAGTCACTGTGCACACAAAGATACCAAACTACGTTTTTGGAAAATAATTTATGATCCAAATCAACATTTAAAGCTTTGGTGATGGAGGGTTAGGTCAGGAGAAATGAATTTCTCCTCTTTTCCTCTCCTTTTCTCTCTTTTTTTTCTTATCTTGTCTTCTACCCCAGTGTCATTTAGTAAATATTATTGTCGCATTTTACACTTCACTCAATGCTGCACAGCTGTAGAACTTTCTTCATCTTTGTTCATATAATTGTGATGTTGAATAATTAGCCAATTGAAAGAGGTTCTCAGTTATATTCCTTTTTAAAGCTCTTTAAATGTTATTGTACTTTTGTACAGCTGTGCAGCATTGAGTGAAGTGTAAAAAGCTGCAATAATATTTCCTGAAATGACAGTGAAGGAGAAACAGCGCCCCCCGCTGCTTAGAGGGCAAAAATGCTTACGGCACCGGGTATTCCCAGGCGGTCTCCCATCCAAGTACTAACCCGGCCCGACCCTGCTTAGCTTCTGAGATCGGACGAGATCGGGCGTGTTCAGAGTGGTATGGCCGTAAACGAGGAGTGCAGCCACACACAGGCTCTTTATAGGTGAGACATACCCGGGTCAAGTCATTGTGTACACACAACTACGTTAAAGTTCATGAATATCACAATTAACATGATGCCTTCATTAGAAACACACATTTCTGGTTAGTCAAGTCTTACCTCATGAAACTGATAATCCACACATAGAACATAAAAAGTGACCACTAACAACTCCTACGCTCACGATGGTCATCATCATCATCTTCATCATCTTCATCATCATCTTCATCATCACACAGTGGCTCGTCTCATTCACTTCTCATGTGCATTTATTCTTCATATATTATGACCATGTACAATACTGGTTTTCTGATTGTGTGCTTTCATATATCTTTCCTAATGTAACTTCAATGTTTTTTGAAATGTTTATGGGTTCAAAGCCAGCTGGAACCATCTTTGGCTTTTCCTCACTTCCACACACACACACACACACACACACACGGACTCTCTCTCTCTCTCTCTCTCTCTCTCTCTCTCTCTCTCTCTCTCTCTCTCTCTCTCTCTCTCTCTCTCTGTGTGTGGGGAGGGGGCGTATACAGAATACCAGGACATAGGGAGTGTTAATTTGCAAATTGTAGAAGTTTCTCAGTTATATTCCTTTTTAAAGCTCTTTAAATGTTATTGTACGTTTGTACAGCTGTGCAGCATTGAGTGAAGTGTAAAAAGCTGCAATAATATTTCCTGAAATGACAGTGAAGGAGAAACAGCGCCCCCCGCTGCTTAGAGGGCAAAAATGCTTACGGCACCGGGTATTCCCAGGCGGTCTCCCATCCAAGTACTAACCTGGCCCGACCCTGCTTAGCTTCTGAGATCGGACGAGATCGGGCGTGTTCAGAGTGGTATGGCCGTAAACGAGGCGTGCAGCCACACACAGGCTCTTTATAGGTGAGACAGACCCGGGTCAAGTCATTGTGTACACACAACTACGTTAAAGTTCATGAATATCACAATTAACATGATGCCTTCATTAGAAACACACATTTCTGGTTAGTCAAGTCTTACCTCATGAAACTGATAATCCACACATAGAACATAAAAAGTGACCACTAACAACTCCTACGCTCACGATGGTCATCATCATCATCTTCATCATCTTCATCATCATCTTCATCATCACACAGTGGCTCGTCTCATTCACTTCTCATGTGCATTTATTCTTCATATATTATGACCATGTACAATACTGGTTTTCTGATTGTGTGCTTTCATATATCTTTCCTAATGTAACTTCAATGTTTTTTTAAATGTTTATGGGTTCAAAGCCAGCTGGAACCATCTTTGGCTTTTCCTCACTTCCACACACACACACACACACACACACGGACTCTCTCTCTCTCTCTCTCTCTCTCTCTCTCTCTCTCTCTCTCTCTCTCTCTCTCTCTCTCTCTCTCTCTCTCTCTCTCTCTCTCTGTGTGTGGGGAGGGGGCGTATACAGAATACCAGGACATAGGGAGTGTTAATTTGCAAATTGTAGAAGTTTCTCAGTTAAATTCCTTTTTAAAGCTCTTTAAATGTTATTGTACGTTTGTACAGCTGTGCAGCATTGAGTGAAGTGTAAAAAGCTGCAATAATATTTCCTGAAATGACAGTGAAGGAGAAACAGCGCCCCCCGCTGCTTAGTGGGCAAAAATGCTTACGGCACCGGGTATTCCCAGGCGGTCTCCCATCCAAGTACTAACCCGGCCCGACCCTGCTTAGCTTCTGAGATCGGACGAGATCGGGCGTGTTCAGAGTGGTATGGCCGTAAACGAGGCGTGCAGCCACACACAGGCTCTTTATAGGTGAGACAGACCCGGGTCAAGTCATTGTGTACACACAACTACGTTAAAGTTCATGAATATCACAATTAACATGATGCCTTCATTAGAAACACACATTTCTGGTTAGTCAAGTCTTACCTCATGAAACTGATAATCCACACATAGAACATAAAAAGTGACCACTAACAACTCCTACGCTCACGATGGTCATCATCATCATCTTCATCATCTTCATCATCATCTTCATCATCACACAGTGGCTCGTCTCATTCACTTCTCATGTGCATTTATTCTTCATATATTATGACCATGTACAATACTGGTTTTCTGATTGTGTGCTTTCATATATCTTTCCTAATGTAACTTCAATGTTTTTTGAAATGTTTATGGGTTCAAAGCCAGCTGGAACCATCTTTGGCTTTTCCTCACTTCCACACACACACACACGGTCTCTCTCTCTCTCTCTCTCTCTCTCTCTCTCTCCCTCTCTCTCTCTCTCTCTCTCTCTCTCTGTGTGTGTGGGGAGGGGGCGTATACAGAATACCAGGACGGAGGGAGTGTTAATTTGCAAATTGTAGAAGTTTCTCAGTTATATTCCTTTTTAAAGCTCTTTAAATGTTATTGTACTTTTGTACAGCTGTGCAGCATTGAGTGAAGTGTAAAAAGCTGCAATAATATTTCCTGAAATGACAGTGAAGGAGAAACAGCGCCCCCCGCTGCTTAGAGGGCGAAAATGCTTACGGCACCGGGTATTCCCAGGCGGTCTTCCATCCAAGTACTAACCCGGCCCGACCCTGCTTAGCTTCCGAGATCGGACGAGATCGGGCGTGTTCAGAGTGGTATGGCCGTAAACGAGGACTGCAGCCACACACAGGCTCTTTATAGGTGAGACAGACCCGGGTCAAGTCAATGTGCACACAAAGATACCAAACTACGTTTTTGGAAAATAATTTATGATCCAAATCAACATTTAAAGCTTTGGTGATGGAGGGTTAGGTCAGGAGAAATGAATTTCTCCTCTTTTCCTCTCCTTTTCTCTCTTTTTTTTCTTATCTTGTCTTCTACCCCAGTGTCATTTAGTAAATATTATTGTCGCATTTTACACTTCACTCAATGCTGCACAGCTGTAGAACTTTCTTCATCTTTGTTCATATAATTGTGATGTTGAATAATTAGCCAATTGAAAGAGGTTCTCAGTTATATTCCTTTTTAAAGCTCTTTAAATGTTATTGTACTTTTGTACAGCTGTGCAGCATTGAGTGAAGTGTAAAAAGCTGCAATAATATTTCCTGAAATGACAGTGAAGGAGAAACAGCGCCCCCCGCTGCTTAGAGGGCAAAAATGCTTACGGCACCGGGTATTCCCAGGCGGTCTCCCATCCAAGTACTAACCCGGCCCGACCCTGCTTAGCTTCCGAGATCGGACGAGATCGGGCATGTTCAGAGTGGTATGGCCGTAAACGAGGAGTGCAGCCACACACAGGCTCTTTATAGGTGAGACAGACCCGGGTCAAGTCATTGTGTACACACAACTACGTTAAAGTTCATGAATATCACAATTAACATGATGCCTTCATTAGAAACACACATTTCTGGTTAGTCAAGTCTTACCTCATGAAACTGATAATCCACACATAGAACATAAAAAGTGACCACTAACAACTCCTACGCTCACGATGGTCATCATCATCATCTTCATCATCTTCATCATCATCTTCATCATCACACAGTGGCTCGTCTCATTCACTTCTCATGTGCATTTATTCTTCATATATTATGACCATGTACAATACTGATTTTCTGATTGTGTGCTTTCATATATCTTTCCTAATGTAACTTCAATGTTTTTTGAAATGTTTATGGGTTCAAAGCCAGCTGGAACCATCTTTGGCTTTTCCTCACTTCCACACACACACACACACACACACACGGTCTCTCTCTCTCTCTCTCTCTCTCTCTCTCTCTCTCTCTCTGTGTGTGGGGAGGGGGCGTATACAGAATACCAGGACAGAGGGAGTGTTAATTTGCAAATTGTAGAAGTTTCTCAGTTTTATTCCTTTTTAAAGCTCTTTAAATGTTATTGTACTTTTGTACAGCTGTGCAGCATTGAGTGAAGTGTAAAAAGCTGCAATAATATTTCCTGAAATGACAGTGAAGGAGAAACAGCGCCCCCCGCTGCTTAGAGGGCGAAAATGCTTACGGCACCGGGTATTCCCAGGCGGTCTCCCATCCAAGTACTAACCCGGCCCGACCCTGCTTAGCTTCCGAGATCGGACGAGATCGGGCGTGTTCAGAGTGGTATGGCCGTAAACGAGCACTGCAGCCACACACAGGCTCTTTATAGGTGAGACAGACCCGGGTCAAGTCACTGTGCACACAAAGATACCAAACTACGTTTTTGGAAAATAATTTATGATCCAAATCAACATTTAAAGCTTTGGTGATGGAGGGTTAGGTCAGGAGAAATGAATTTCTCCTCTTTTCCTCTCCTTTTCTCTCTTTTTTTTCTTATCTTGTCTTCTACCCCAGTGTCATTTAGTAAATATTATTGTCGCATTTTACACTTCACTCAATGCTGCACAGCTGTAGAACTTTCTTCATCTTTGTTCATATAATTGTGATGTTGAATAATTAGCCAATTGAAAGAGGTTCTCAGTTATATTCCTTTTTAAAGCTCTTTAAATGTTATTGTACTTTTGTACAGCTGTGCAGCATTGAGTGAAGTGTAAAAAGCTGCAATAATATTTCCTGAAATGACAGTGAAGGAGAAACAGCGCCCCCCGCTGCTTAGAGGGCGAAAATGCTTACGGCACCGGGTATTCCCAGGCGGTCTCCCATCCAAGTACTAACCCGGCCCGACCCTGCTTAGCTTCCGAGATCGGACGAGATCGGGCGTGTTCAGAGTGGTATGGCCGTAAACGAGGAGTGCAGCCACACACAGGCTCTTTATAGGTGAGACAGACCCGGGTCAAGTCATTGTGTACACACAACTACGTTAAAGTTCATGAATATCACAATTAACATGATGCCTTCATTAGAAACACACATTTCTGGTTAGTCAAGTCTTACCTCATGAAACTGATAATCCACACATAGAACATAAAAAGTGACCACTAACAACTCCTACGCTCACGATGGTCATCATCATCATCTTCATCATCTTCATCATCATCTTCATCATCACACAGTGGCTCGTCTCATTCACTTCTCATGTGCATTTATTCTTTATATATTATGACCATGTACAATACTGGTTTTCTGATTGTGTGCTTTCATATATCTTTCCTAATGTAACTTCAATGTTTTTTGAAATGTTTATGGGTTCAAAGCCAGCTGGAACCATCTTTGGCTTTTCCTCACTTCCACACACACACACACACACACACACGGTCTCTCTCTCTCTCTCTCTCTCTCTCTCTCTCTGTGTGTGGGGAGGGGGCGTATACAGAATACCAGGACAGAGGGAGTGTTAATTTGCAAATTGTAGAAGTTTCTCAGTTATATTCCTTTTTAAAGCTCTTTAAATGTCATTGTACTTTTGTACAGCTGTGCAGCATTGAGTGAAGTGTAAAAAGCTGCAATAATATTTCCTGAAATGACAGTGAAGGAGAAACAGCGCCCCTCGCTGCTTAGAGGGCGAAAATGCTTACGGCACCGGGTATTCCCAGGCGGTCTCCCATCCAGGTACTAACCCGGCCCGACCCTGCTTAGCTTCCGAGATCGGACGAGATCGGGCGTGTTCAGAGTGGTATGGCCGTAAACGAGGAGTGCAGCCACACACAGGCTCTTTATAGGTGAGACAGACCCGGGTCAAGTCACTGTGCACACAAAGATACCAAACTACGTTTTTGGAAAATAATTTATGATCCAAATCAACATTTAAAGCTTTGGTGATGGAGGGTTAGGTCAGGAGAAATGAATTTCTCCTCTTTTCCTCTCCTTTTCTCTCTTTTTTTTCTTATCTTGTCTTCTACCCCAGTGTCATTTAGTAAATATTATTGTCGCATTTTACACTTCACTCAATGCTGCACAGCTGTAGAACTTTCTTCATCTTTGTTCATATAATTGTGATGTTGAATAATTAGCCAATTGAAAGAGGTTCTCAGTTATATTCCTTTTTAAAGCTCTTTAAATGTTATTGTACTTTTGTACAGCTGTGCAGCATTGAGTGAAGTGTAAAAAGCTGCAATAATATTTCCTGAAATGACAGTGAAGGAGAAACAGCGCCCCCCGCTGCTTAGAGGGCAAAAATGCTTACGGCACCGGGTATTCCCAGGCGGTCTCCCATCCAAGTACTAACCCGGCCCGACCCTGCTTAGCTTCCGAGATCAGACGAGATCGGGCATGTTCAGAGTGGTATGGCCGTAAACGAGGAGTGCAGCCACACACAGGCTCTTTATAGGTGAGACAGACCCGGGTCAAGTCATTGTGTACACACAACTACGTTAAAGTTCATGAATATCACAATTAACATGATGCCTTCATTAGAAACACACATTTCTGGTTAGTCAAGTCTTACCTCATGAAACTGATAATCCACACATAGAACATAAAAAGTGACCACTAACAACTCCTACGCTCACGATGGTCATCATCATCATCTTCATCATCTTCATCATCATCTTCATCATCACACAGTGGCTCGTCTCATTCACTTCTCATGTGCATTTATTCTTCATATATTATGACCATGTACAATACTGGTTTTCTGATTGTGTGCTTTCATATATCTTTCCTAATGTAACTTCAATGTTTTTTGAAATGTTTATGGGTTCAAAGCCAGCTGGAACCATCTTTGGCTTTTCCTCACTTCCACACACACACACACACACACACGGTCTCTCTCTCTCTCTCTCTCTCTCTCTCTCTCTCTCTCTCCCTCTGTGTGTGTGGGGAGGGGGCGTATACAGAATACCAGGACAGAGGGAGTGTTAATTTGCAAATTGTAGAAGTTTCTCAGTTATATTCCTTTTTAAAGCTCTTTAAATGTTATTGTACTTTTGTACAGCTGTGCAGCATTGAGTGAAGTGTAAAAAGCTGCAATAATATTTCCTGAAATGACAGTGAAGGAGAAACAGCGCCCCCGCTGCTTAGAGGGCGAAAGGCTTACGGCACCGGGTATTCCCAGGCGGTCTCCCATCCAAGTACTAACCCGGCCCGACCCTGCTTAGCTTCCGAGATCGGACGAGATCGGGCGTGTTCAGAGTGGTATGGCCGTAAACGAGCACTGCAGCCACACACAGGCTCTTTATAGGTGAGACAGACCCGGGTCAAGTCACTGTGCACACAAAGATACCAAACTACGTTTTTGGAAAATAATTTATGATCCAAATCAACATTTAAAGCTTTGGTGATGGAGGGTTAGGTCAGGAGAAATGAATTTCTCCTCTTTTCCTCTCCTTTTCTCTCTTTTTTTTCTTATCTTGTCTTCTACCCCAGTGTCATTTAGTAAATATTATTGCCGCATTTTACACTTCACTCAATGCTGCACAGCTGTAGAACTTTCTTCATCTTTGTTCATATAATTGTGATGTTGAATAATTAGCCAATTGAAAGAGGTTCTCAGTTATATTCCTTTTTAAAGCTCTTTAAATGTTATTGTACTTTTGTACAGCTGTGCAGCATTGAGTGAAGTGTAAAAAGCTGCAATAATATTTCCTGAAATGACAGTGAAGGAGAAACAGCGCCCCCCGCTGCTTAGAGGGCAAAAATGCTTACGGCACCGGGTATTCCCAGGCGGTCTCCCATCCAAGTACTAACCCAGCCCGACCCTGCTTAGCTTCCGAGATCGGACGAGATCGGGCGTGTTCAGAGTGGTATGGCCGTAAACGAGGAGTGCAGCCACACACAGGCTCTTTATAGGTGAGACAGACCCGGGTCAAGTCATTGTGTACACACAACTACATTAAAGTTCATGAATATCACAATTAACATGATGCCTTCATTAGAAACACACATTTCTGGTTAGTCAAGTCTTACCTCATGAAACTGATAATCCACACATAGAACATAAAAAGTGACCACTAACAACTCCTACGCTCACGATGGTCATCATCATCATCTTCATCATCTTCATCATCATCTTCATCATCACACAGTGGCTCGTCTCATTCACTTCTCATGTGCATTTATTCTTCATATATTATGACCATGTACAATACTGGTTTTCTGATTGTGTGCTTTCATATATCTTTCCTAATGTAACTTCAATGTTTTTTGAAATGTTTATGGGTTCAAAGCCAGCTGGAACCATCTTTGGCTTTTCCTCACTTCCACACACACACACACACACACACACGGTCTCTCTCTCTCTCTCTCTCTCTCTCTCTCTCTCTCTCTCTCCCTCTGTGTGTGTGGGGAGGGGGCGTATACAGAATACCAGGACAGAGGGAGTGTTAATTTGCAAATTGTAGAAGTTTCTCAGTTATATTCCTTTTTAAAGCTCTTTAAATGTTATTGTACTTTTGTACAGCTGTGCAGCATTGAGTGAAGTGTAAAAAGCTGCAATAATATTTCCTGAAATGACAGTGAAGGAGAAACAGCGCCCCCCGCTGCTTAGAGGGCGAAAATGCTTACGGCACCGGGTATTCCCAGGCGGTCTCCCATCCAAGTACTAACCCGGCCCGACCCTGCTTAGCTTCCGAGATCGGACGAGATCGGGCGTGTTCAGAGTGGTATGGCCGTAAACGAGGAGTGCAGCCACACACAGGCTCTTTATAGGTGAGACAGACCCGGGTCAAGTCACTGTGCACACAAAGATACCAAACTACGTTTTTGGAAAATAATTTATGATCCAAATCAACATTTAAAGCTTTGGTGATGGAGGGTTAGGTCAGGAGAAATGAATTTCTCCTCTTTTCCTCTCCTTTTCTCTCTTTTTTTTCTTATCTTGTCTTCTACCCCAGTGTCATTTAGTAAATATTATTGCCGCATTTTACACTTCACTCAATGCTGCACAGCTGTAGAACTTTCTTCATCTTTGTTCATATAATTGTGATGTTGAATAATTAGCCAATTGAAAGAGGTTCTCAGTTATATTCCTTTTTAAAGCTCTTTAAATGTTATTGTACTTTTGTACAGCTGTGCAGCATTGAGTGAAGTGTAAAAAGCTGCAATAATATTTCCTGAAATGACAGTGAAGGAGAAACAGCGCCCCCCGCTGCTTAGAGGGCAAAAATGCTTACGGCACCGGGTATTCCCAGGCGGTCTCCCATCCAAGTACTAACCCAGCCCGACCCTGCTTAGCTTCCGAGATCGGACGAGATCGGGCGTGTTCAGAGTGGTATGGCCGTAAACGAGGAGTGCAGCCACACACAGGCTCTTTATAGGTGAGACAGACCCGGGTCAAGTCATTGTGTACACACAACTACATTAAAGTTCATGAATATCACAATTAACATGATGCCTTCATTAGAAACACACATTTCTGGTTAGTCAAGTCTTACCTCATGAAACTGATAATCCACACATAGAACATAAAAAGTGACCACTAACAACTCCTACGCTCACGATGGTCATCATCATCATCTTCATCATCTTCATCATCATCTTCATCATCACACAGTGGCTCGTCTCATTCACTTCTCATGTGCATTTATTCTTCATATATTATGACCATGTACAATACTGGTTTTCTGATTGTGTGCTTTCATATATCTTTCCTAATGTAACTTCAATGTTTTTTGAAATGTTTATGGGTTCAAAGCCAGCTGGAACCATCTTTGGCTTTTCCTCACTTCCACACACACACACACACACACACACGGTCTCTCTCTCTCTCTCTCTCTCTCTCTCTCTCTCTCTCTCTCCCTCTGTGTGTGTGGGGAGGGGGCGTATACAGAATACCAGGACAGAGGGAGTGTTAATTTGCAAATTGTAGAAGTTTCTCAGTTATATTCCTTTTTAAAGCTCTTTAAATGTTATTGTACTTTTGTACAGCTGTGCAGCATTGAGTGAAGTGTAAAAAGCTGCAATAATATTTCCTGAAATGACAGTGAAGGAGAAACAGCGCCCCCCGCTGCTTAGAGGGCGAAAATGCTTACGGCACCGGGTATTCCCAGGCGGTCTCCCATCCAAGTACTAACCCGGCCCGACCCTGCTTAGCTTCCGAGATCGGACGAGATCGGGCGTGTTCAGAGTGGTATGGCCGTAAACGAGCACTGCAGCCACACACAGGCTCTTTATAGGTGAGACAGACCCGGGTCAAGTCACTGTGCACACAAAGATACCAAACTACGTTTTTGGAAAATAATTTATGATCCAAATCAACATTTAAAGCTTTGGTGATGGAGGGTTAGGTCAGGAGAAATGAATTTCTCCTCTTTTCCTCTCCTTTTCTCTCTTTTTTTTCTTATCTTGTCTTCTACCCCAGTGTCATTTAGTAAATATTATTGCCGCATTTTACACTTCACTCAATGCTGCACAGCTGTAGAACTTTCTTCATCTTTGTTCATATAATTGTGATGTTGAATAATTAGCCAATTGAAAGAGGTTCTCAGTTATATTCCTTTTTAAAGCTCTTTAAATGTTATTGTACTTTTGTACAGCTGTGCAGCATTGAGTGAAGTGTAAAAAGCTGCAATAATATTTCCTGAAATGACAGTGAAGGAGAAACAGCGCCCCCCGCTGCTTAGAGGGCAAAAATGCTTACGGCACCGGGTATTCCCAGGCGGTCTCCCATCCAAGTACTAACCCAGCCCGACCCTGCTTAGCTTCCGAGATCGGACGAGATCGGGCGTGTTCAGAGTGGTATGGCCGTAAACGAGGAGTGCAGCCACACACAGGCTCTTTATAGGTGAGACAGACCCGGGTCAAGTCATTGTGTACACACAACTACATTAAAGTTCATGAATATCACAATTAACATGATGCCTTCATTAGAAACACACATTTCTGGTTAGTCAAGTCTTACCTCATGAAACTGATAATCCACACATAGAACATAAAAAGTGACCACTAACAACTCCTACGCTCACGATGGTCATCATCATCATCTTCATCATCTTCATCATCATCTTCATCATCACACAGTGGCTCGTCTCATTCACTTCTCATGTGCATTTATTCTTCATATATTATGACCATGTACAATACTGGTTTTCTGATTGTGTGCTTTCATATATCTTTCCTAATGTAACTTCAATGTTTTTTGAAATGTTTATGGGTTCAAAGCCAGCTGGAACCATCTTTGGCTTTTCCTCACTTCCACACACACACACACACACACACACGGTCTCTCTCTCTCTCTCTCTCTCTCTCTCTCTCTCTCTCTCTCCCTCTGTGTGTGTGGGGAGGGGGCGTATACAGAATACCAGGACAGAGGGAGTGTTAATTTGCAAATTGTAGAAGTTTCTCAGTTATATTCCTTTTTAAAGCTCTTTAAATGTTATTGTACTTTTGTACAGCTGTGCAGCATTGAGTGAAGTGTAAAAAGCTGCAATAATATTTCCTGAAATGACAGTGAAGGAGAAACAGCGCCCCCCGCTGCTTAAAGGGCGAAAGGCTTACGGCACCGGGTATTCCCAGGCGGTCTCCCATCCAAGTACTAACCCGGCCCGACCCTGCTTAGCTTCCGAGATCGGACGAGATCGGGCGTGTTCAGAGTGGTATGGCCGTAAACGAGCACTGCAGCCACACACAGGCTCTTTATAGGTGAGACAGACCCGGGTCAAGTCACTGTGCACACAAAGATACCAAACTACGTTTTTGGAAAATAATTTATGATCCAAATCAACATTTAAAGCTTTGGTGATGGAGGGTTAGGTCAGGAGAAATGAATTTCTCCTCTTTTCCTCTCCTTTTCTCTCTTTTTTTTCTTATCTTGTCTTCTACCCCAGTGTCATTTAGTAAATATTATTGCCGCATTTTACACTTCACTCAATGCTGCACAGCTGTAGAACTTTCTTCATCTTTGTTCATATAATTGTGATGTTGAATAATTAGCCAATTGAAAGAGGTTCTCAGTTATATTCCTTTTTAAAGCTCTTTAAATGTTATTGTACTTTTGTACAGCTGTGCAGCATTGAGTGAAGTGTAAAAAGCTGCAATAATATTTCCTGAAATGACAGTGAAGGAGAAACAGCGCCCCCCGCTGCTTAGAGGGCGAAAATGCTTACGGCACCGGGTATTCCCAGGCGGTCTCCCATCCAAGTACTAACCCGGCCCGACCCTGCTTAGCTTCCGAGATCGGACGAGATCGGGCGTGTTCAGAGTGGTATGGCCGTAAACGAGGAGTGCAGCCACACACAGGCTCTTTATAGGTGAGACAGACCCGGGTCAAGTCATTGTGTACACAAAGATACAAAACTATATATTTTTAAATAATTCGTGATCCAAATCAGCATATAAACCTTTTGTGATCTCTTTTCTTTTTTTTTCAGCAGTGACATTATCCGAACAAACATGAAAGTAACGTTGATCGATTCTGTTTCTGCTCTGTCAAACACCCTTACATTAGCATCTGACTCAGACAGACAAATTCATCCAGTCTATTGTAATAACTTTGACTTTATTTAAATGATTAGGCGAGCATTGAAGAAAAAACCTTGTTTCTTCTAGTTACTTAAATAACTGCATAAACTTCAAACATTCAAAAATGAAAATGTACAACAATTCATGAGCTTTTTATGTCCTTCCACTCATAAAACTTCATGGTCCGTTATTTTCCGTTCACATTTGTGGCAAGAACATGGCTAAGAGGCGTTCTGTTTCATTTTCCTCCTTTCTCTGAAAAATGCCATGGGGGGAGAACAGCTCATCCAGGTGAACCTATGATGTCTCCCCATCATATGTTTACTTCAAGCACATTTCTTTACCTTAAATCTGATTTGTTTGTTCAGAATGCCTCTTGGGTTCTCACTACTGGAAGTAATCAGAGTGCATTGTCTTACAATCGAGTGTCCTTGCCTGTCTTGCTTCCCCCGGAAAATGCAAGGAAAGCAGAGTAAAAACGAAAAAAAAACAAAAAGAGGAGAAGGTGGTGTCTTATTACATCGTGGGCAGACTGGTTCATTGAGATGCAACGAGGTGATTCCTGGGCTGGAGGCCGGAGTGGACAGAGGTAGGCTAGGGAATGTGAGGATGGACATCTTTAAACCTCCACAGTAGGGCTAAACTTTAGTTTTTTTTCCTCCTATCTGAAAGACTTTTTTTCCTTAAAAAACATGGACATACACATCTATTCATATACATCTATATGATCTAAAAGCGTCCCAGCTCATCCGCCTCTGAATAGGTTATTTAGTCTGTCCAGCTCTCTGCAGTTATCCATGGTCATGAGCTCGGCCTTCTTGCGCATCCGGTCGTCCCTGTACACCTTAGCGGCGTACAGCAGGTCTGTTTCTGGGTGAGACAAGCGCAGGGTCAAAGTGTTAAGGGTTCACATTCCCAGTAAGCACACGGCAGATACAGATGCTGATATTGGGGGGGGAATGTTTTGAAACGCGCTCACTCACTTGTCTGTCTCTCTTTCCAGCAGTTATTTCGGACGTTCGACACGTAATCTTCCTCAACGTTCTTCTCGATCTGCTGCAGTGCTGCCCCCTTGTGCTCCGACTTAAAACCCTTGCCCACGTAGTAGTCGACGCGCAGGTTCTCTGTCTGACGCTTGATGGTCTGACCCGTGGACCTGTGATGGGATGCGGAAGGTAGTTAGTTAGTAACTGAAGTATGATGAAGGTAAAGGTTATTTATATGGTTGTTAAGGTTGTAAACCAGCATCTTCGACCTTTATTGAATCATTAACTACATGCTGTTCTCAGTCGTAAATAAAGAACCCGAGATGTAAATTTAGCGATTTGTCAGCAAGCGAGCCTGCTGCAGTGACGGTGAACTGTAAATGAGCGTGTGTGTGTGTGTGTGTGTACGCACGGCCGAGAGTAGAGGCTGTAGGGGGGAGGGGACACCATCATCTGGCTCAGTATGGATACTAGGATCAGGACCACTATGGGCATCAGCTGGATAAACATGGAGAAACCACCCTGGACACAAAACAAGTACAGTGAGTGATAGGAGGTCAAGTAGAGCAAGAACATTCTGGTGAAGCTTTCCATCTTCATCATACGTTTGTTCACATAAGAGCTATAAAATCTGACGTACATCTCCTCTCTCCTCTGTTCTCTCTTGCCGGGAATCCGTCTGGTTGCTGTAGCTCCCCCTGCCGTTAGTGAAGGTGTGTGTGCTCGCTGTGGACGAGAACACAAGAACATCACCGTCTTGACGTTTAAAGAAAGGAGACAAGAGATGATCTGGACGCCGCACGTGTGGCGTTTTGCTTACAGGAGGGGAAGCCGCCTCCGAAGAACATGTTGAAGAGGTCCTCGGGAGTGATGTCGGCCTCGAATCCCCTGTGGAAGTCGAACCCTCCTGCGTGTGCGTGGCCCGGGCTGCTGGGCTCCTCCCCTCCCGTCAGGTCGTACTGTCGCCTTTTCTCTGCGTTGCTCAGCACTGCATACGCGTTACCGATCTCTGGAGGAAAACACACAGGTCAGCATTCTTTTCCCCTGTACTCTTTGTATCAGATCAGTTATAAAAAGGAGCAGAGTTACTTTTGAAGGCCTCGGTCGCTCCGGGCGCGTGGTTTTTGTCCGGATGGAACTTCAGTGCTAGTTTCCTGTAAGCTTTCTTCAGGTCTTCTTCATTGGCTTCTTTACTGACGCCCAACACCTCATAGTAATCCTTACACCGCTTTATTCTGATGGAGAGGGACAGAGGGTGAAGCAGCTGAATCACACACACACACACACACACACACACACACACACACACACACACACACACACACACACACACACACACACACACACACACACACACACACACACACACACACACACACACACACACACACACACACACACTACAAGTTCTGATGAAGTCCCGCAGGATAACAACATGTGACGCCATTAAACCATTGAGGCTTGCCCAGAGGACTGAAGAACCCTAATTACCAGGGGGCAAGTGACTCTCTAAGTATAGCTGCCACACACACTGTGCTGTGTGTGTGTGTGGCTACCTGACGTGCAGCAGCTCAGTGATCTTAGTCATCCTTCGCCTCCATAAGCTCAAATCTGCCATGTCCACCATAAACTTTCTATTGGGATTTGCAGCGTGTGTGCAGTTCAGCTCGTTTCCAGCTCCGCCTCCGTCACTCCCTCCGCTTCACCAGTGAGACGGCAAGCTGGCGCGGTTACCATAGCAATGGCTGTGTGTGTGTGTGTGTGTGTGTGTGTGTGTGTGTGTGTGCGAGTGTACAACACCGCCGCAGAGAACTACAGCCACAGTTGCAATATTCTGGTGTCCCGAGAGCAAAACATAGAATTACACTGTAAGCTCTCTAATGGCACTCAGCCTTCATCTAGTAAAGATGGAACACAACTTCTAATGTACAAGTTTGACCACAAAACAGGTGATTTATGTCCTAATAGTCTTAATTGTCTAGAACTTCAATTAAATTAACCAAGCGGTTGGCTGGGTATAGAACGAAAACACAGGAAGAAATATGAAAGGTGATGTTCTCACTTTTGCACGCCTTCAACCTGATCTTTGTTGAAGCTTTTCGTGGACTCGCCTCCTCCAGATTCATTGTTTTCCCTCTCCGACCGGCCGCCGTTGCTTTCTGTGCCGTCTGCTGGCCTCCTGCGATACGCGCCATTTCCCGCCGAGCTCCCGTTCCTATTCAGCGCGTCCAACAAAGCTGGAAAAGGGAAACGTGACCACATGAGGAGCCAAGCATTGTGCGGAAGAAAAGGCTGCTTTCTCACCCTCAGGTCTTGAATGTGTGCAAACCTGGCTTTATCACGCCAGAGCAGGACTTTCCTTTATCGCCACATTGTTTATGCTGTTACATTAAACCGTGCCGACGTCAGCAGAAAGCAGTTTTGCCAGGGATTCTGCTGAAACGGGAGTAACATTTCACAAATGCATATTCGAAGGCATTCATTGGCTCTGGGTGTCAGGAGAAGAAGGTCACGTGAGGGACTGAAGGACCAAGACCTTTGTTATTGTTGTAAAGGAGTTGGAGAAGTCATCCTGAGGATTCTAATACCTTCATTAGTCTTTTCTAGAGAAGCGTAAACAGTCCGTTCCTCTCCTTTCCACAAGCTGAACCCATGATCGTTACCTCTGCCAACAGAGTCCCACTCGTTTTCCGTGGTTCCTTGAGTTATATCGGACTAATCAGAAAGATTTGTACAACCACCATTAGCCCCACTGGAGAGGCTTTTAGTAAACAGCAGGAAGCTTGTTGACAATTCTATCAATAATGAATGAAACCCATAGTATAATGAGGAATCACTGGAGCGATCTTTTCAATGTTTCAGTCTGATTTCATCCCTGCAGTAGGAGAACATGAGGTCAGATTATGAATACAAAACTTTTGATACAGTATAATAAATGATGACAGTAAAGGTAAAAATATAGAATAGTTTGATGGTCATTAGATGTTCATGAAGTAATCAGTAGCCATCCGGTCAGTAATCTATTTTTCTCACTCTAAGCTACTTAACATGTTGCAAATGCCACCAGTATACAAGGTTACACGGTTATTATTATTATTTTCTATGGTTTCATATTGTTAACATGTGCTCCTTACTGATATATATAGAGGATATTAGTCTGTGATGGTTTGGAACTAAGACAAGAGTGAAGCTGCAAGAAATTCCCTCATCTTTCCATCAAGAATTCAACATTAGATCACCACCAGCATCTCACTGGGTCAGATGAGGATTTGTGTGTGTGTGTGTGTGTGTGTGTGTGTGTGTGTGTGTGTGTGTGTGTGTGTGTGTGTGTGTGTGTGTGTGTGTCTTTCACCCTTACAACATGTAATCAGCGGCAATCGCAGGCCAGCATCTACCCAACATCGTGCCTTGCTTTTCAGCCTCTGCAGGTTCCATTCCTGTATTACTGCAGACTGACGGTACTTGTTAAAGGGCGTACAGTTACCTCACAACCACGGTGTGATATTCTAAAGGCACCGTTAATCCTTCACATGGGCCTTTTTTTCATGTCAGAACAACGTCAAATCACTCATCGCTGCCATTTAACTTCCTCAACCATCTTCTGCACTTGACAGGGGCTAGCAGCGATAAGGATAGCTAACGTGACGCTAGGCCTGTTACTCACAAGCTAACTTTGGGAGTGAGTCTGTTGTTTAAATGGCACCGTCTTCTTTAAGTTGTGTGTATTTGTATCTGTACGGACATTGAAGATGGTTATTACCTCACACCGGTAACTAAGCTGTCAGCTAAAAACGAGGAAGGCGTAGCTTTAGCATTTAGCCCGTTAGCTAGCTGCTATCTGGTCATTTGACAGTACGTGAGGTAGTTCACGGTCCTGAGCTAAATGTCGTTACCTTTGGCTCTGTCGCTCGGGTACAGCGTCTCCGCTTTGATTAGAAACTTCAACGCCTTCTGTTTGTCTCCCGCTTCCAGCGCCCTGGACGCGATATTTAAACATTTCTCTGCCTCGTCTCGGTTCCCTTCCATCTTCTTTCCTCCTTTCCTTCCCCCCCCGGCACCGTCAGCTGATCCCTGAACGCACCACGTGGTCACACAGCGAGACAGCAGCAACATTGACCTCAGCCAGAGAGGTCAGCAGCTCTTTAATAACAAGAACCATTCACATATTACAACATTTTGATTTCAAGGATTATTCCAAATATTGCTCAACAACTATTATTCCGAGATCACAACGTTTAAAACACCCATTGTTTATCCTGACTCATGGTTTAACATTATTTCCTGACTTGGCTTAGTGGAGTTATTCCTCCTGCCACCCATTACAAGGCACAGTTTCTGATTAAAAAGAAGATGCACTGTAACAATGTTTTATTTTTTTTAATCTGTTGAAAAATAATATAATTCCAGCGCTTTTCAAAACAAGTGTGTGTTGCATTTGGACAGCCAACAAATGTTCTATGAATACATTGAGCAAATGTAAAATGTGTTAAATTTACAAAAGATGAAACGCCTGAATTTTATTGGTACATAGTTTTATGAACAGCTGAATATTAATGTTTGACCCTTCATAGTATAATTTGTCCTCATCATTCCCAACACTCTCTCTCTCCTGAAGCGTATAGTGTTCTGGTTTTGAAAGACCACACAGGTCAGTCACCTTCAGGCTCTTCAGACCGGGCTCTAAGCATTAGTTACTTGAATGCTCTCTCTAGATTAGACCTCATATTGTATTCTTCTTATTCCAACAAACTCACACAAGTGACCTGAAATCAAGATTCTCATCCAGGAGGATTTCAAGTAGTTTTTCATGGAACTGATGGCAGTGACAGAGTGACTTTGTTCTTCATTTCAGCCGAGATTCCTGCCAGTGAGCATTCTACGCTGGTAGGAGCTTGGCAGAGTGTGAGCCCATGGCGTTCATTGCTGCATGGATGCGGAAATGCAGCCTCGACTCTAGGTTGTAGTCTTTGTAGTTCATCCTAAAAAGAAATTTGAGATCAGGTCAAGCTCCTTGTTCAACATGCAAAATAGATGCTAAAAAGGTAGCTATTACATGTTAAAATGGACTGGAACCAAACGAACAAACACTCACTTGATATTTTCCATCAGGGTTGCAGCCTTTTCAATGTCCCCCTGTTGCATGTACAGCAGGCCCAGCTCGTACATGGTAAATGGCACCAGGTAGTTGTCGGGTTTGAGGTCATTTTCACTGTAAAATAGATCAAGTCACGTCAACTACTCAATAAATAAAAACATCCCAAAAAATTTGCCAAATTTCAGAACTGTATAAAGTCCAGGCCAGGTAGAGTGGCGTGAAGGTGAGAACGCTACATTCTTGAAATCTGGTGCCATCAAGTTGTTTAAATAAAAAAAACTTCACAATTCAAAAATATACGTCTAATCATGTTTCAGTCCATTGCAGTACAGTTCTTAGCGTTCAGGTTTTCAGACATAATGGATCATTTCTGGAATTACGGTCATCTTTATAATTCATTTGATAACATTATTATCAATTAGTTCAAATATCCTGCTATGTTGGTGAACTTCATCCAAGAGTTCAGACAGATATTAAGTTCCACCAACTGTTCCCAAGGAGAAAAATATATATTTCCCATGATCCTGAATATGTATGAATCATGTATTCTGTGTAGTGTTGACTTGGTATTGCAGAGTGAATTTCAAATTTGACTTCAACCTTTGCCTATGGTGTAAAGATCAATCACATATTACTGACACTTTTCTGGATTAAGATCCATCATCATCATCTATATGCATTGATTATAATGTAATGCTGTTAATACCTTGTAATGCTAAGTAACCTGGTCTAGCTCGTTAGCAACTTGGTACTTCAAAGTGAGCAGGAGTGTGATGTTGAGCTGACCTGGAGAGGATGTGTGTGAAGCAGAGCTCAGCTTGCACCTGACGGCCCAACTGTCTCAGGCACAAACCCTTCAGCAGCTGGATAACACACTGATCCTCCAGATGATACTCTGATGGGTCTGTAAAATGTTACACAGATGTTAGTTCTATTTTAATAGCTATATAATAAAAAAACACAGAATAAGCAGATGACCACATTGCTCACTTGGCTCATCTCTGAGTTGTTCCTCTGCCTCCTCCAGGGTCGTCAAGATGCTTTCAGTCAACGCGGGCCTTTTGCCAACGACTGTGAAGCCGTTCCACATGTACATCATTTCCTGTGAACGTTGATTAAAGTTGAATTAGCACCATTGCGATAGAGAACACTGGTTTTATTATTACATTCTTGTGATCAGGACCGTCCACATGTCCTCATGTAAAGAAAATTCTTCTCTTCAGGCACGGACACTTGGGTTGAGAATTTATTGCTGCAACACATTCAAGTCTGTTACAATGTGGTCATTGCAGTCCGGGTTGACCGAGTTTTCAACCGCTCAAGTAGTAGTATTATTACATGGTCACCTCGCTTGGCATGGGGAGGCGACCATGTTGCCAGGACATTGTCCTCAAGACGTTTACTGGCGATTCAGCAGGACTCTGTACCTGACATTCACAGTCTTGATCAGTTTGTCAATATCAACAGGACTCACTGTCTGAGTCAATCATAAGATTGTCTCTAGTCAGATAGCTTGTTTTCTCCCCACTGGACTTCAGCATGCTCTTATCCCACAGTATAACTCAATCAACATTTTTCTAACACCTCACCAGAGCAGGGACGACCAGTTTCACAGGTTTGGGGGAAGAGTATCGCTGTGCCTTCTTTGCTGCAAACTTCTCTGTTGGAATAGACTTTCCAGCAATCCTCAGCCTGAGACCATCCACCTGCCTACACACCACACACTTCAGTTAAGATCACAAACATAATTGGCAGGTACACAGAGGGCGTGTACCATCGCCAAGGCAGAGCAGTCCTCCCAATTCTGTTTCTACTGAACTCTGACAGTGACGTTTGGAGATACCATTTCATAATATCATAACGCCATTGGCAGACGTAAACAAACAGTGATACCCACTTGAATAAGTCTGCTACATTTTCCCCCAGTTCATTCACTTCTTCCTCTGGGAGCATACACAAGATGGCAGCTTTCTGGTATACATAGATCGCCTATGAGAGCAGATTTTAAGAAAATTAACATAAAAAAAAGCCATAAGAGGAAATCATAGCTTGTCAGCAGTTTTACTGCATTGCAAAAGTGGAGGTTTACCTGGGACCACTTGCTCTCTTTGCAGAGCAGGTCAGCATAGTGGTAAGCCTCCCTCCAGTTTTGCTCAAAGGAGTAGGCCCACATCAGCTCCCAGTAGCACAGGTGGTGAATCTGACGCCACTCTTGCTGTGCTGCGATGCACGCCAGGAACTTCTGCTGGGCCTGGAGGGAAAACACAGACGCATGGGCTTTATGGGAGGCAGAGACCACAGTTACCTCAACAGCAGCTGACACAGCATTACACACAGGTGCAGACACTGGACACGCCCAGCAAGACATTACTTACAAATGTGAAGTTTCCTTTGAGCAAAGCAATTCTTGCAGTGTAGAAGAGCATGAGGGCTCCCTGTGGATGCAAAAACCAATACAAATTACTGCACCAGAAAAAAGTATCCATATCTACGGTGTGCACTTTTACCAAACATTTAAAAAAGTTTTCCTGTATCCTTAACATGGAGGTGTTACACTCTTTTCTTAAACGTGTTTAAGTCAAGTGTTGATTGACCATTTTCAACCATGATGCTGTGTAAGATGTATAACTTACATTAGGGAACTTTTCAACGTAGGGTTTCAGCAGAGCTTCACACTCCGCAAGGTTTACATCACCAGTACCTGGAGAAGGGAATTAGAATTTTCTCACTATACTACTCACTTTTAAGAAGAACAAGAGATTGATGAGTGCTCTGAATCTGGATGAAGATGTTTTTACCAAGTATCACTGTGATGTATAGATGAAACATGAGCAGGGTCAGAGTGCTGAGGATTGAACGCAGACTGCCGCCCGCTGCCCCCTCTCTCAGCTCCAACAAGCCCATCTCCTTTAATGTGACGGCCAAATGATTCATTGATGAGTTAAAAGCAGTTTCTTATACAGAAATATTGTAAATTTAACCATATTTCTGTATTATGTAATAGTTGTTCCGAAACGATACCATCTGCTGTGCTTTTGCATATAAACGGATGGCACCTACCCTATCTCCAGAGAAACCTAGAAACTCCATCAGTCTAATGACTCGGGGTGGGAGTAGAGACAGCATCTGAGGGGAAACAGAAATGGCTTAATAGTTTGATATTAAGAAACATGGCAAGAGGAACAACAATCATTTAGAAGTGAATCCAACCCACCAGATTGAAGGACCCAATGCCCATGCTGACACCTCCCCTGAAATGAGTGTATGTGGCCTTGCTCTTATCCTCGTCACTGGCTACACTTGCAATGGCTTGGCAATCTCTAGTGGGATGCAAAAAAAAAAGTCCTGCATTAATCAGGAGATGACAGTATGAAATGTTTCTCTCTTCCATTTCTTAAACAAAAGTGCCTTCCGAGCTTCTTACTTGAAAATCTGATAACTGTTTCGGATTCGCATTCCTCCTTTGATGAAGCCGATAATACTCTCATCCAAGAACGTGAGCGCCGCTTTCTGCAGCAGAACCTCAGCATAGCACAACTCTGCATGCATGTCCTCTAATTACAAATAAATAACACAGGTTGCATGAAAGGTTAAAACCACAAAACATTCAAATAATGCCTTATATTTGGTACCATTTGTAAAATCTATTAAAGCGACCATTTTGGTGAAAACTAAATCTTATTGTACTGTATGATGACTTTTACTATGGTTATGAAGTCTTTTGACAAATAATACAAGTTGTCATTTCTTGCATCCACATTATCCAGTTCTGAGACATACCGTACTTTCAGTCAGTAAATAAGTTTTAACTCACCTTCAGTCAGGTGCTGATATGGTTGCTGATACCATAAATTAGTTATGGTCTCCACTATTCCAGTTTTCTTCCGAAATCTGAACAACATATACAGTATAGTCAGTTCAAAAACGGAGAATTCAGTTGTGATAGTCAGGGATGTGTGTTCCATTATGCCATACTTCTCGCATATTTGTAGAGATTCTCTCAACGACTTCATGGCAGAGTCCATGTCATTTGGGTCAAAAGTCATGCCTGCCTGCATCACCAACATGCTACTGTAACCCATTGCGTGATACATGCTCCGGCTTTTCCTGAAATCAAGAGATGCAATAAAGTTTTTGTTTAAGTACATATACACAAAGTGTTTATAATTTAACACACAGTAATAGGAAATGGGTGCAATCTGGCTTTTAAAGTGACATACCAGGGCCTCAAAAGCTCCAAAGAATCTGCAAACTTGTTGTTCAGGAAAAGATTGAGGGCACCGGCGCACTCCTTCAGTGCCGTCTCCAAATCCATTGTAGGCAATCTGAATGACAGATGTTTATGTTAGGCTTCTACACATGTCAAATAACAGATGTGCCAGTTTAGAGCAGCACTTCGGAGGATGAGAGTCAATCTGAGATCAGCTACAAAAAGGTATATGAATTAACTGACTTAACTGTCCAAGACCAAAACACCTTTTTTCAAATTGTACTTGGAACATTTTTTGTGGAAGAAAATACACCTTCTAAAATGTATTGTCAATATCAGATGACAACTGCACTTACAGCTCATCGTGGTCACTTGGTAGGTCCATCTAAAAGAGAGAAAAGAGTATTTTTTCAGCATTATGCCTCAATATGATAGAGCAGAGAGAAGTATGCTGCTATACTAGTGGCAATTTGGGGTTTTTGAAACGTTTCGATACTTTCACTACTCTTATTTAGAAACGTCTTGCTCTATGTTGGCATCTACTGGCAGGCGTTGGAATTGCAGCAGTTGATTACAAATTGTGTCTCATGCTTCCCGTTCCAATCGGGGAGCCGCTGGAATAACAGCCGCCCGACACGCAAATACGGGCTCCTAGTTCGACTTTGAACTGAACTAGAAAAGACTTTTGTGATGAATAACGAAGCGTCTTCATTGATCCAAATCCAACGTGGAGTTTTCAACTGCTTCATGACGATTATTCTACGGGGAGAACTGAAATTGACCTTTATACAGGTGCCATATCACACACCACACAGCCTTACAGTAGAATAGTATTTAGATAACATTATAGACAAGAAAAACACGTTACATTGGACTGACTTTATTATAATGTAATTATTAATCATAAGTGAAAAGATCACATAAAAAAAATGTCCATTAAAATAATTCTATACATTTTTAAATGAGTGGTGGCCAAGTCATGTCACATTTGCTTGCGGAAATTGGGCAATTTGATGAGAATAAAAAAATTTGAATTACATAATAGAAACTCCACTCCACCGATTTTACAGATTATATAATTTGGGATGCTGTACCAAAGAAATCATATTTTAGCCAGTTGATTTAAAAGTTATGTGGCCAGAGCGTAGACAGCGTGTCTTTTATTTATTTACTTATTAATTATGGTAGATGGTTATTTGTTCCATAGAGTTGAGATGAGCTGGCAGCATCAGGTTGATCCTTAGCTCCGTTTTCGGGGGTTGAAAAGGCTTTTAACTGGTTTTGTGAGGACAGAAGGTCTAAATTGTTTAATGAATGTATGTCATGATGCCAAGTCAAATAAAATGCCGCAGTAAAGCCAACGTTTATATTAATTTGGGGCTGATTTTAGTTCAGCATAAGTAAGCATATGTAAGTATACAAAAAATTAAGCAACACTTACCTGTTGGAGTGAAAGGTGTTGGTTCTCCATCAGATTTTAGAATTGGAATCAAACAAATATGGAAAAGTACGCGCCTGCAAACAGGAGAATTTGTGTCTACAAATGTGAGCACGGCTGCTATACCTCGGCTGATAGGTGACAAGGCATCGTGTCGACCTCCCAGGATATTTATGAGGTGCTGGCCTGGGAGTGGCTGCGTAGCAAAGTCAGCCCCCCGAACATCACAAACATAAAAAGGAACACGAACCTAAAACAGGAAAAGAAAAAGGCTGATTGAAATACAGCCAGAAACCATCACTGATGATAATAACTGTATCCCAGTCAAATCAATTTCAGACCAAATGAGGTCAGAACGGGCACAATCATTTATTCAAGATATCATGCGTGTGTGTAAGTGTGTGTGCTTAAATATCAAAGTGTTACAGTAGACCTCCAGTTTGAATTTATCTACAGAGAAGAAAAATACACACTTACTTGTACCCCCCTTTTTTTGCAGCCAATTTCCATTATTTTATTGAATACCTCAAACATTTGTTCGATGCACTCAAAGATCGTATCCAGTTGCTTCACAGGTGTGGTATATCAACATGCTGATTAAAAGCTAAGATCACTACACAGGTGTTTCTAATGATGCGGGAGATGCGTTATCTTGACAAAGATTAGATTGCCAATGCATTGAACAAATCTTTGAGGCATCATTGACATTTATTGAAAATGGGTTCGAAAATAAAAGTGTTGCACCTATATTTTTGTTCAGTGTATATTATTTATAAACATTTATATATTAACCGTTCGTATGGTTATTGGCAATAAGTGACAATTTGCTCTTTCACTCATTTTATTATCGTATTACTTTAATTTGATGTTTGTGGCTAAAGTTGTAAACAGGACACAGAATTTTGCTGTACTATTTCCACACAATCTATAAAGTAACTGCATTACCCAGCGTACCTAGCGGCGTGACGTAGATTACATTGCAAACATGGCGGACAAAAGTGCGACAGACTGCGACTCAAACATCCCAGAATATGAATATATCGACGTTAACACCAAAGCGTTTCATGTCGGCTCGTTCAGAGACGAGTGGCTGCGCAGACTGAAGCCGAGTGACTACTCACACCGGGAGGACAGCGACGAGGCCGCGTTTGAGGCGAACTTTGCGAAAGAAATGGGGATCAGCGCGGAGACGATGAGCGAACTGAAATCAGTCTGCAGGTACTAAACGGGAGCTCATGCCCAGTTTATGGGTATCAAACCTCTAATTTACACGAACGACAGTGTGCTGTGGCAGTAATGTCATAATGCAATGTAACACAAACATAACTGAATGCAGTATCTGATATTAAACGGTGCTTATTATTGTTATTGTGGTTGTAGTTTCTATCTCTTTAGGCCCTATGCTATATTTTGTTTTGGAACAAACCACATTTTTCCGGGCTTGGTCAGCAACAGTATAACAGGACATTGTTGTTTGTTTTTATCCATTCCAGTGTTGCCTCACTCCGCTGTCATCCTGAGGGCGAGCCACTGGACACTGACGTCATTCCTCCAAACTCCACACTGAAAACTCTGATGTAGGTATGTCTTTGGTCCTAGGTAATGGTACAGTCCAGTTCGTCCCGCATGAAGCTGTGACATGTCAGACCAGATTAAAATGTGTGACTCTGCAATTTGTTCCTCTACAGGCAAAGGAAAACGAAACTTGATCACAATGCCGCTCGCAAAATCAACAAGAATACGCGACACGACCACTACGCTGATGAAATGGTGGGTTCGTTGATATAAATGTGTTGTCAGCATCCCTTCTGTCTTCCTGAAAGCCACATATACTGTATATCTCTTATGTTTCTGTGAATTCCAGGAGAGATTGACCGTTTGTACAAAAGCAGAAACAGAAGCTAATGTGGTCCCTGAAGGTGACGTCATCCTAACCTTGAACGTTTACTACGCACGGGTTGCTGAAAAGGTGAGTTTACATATCTGACAGCGCAGTGGCGTCTTCCTTCCTGGACTGTCATAACTGTGTTTGTGTGGTTTCCTCCCCCTCCCCCCTCAGTATAACGGTGTCCGGCCCCACGTGACTCTGGTCATGACGGGCTCACACAGCCTGGCAGACCTGAGGGACGCCATATGCTGTGTCAGTGACTTACAAGTGATTGGAGAGTTCAGCAACACGCCTGACATGGTGCCCGACTTCATCAGCAAAGTGAGCACACTTGCAGATTTCTGACCTATATTCCCTAAAATGTATTACATTTTTTACATTACAGATTTGATTGATATCTTTATTCTGCTTCAGGATCATTTCAAGTCGGCTTTCTTCTTCTTCGAAGGGGTTTTCTATAACGACATGCGATTCCCCGAGTGTCAGGACATCAGCAGGCAAGTTTTACCTTCTGGCTGGGAGGCATGTAAGGGTTAATTGATGGAAAGTTCCAAAACATCAGTAATATAGTTTATCCACATGAAAAGAGCCCAGTGTTGAGTCTGTGAATCTGTTTGTTTGCGATGTATTTCTGCAGCACCACCATTGAATGGGCAACGAGTCGCAACTTCCCCGCCTACAGCCAAGCCAAGATGGAGGACACGCGGCTTGTGGATCTGAAAATCAAAGTGGGCTTCCCGTATCTGTACTGTCACCAGGGAGACTGTGAACACCTCGTCATCATCACAGACATCAGGTTAATGCCGTTTGTCTTCATTGTTCTGCCACAGACTCGTGTCAAAACTAACTGAACTGTTACTTTGTGGGGTGAATATGAATGTAGTCGGTGATTAGTTTCTTTATTGTGATCATTCAATAACACACCGGTATGAATGGGGAAAATGAATGCATGTGTGTCCTATGATGTGTGTAGCTGTTAAAAGCTGACATATTAGCAGCAGCTAGATGATGATGATGTCTGGAGCATTGCGGTAGAATGAATTTACACGATGACCCTTTTTTGCACACGGACGTCAGAGCTCTCCGCCCCTTAGTATTTAATGTGTGTATTACGCACTAGTGGGCGGAGCCTACAACAGCCCTGACCATCAGTAATGAATGACTGTGATACAGTAGTGCGCCTCATGAACTTGAGTGGTGAAGCACGAGTTTGTCACAGGAAATCCTACATGACAAACCAGAGGCAGTGAAGGTAGCAGCACTTCCTCATGAATTAGGTGCTTGTTTCACTTAGTTACATCAAAACCCTAGATCCTACCATGATGCAACAATTATATATGGTGGTTAGTTTAACAGTCAGCCCGTAGCTTTCATACTGCCGTGGTTTTTCATTGATAACATGAAAGGGCCTCGTTATTCGGCAGGATTAGACCGGTCTCACATGACGACAGCTAAAACGAGGTGTCGGATGTTCTGCGTAGGCACGGCAACTGCACAAGAAAGCAGCTCTCAGGCGGCATGAATGCGAAACAAATCCGTCTCCTCTGTTCACTCACCGAGTCTCTTCTCTGGTGGTGACGCACTGCAGACTGGCCCACATGAACGACTGCCTGGACAAGAAGCTCTACCCGCTGATGACTCACAAGCACAGGCCCATCACCCGGAAGTGTGCCGTCTGCCAAATCTTCATCGGCAGGTCTGTGGAAGCTTTTGTCACAACACGGCAGCAGAGGTCGCCTGACAAACTCCAGACATTTAACTCTGACCCTTTTGTCTCCAGGTGGCTCACCACAGATGACCGGTTCGCTCCCAGTCACCCGTGTCTCTTCTGCGACAAGTGCTTCCGCATGCTGCACTACAACGCTCAAGGACAGAAGCTGAGCGACTTCCAGGCTTATGCCTACGTGGACCGCGGGGCATTCAACTAACGCTTTTCTTTGGCAAACTGCTAAGATCAGATCATAATGCTGTATAATACAGTGGAGTGTTGTTACATTCATTTCAAATAGAAATGCGTCAGCAGAATGTATAGTTTTTCTATATTTGCTTTTCAGTTTGAAGAATAAATAAGAGTCTGAATGAAGAACATATTTAACAGTTAATTTTTGTAGATTTGAAAGCTTGCTTGTTCAATGTTATGTAAACCAGTCTGGGCCACAAGCTGAGGTCCTTAACTGCTGATGGTGACTGACTTGCTACACATTCTACTGGACCGTTCTTCCATTTGTATTTCCATTGTATAAAGTTAGGCAGGGTGTTGGGAGATGGTACTTTACTATGGCCTGTTTTCACTCAACTGAAACTATAAGGACATGGACATCTTTACCCACCGCCCACTTTATTAGAACCGCCTATGCACCATTCATGCACAATGCAAACCTGAGCTCAGTGACTTGGACCCTGGCATGGTGGTCAGTGACAGACGGACTCTTCAGAGTTTACATTGTGGGATCTAAAGGAATACGTACAACTATTGATGTTACTTCTTTATTAACGGATGCTAAAACAGGTCTTCAGACAGGCACAAAAATACTCTTATTTACATTTATGTTAGAAAGATAACGAGGGTGAATAAGCGCTTTCCTAGTACAACAAACTTTGGCAAACTTAAGGAATTTCAATTTGTGCATCCAAACTGAATTTCCATCTAAGAGCTACTATGAAACAACTGTACTACACACAATCCTCTCACTCCAATTCAGATTAGAGTGCCGAGATGTTTTGAATGTGAGAACATGGATTAATGACATGATGGAAGTTCAACCAAAAAAACGACTCAGAATTGAACTACAACCAAAGTGTACTTCAGATATTTCTACATCCGTTTCAGTGCTTCATGTTACGTCCCAACACTAAATCACTCCAGAAGATTCCAGTTCACAGTGCTGCGGATCTACGAGGTCTTAATCTTAACTCAAATTTAAAGAGGGAGTATAAAAATAAAATAATATTCAATGAGTCTTTTATCTTGGTTGAGTTTGAAGTATTGTAAGCTTTGACACACACAGCACAGAAATGTACGACCAGTAACCTATATCTGTCATGATTTGCGGAATCGGACAATCGCGTTCTTCCACGTACAGCAGCAAAGTCTTCAGGAGCGGAGTGGACTCACATGGTCTCCTCCTGAGCTTTAGGGACACTGCAGACAAAAAAAAGGTTTAACGGGACACTTAAACGATGTTTCAGTACGATAACATCATGACACATTCAGCGCTTTGGTCCGTGTTTGTTGGTCTACCTGTGGTTTTCTCCCGCCGCCCCGTCTCCGGCCAGCTTCTCCCTCTCCGTCTCCTGCTTCTTGTCGTCGGAGTTAACGTCCCCGTTTGTCATCTTGTCTTGAGGCGGTGCAGAGAAACAGACACAGAACATCACTAATCAACCTCAGCCTCCCAGCGCCATGTGATGACTCACGAGTTCTAGACGCTACTAAGAGAAATGTGATTTTCCGTCATTCTGTCACGCTTTAGAATGGGACCTTTCACAAAGTCGGTAAGAATGGGCGGAATTAGTTTAGACGTGGACTTTGTGTGAGGGATGTGGGTCCAGACGCCCTGACAAGCCTGACCATGTGTCTACTGAGAACCAACCACAGGGATCCTATGACATCCTGCAGAGGAACAACAGTGACCGGAGCACAGGGCTGACTCTTTCTCTCTTTGGCACTCAAGTCATTTACCCAGAGCCGGCAATCATAACTGATGATGTCATGAAAATTAATAATCCGCTTTCTGGCTGTAACACAATTATAAAATACACGCCAGCACCGACATCAAAGCACGTAAAGACAGAAACTGTATCTGGCCTGAGCCCCGTCAGCTGCTGGACAGATTTATGACCTAAACCTAAAGGGATTATTATTAATATTACTATTCTTATTACTGTTACATTCTGAGCCCCTCATGTAAAGGGATGTGATTGGGTTGGACAAAATATGGCCACAACAAAAACTGAACAGGTGGCTTGTTTTGTTTCGTAAAGGTGTCCCTGAATAAGTGGTCCGAGTGGGAAAGTGGGAACACATGGGAAGATTGAACAAGCGGGGACTGGGTTTGGATCCACCGTCAGTGTTGGGACATTTGGACAAAAGGCTGAAATGAAGGCGTGGTTGGTACCTGAGGTGTTCTCTTTGGCCTGCTCCACTCGCTTCAGCGCGCCCTTCTTGGCCTCCTCGTGCTGCCGCTGCTCGGCTATAGACTTGTTGAGCACCTGGCTGAGCACAGATTCTCCTTCTCCCACCAAAAACATGGTCTTGAACTTGTTGTACAACATGGTGGCCTTGTCCATGATGTCCTGGCTGGCCTTGAATCTGCGAATCTAAAAAGACACGCACTCTTATTACGCGTTTGTACAACTGTGGCTACTTGCACATAAGACGGGAACAGGAAAACACGGATTATAACCATTTATCTCCACCGAAAAGACTCAGGCCGACGTGACAGGTACCTTTTTGAGTGTGGCGATGAGTTCGCTGTGTTTCTGCAAATGCTGGGTCGTGACCTGAAGGGTTCCGATCTCATCCAGAGCCTCCAAACATTTCTTCACATCCTAGAGAGGTGAGAGGAGGAGGGGGAGGAAGAACAAAGATGAACAGAGTGAAAATATACCAGCTAATTCAAATCCAATGATCACAGTTGTATAATCAATCACAGCATTTTTTGTATAGGCGTGTTACAATAGTAGCTCATTCAGTCATTCCCTTCAGAAATATGAGTTCAAATACAGATATAAGTTTTGTCCCAGTATATTTATAGACATTTTGAAACAAACAGTGTTCTGTTCTACATATAATTTGCACTATGGGAGTTTAAGTGCTTCTATATAAAGGAAACAACACATCATTGTTTTGTAACATCATACAGCCTTGGTTTTACAGTCAGCTGCAGGCATATTTATTTATATTATCCATGTACGTCCCAATCTTGGTTGGTCAGGTGGACAGGGCGACGGTTCATGGTTAGTACGCGGTTTGGAAGCCAGATTGATCATTTCTTGCCTACTTACAGGGTTGTCAATTTTCAGTGAAATCTTGATTTCGCCGTGCAGTCTCTGGAGTTTCAGGTCAGTGGACATTTCTGTGGAGAAGACGACATCGTGGTGAGAACATGTGCAGTTACCAGAACATTAGGCACAGTAGAGACCTCAGAGTAGGACTTTACTGACGTCATCACCTGACATCATTAGGTTAGTACGATGGCTGTGTGTGTATGAGATGATTACTGAAACTGAAAAGCACTCACCCTTTTTCTTCTCTCCTTTCTTCTCTTCACCTTTCTTCACATCGTCTTTGTTTTGGCTGAAAGGAAGCAAGAATAGCACCAAGTCACACATCTATGCATTCTTCTCTTCTCATATAAAACTCCTGCTGTCTGAACCGGTTACTCATCAAACACCAATATGATGACTGATGTATTGGAGGTACTTCCTGGTTAGATCTCAAAAATATATAATGTCTACATTTCAGTCCCTGCCAATCATACAGCTCTAGGTTTTTGGCTAAGATACAGAAAATAAATTATCTGACAATTTCATGTGAGCTTTTGATGGAAGAATACAGAGAAATTTCATTATCTAAATTAAAAATAAAACTATGATAATTATGCCTTCTGTGCAGTTACTGCGTCAAAGCCAATATTAGTGTTGTGATTTTTATTAACTTTACTTATTACTTTATAATACAAAATTGTTGGATGGTGAGGGTTGAATCGTGTGTGTGTGTGTGTGTGTGTTTGTGTTTGTACATACTCTCTCAATTCCTCTCCTTTCCGTCGCTTCACATCTTTCTCCATTTCTGTGGAATTTTGTTGTTTCTTCCGGTTCTTGTTTTTCTGAGGTCAAAACAAATGCGTTTAAGTGAAAGAATACAAAACCTGTTCCTACATACCAACACTTTCTCCTGCTGAAACAGACTCTAAGCACCTATGGGTGTCATTTTGTAAAGCACAAATGAGACAATAGTAGGAAAAAGGAACCACAAATATAAAACAAGAAGTGCATGAGCTACATTTAACAGATACAAAAATATTAAGACTTCTCATAAAAGCTGCCAAAACTAATATTAGACATCAGACATATTGGACACCTGCCTCTTCATCGTCAGAGCCAGACGAGCTGTCATCCTTGGCCTGCCTCTTCTTCTTGGCGTCGGGCTCCTTCACCTCTGCGTCCTTTCCTTTGCCTTCCTCCTTCTTCTTCCTCTTCTCCTCCTCTGCACTCTTGGCTTTGTCCTCTGCGGCCCTCTTCCTCTTCTTATCGGACTCGGCCGTGTCCCTGCGTGGGTCAAACAGGGTCGAGTATTAAAGGCTTTGGAATTAAAACGTCACAAATGGGGATCATGTGGTGAGGATTGTTTGTTGTGTCTTGATAAATCAGGCAAGAACTGAGACTGAAAATAAGAGAGGGAATATTCATATAACACTCAATAAGTTAAGTTAAGTGTTTTGTTCCTTTAAGTCAATGTTTGTGCAAGTGCAACCATTACTCGTGAACTTGTTGCCATTTCTAGCAGCAGCTTCCTACTGCCCAGTGCTACAGCGCCACTCAGTGGACAGCCTGGGCTAGGGTCTTTTACTGTTAATAGCCATCATTTGGAAAGTTTAAACCCATCCAAAAGAAAAGTTGATCTACACCCGTTTGTGTGTGTGTGTGTGTGTGTCCATGCTTAGATATGCATGTGATTACATTTCACTTCCTGATCCTTGGGCGTCCTGCTGCTGGAGCAAAAGCATCTTCTCAGTCTTGGGCTTCCTGCCTCTACGTTTAGGACCTTCTGCACCTGGTTACACATATACACCAAACACACACACACCGTGGACAGACAGACAGACAGCATTAATCCTGCTGTGTAAAACTTAAAGATGAATGCACAGAATTCTACTTAGATTAGAAATGGAGATAAACTAGACTCACTGCCATACACAAACACATCATGGCGGACATCACTGCAGTGCATACAACCCACCTGAGGTACTGACTGGACTGGCAGGAGCTTCATCTTTCTCCGAATCCGGGTCAGCATCACTCTGGAATCAAATGAAAACGGCAACAACTTTTCAACATTCTTACAATACATACAGCTGATCCCAGACAAAATGGACAATATATCACCTTCAATTCTATTTCCCCACGTTTACTATATTTAACTCACAAAACTAGAAGGAGAAATGGACTTGACTGACAGCTAAATCTCACAACCATTAAGTAAAATAAAGGAAATACTTCCAACCTTCTTCTTCCTTCCTCTCTTGGCTTTAGAGGCGTCTGTAGATTCTTTCAGAGTGGAAACCTAAAATGCAAAACCTGGCATTAAAACTGAAAATTGAACTGCGCTTTACCGACCCACGGCTGTATAGGCAGCTCTCTTCATTTTAGGATATGCAGTATTTCATTAATGTCAATACTCAGTCCTGCCAGGGGGTTCGCTGCAACTGAAAAAGGTTTTTAACTCAACAGCACCATCTAGTGTGTAACTCTCAAACTACTCCTGATGTTGAAAACTTGTGAAATACTGCAAAAATTAATAAATCGAAAAAATTAGTTGTGGGTAAAACAAATACATCGAGGAGTTTACTGAGGCACAACTTACCTTTGCACCAAAGCACACAGAAAGCCATGCAAAATAAAAGTCAGAAAGAAATAGGATGCAGATGAAGTGGTTTGTTAATGAAGCGGTGGACAGTTAATGAAGGCAGGCGATGGAAAGCAACACAACTACTTATCAGTATGACAAAACAGTGACAAAGAGGAAGTGATTCTTGTTTTAAGTGCCACACAGGGTTAATGTCCACGGCCTCAATTGGTCGGATCTGCAGTCACTTTCTGTGAGCCGGTGCAATGAAAGCCACTCGGGCCGAGCTGACGCCATTTCATCTGGATGAAGGGGATGAAGATTCAGAGGGGATTCAATCCAATCCCATAGATCCCACCGGCACCAAACCCACCAGGCAAATCAAAAGAAGGAGTACAGCTCGGTGGCCCTGCTGCGTCAAAACCGAAACAAACCACCCGACTCCAAAACCACCACGCTGTCGCATGCTTTCCCAGGGGGGGAGGGGGGAGGGGAGGGGCTTAGACCAACTACACCACTTATCATATCATCCTGTCATGCATAGTACGTACATCCTGGTTCTGGGGACCCTGCTCAGACATCAGAGACCCTTCCTCCTCATCATCCTCCTCCTCCTCCTCCTCCATCTCCTCCTCCTCCTCCTCCATCATCTCCTCCTCATTCTCATTCTCCTGTCCAGCCTCACTTCCCGGAACCTAAATGTACCCAAAACACAGCATAGGACGCGGTGTGGCGGGGGTAAGCAAGTCTTGAAGGGGAGAAAGGTTATGGAGTATACTTTTGAATCCAATGACAGGGAGGATTTATCATTTTATAGGCTATTTTCCGGGCACTGAGTGGTAATTCAGTGTGGAGCACACAGCACATTAGAGAAAGCAAACAAAGACACAAGCCGACCACACAAACACAGACCGGTAAGCGTGTTAATACAGCAAGGTGACTGGCTGTTAGTCTGTATTTGCCGAAACATACTTTGGATGTGATCCCTTTCTCCTCTGCGTCCTCTTCTCCTTCTGGGCTGCTGTCTGAATCCTTCTCAGTGAAGGAGTCTGGGGCGACAGGCTTCAAAACAAAAGCACAAACAAACAGACAAATGGGCAAAAAGACAACAGACAAATTGACGGCTCAAAATCATCTTCATCATCATTTTATAGAAAAAGGCCTCAAAAAAGAGGTGACTATTAAGACACTAACTACTAAGATACAAATTGTAAATGTTAGGAAAATTATACAAAGCCATCAAATTAAATAAGTAAATGTTGGGAGAAGGATGAAGTTTAGAATCTCCCATAGCAACAGGTAAACATAAGAAACATCTGTGCGTAAAATTGACATTTCTAACAGCATCCATACAATTCTCTTCACTGTCAACCAGGGGTGTGGTGACCCCACGTCAGACCGACTGATGGCAGCGCAAACTGACCTGCGTCTGATGTATTTTTGTTGTTGAATGCAGATTGCGCTCGTATCACTTTTACTTGAATTGAATAAGCAATATGTTGCATTGTAAAACAGAGATTATCAGTCAAAAGGTGGCTAGCTGTGGAATAATGCATTGCAAAATCTTTGTTACATTTGTTTGTTTTCAAGAGAAGATGATTAAGGAAAATATTGAACTACTAATGAGATAAATTTGAAATTTATTTTGGGGGAAATAATTGCTATATTGCGTAATAAATATAATCTATAGATTAATCGACTAGTTGGAAAAATAATCTATAGATTAATCGACTAGTTGGAAAATAATCTGTAGATTAATCGTTAAAAAAATAATCGTAAGTGCAGCGATTTAGACAAACTTTTTAGACAACGATAGATAGGTAAGATACGACAGCTGGTTTAGCCCTGAGTAAACACTTCCTTAACTACAAGTCATCTGCTGTGATACGCTGCAGGAAGTGCACAGTTTCATAAACACCACACAAACAAATGCTGATTTGCAAACTCAGGGATGCGTGACAAAAGGTGAGGCAGTCAACTTCCACCATCGAGTGTCTGCAGCTTAGAGCGAGAAGAAGAGGAAGGTGGTGGTGGTACCTTAGGTGCAGTGAGCTCCACCTTTGGATTGTTCTCGATCTCCCACAATCCTTCATTGAAGCCTTTCCTTTTGTTGGGCTTGGCATACTTGTCTTTGTTAAGCTGATACGGAAAAATGTCTTTTGGGCCAAGAAATGCACTGAAAGAGAGAAAGAAAGATAGAAGAGAATTTTGAGCATATTTGTCGATTGGATAGTTTACTGTTTGAATGACCAACAAGTAGTCAAAGCAACGTTTTATTTGGTCTGGGGTTCATTCAAATTGGGAGTCATTCAAATTGTCCTAGGGCCTTTAAATATACTGAATTAATGCTGAACAGGACTTCACATAAAATCTGTGTAAAAGGTGACAGATGACTCATGATAGAACATTTACTAACGTTTCATGGGTGCCAAAGAAGAAGATGGGAAACTTGATGTTGGATGGCTTCACAGCACCATCTGGAACTTCATCAATCTGTCAGAGAGGAAAGGAATGATGACCTAAAGACGACGACAACAACAACAACAACAACAACAACAACAAGGCATCATATGATTAGAAGACAGTCTTACCCTGGCAGGCCAGTGTGGGTAGCCCTTCATCTTGGCAAAGATCAGATCGCCAGGTTTCCAATCTCTCGCCATGCTCAAGTTTGTGATTAACTGTGAAATGAAAACACGAAATTCAGTATGTTGATGTTTACTATTTGCTCAGTGATCAAAGGCAACGTCTTCTAACTAGTCACACACAGACACACAAGCACACAAGCAGAGTGTAGTCTAGCTAACCTGACACCTAAAGGTTCAGGTTCACTCGCCGTAACAGAATGGAAGCGAAACAGAAACGCCTCATCACAAACTGACGTGTCTTGCTAGCGACAGAGTCGTCTTGATATTCAATTTAAACCATGTACGGTCGTTAAAATTTCACTTACTACTGTGTGCAGACGTGTGAGACAGATTCCGACCTTTTATCGCCGGAAACCTCGTTTAGATGGGATGATGTCGCACAAAACACTCTGCTACGTCTCCCTACAGTCTGCTACACGTTTTCCGCTCCCGCGCAGCACGTCGAAGGACTGTACCATAACAGGGTACGCAGGGGGTGTCGCTTTCTTTTCAAAATAAAGTCTTCTTTTTAAACACTCGTGATTTTTACGATGACGTATGCTACAGTTTATACATACAACTAAACTAGAATCCGCTTACAATTGCATATACTCCAAAACGATAACCAAAAAGTGTATAACAGGGTGACACTGTCGAACCTCTGGTACAACAAAGATCGTCTATTCCTGTGTCGGTGTGCCGGATGTCCGTTTTAGAAAAGTGGGCGTTAACATCTGCGCATGCGCTGTAACGCTACTGTTTTGCTATGTTATTGTCTTAGATAACGCGCATACGTTTGTCGCAGACGGGTCGGCACACGCGTAAAATGTGCATTCTTAGTCCATTAACATCGAGATGTGTGCGGTACAAGAAAAAAAGGGCAGAGTGGGAGATGAGCTGTTTCCCTCTGTCTCTCCTGGTACTGATGCTGGGGCAGAACAGAGTTTATCACGCTCCGGCTTGTTAGGAATCAGCGTCCCCTAGTGGCTAGACTGTAACCCAACATGTAGACGTTTCACTGTTCAAACCCAGGATGGCTTTTATTGATTTATTTCCAACCATAGATGTTCCCGTGTAGCAAAAAGACATGACGTCACGCTGACATTCAGGGGACACATAAGACATTAATAATAAATACACAACAACAACAATAGCCCCCGAGTAAACATTAAAGTAGTTAAGAGATGGATGGGTGGTGTAGTGGCTCGTAATGACAGAATGCTATATTAGTAATGGTGTTTCCCCCATAAAGCACGAGTATTAGACCAGCAAACCCAACATATGTTTTACCTTTTAATATACTTTTTAATAGATTTTGCCATCTGGTCTATTATAAAACCCTGGAATTTGTGCTCATATCAATTGGACGAACTATCAATACAATCTCATTGTGATTGCAGGTCATCTTAAAGTCTGGGTCTCCTTTCTTAAAGACAGGTTTAAGGAAAATTTTCTTATGGTTTTCATGAAAGCGCTACATCTGAGATGGGGCATGTTGGAGTGTTGAAATGTGTGTGTGCACATGTATGCATATGTACAAGAGACATTAGACATACTGTGTGTCATGGTGTGTATGTAGGCTTCCATCAGTGGGTTGGTGAACTTGGATTTGAGCTACAGCACCTCATATTTGTCGATGCACAGGCCATTTATTTCAGGGAGAAAATGTGGAAAATGGCAAATGTGAAAACATACATGTGTGATGTGGCACTTTTTTTTTATTTCTATTCACTATTAATATGAGTGCTTCAGAATGCATTTTTATGATAAATATGAAAAATACAAAAGATTGTATTTCATTTGTGAGACACAGTATATTTCAGTTTATTTTGATACCTTTCTTTCTTTCTTTCTTTCTTTCTTTTTTTTTTTTCTTTCTTTTTTTTCTTTCCGCCTTAAGCTGGCGGTGGAGGTATGTGGAAGGTGACCTCAAGGTTTGTGGCCACACACTGATACTGTATATAAGGAAGCTTATATAAATCCATGTCTGTGTGTGTGTGTGTTTCTGTGTGTGTGTGTGTGTGTGTGTGTGTGTGTGTGTGTGTGTGTGTGTGTGTGTGTGTGTGTGTGTGTTTCTGTGTGTGTGTGTGTGTGTGTGTGTGTGTTAAAGACAAATGGAGAAGATGCTGATAGTTGAAGGACAGGCTCATCAGCCACAGGGTCCCAGAGAGGGGGATAAGGGAAAAGAGGAGGCCAGGATGGGCCAGAGGAGAGCGGGTGAGACAAAAGGAGAAGAGAGAGGTGTAGCCCAGGTCGGTGCCCAGGAATAACTCACAGGAGCTACCAGGCCCCCTGCCCAGCCTGCGAGGTGAGAGACCTTGGTGTTGGACCCCAGCCAGCTTAGTGGGGTTCCTGCTCAGACACACGGCAAGCGGAGGCCAGGGATGCAGCTATAGAGAGATGACAGTGTGTGTGTGAGCTTGTGTGTGTGTGTGTGTGTGTGTGCGTGCGCATGTGTGTGTATCCTTCACCCTGGCAGATGAGGTGCTGGCAGAACATCTCAACCCACTCTGTCTCTGAGGGCCACAAAGTCCTGCTATCTTTCCTCACTCATTTGTTAACCTGCCTCTCTTCCTTGCAGCACTCTGCCTCTCACGCTGAGAGAAGCTACTTTATATATGACCAGTGCCATTCAACATCACCTCCCTGCTTTACTGATGCCCTCTGGCCACCGCAGCAACCAGAGAACCCAGAAAGTAACGGCCAGATAAGGCGATAACTTGGCAAAGCTGCGACATTTAGTGCAGACTAAAGAACCTTCACACTTTTAAATATAGGAGGGAGATTGTCCTTCACTTCTTTCATCAATTTTGATTATATTCACAATATATGCTAAAGATTTACCCATTACCAATACCTGCGATCCAACCTGATTTACCTTTATCTGTAATTTCTCTGTCTAAATATTGACAATGGTGACAAATTGAAAATTAAAAAAAATTATTTTGCCCCGTCAAACTTGTATAAACAAACTGTGTACAAACAAAGATTCTGGTTTGCATACTCCAGGGTGGCATTATCTAAAGGGCACCTTCCCAGAGTTGAATGAGTGATGGTGTCCTTGAGCTTGTGTGTTTTCCAGTGTATGTTTTATGTGTGTGTGTACGTGTGTGTGTGTGTGTGTGTCATACACATGGATTGGCATCTTTCCCCTTACTGCTGGCAAAGCTTCAACTTGTTGGGGGAATGGACGGCGCTGCCATCGGAGAATGATAAAGTAGTCACCAGACGGGTCAGTACATTCATTAACACCGTCGCAATATTTGTTAATAAAATACTACTTCATATGCCAAGGACTTGGCAAAGAGCGACCTCATGTTTCTCTTCAGAGATGATCACAGATGATCATCGCGCCAGCTGTTTGTATTTGATGCATGTAGGAGAGTTACTGTGTCAAAAGTGAGCACATAGTGGAACACTGCATGCAGGGCTGAAACCATTAGTCAGATAATCCATTTTTCAATTGAAATTAATTATTTTATTCGATTTAATTCTAATTATACTAACTGAGGATTCATTTTAGTCACGTATCCATGGTTTCTTCCTCTCCAATATGATGACAAACTTGGAAATGGTCACTTTGGGCTCAAGGAACTTTCTCACACTAAATTATTCATTAATTAATAAACATCCATTATCATTATAACCATTGATTGCAGCAGATGATCATGTAATAGATGTGAAGTGATGAAGTTTGCCTCCTAGAAGTGTCATCAAGGGTGCTGGAGCATTCAGGGTGGGAGGGTGGACAAGGGTGCTGTGTACAGGATTTCTACAGGAGGCGTCCAAGAGCTAAGAATGCTCTGAGAGGAGTGGAGAGGAGGAGGAGGGAGAGCGGGAGGGAGGAGAGGAGGAAGACAGAGAGAGTCAGGCCCTCGGACAGCAGGTGAGTGTGTGAAGGCAGGGGATGACAGATGCTTCTGTCAGCGTTCCAACAGTCGCCGCTTTGTGGGAGCGGCGCAGATGCCTCCTCTTCCCCCTCTCCTCCTCCCCCTCTATGCCTTCCCTCCCCTCCTCTCGACAGACTGCGATGTGGGGATAACAAGACAGGAGCGGTCCTCTCAGTGGTGAAGTGACCACACTGGCACAGTACACATGGACAGGGGTGTGTGTGTATGTGTGTGAGCTGATGGAGAAGTGATGGAGAGGATCGTACCCATGCCCACAGGGCTGGAGGGGTCTTGGGCGTTTGTGTGTGTGTGTGTGCTGGTGGTGTTATAAATGTGTGGGTCAGTGAGCGAGGACAGGGGAAGGGCTCTCTCGCTGGGCTGTGGGAGCCAGCTGAGACGTGGGGTCCGTGGCGGTCCTGTCTGTGAGGGAAGCAGATGTTTTCACTCGGGGGTGAGCCAAGTTTGCAGAGCAACCTTCAGCTGCTTGGAGGTCAGGCCTTTAATAAGGGGGCTGGGCGCGGGACATTTTGGAGGCAAATGCTTCAACTTTGATACAACAACATATTAATTATGAAGGTAGACCATAGGGCAGAGGGTTGTAGCGGAACATCCCACCCCACTGGTTTGGAGCCTCCATCAGGCTGACATTAGCCAAGGCGGCCTGGCAGATTTACTGCTGTCCCAGCACCAACCCAGTTTTTCACCCACAATCACCAGACCTCAGCCATGCAGAGGCAGCAGTCTGGATTGGCTTAAACCACAACAACTCCTATGTCAAAAGTCATGATTTTAATTGAAAGCTATTATTTAAACTTTGATATTGCATCAAATTGTGCCAAGTGCTGAAACTTAAAATTGAACCGGACAGTTTTTTTTGCAGCTTTCAGCCTCTTATTGTTTTGGTTCTCTGGTCCATCCGTTGAATCCCAGCGGCCCACATCCTTCATTTAAACGGTGGTCAGTTGTTTCCGCCAGAATGATCTCACTTAAACTTTATGGAACCTGCCCAGTGTAAAATGACTCAGAGCTAAAAAGAAACCCAAGCGGCTGGTAAAGAAACTGATCCAGACTGTTTTCTCAGCAGCTGGAGATCAAACCAGATAAAAACATCACTGAATATTGTATTTAAATCAACAGGTAGCGAGGAAGAAGATCTCAGTTTGATCTACACTATATATTGTTTGAGTCTGGTGGATGTGGTCATGTCTTCCTTTGGCCTTTAATAAGTCAAATACATCCCCTGTGTCTTGCTGTCAGATTGTTTGTGGAGCCCCCCGATGGCTGCTATCACGGCACCAAAGTCTTCCTCAGTTTCTCACAACAGCCACAGCGTTGCATAGACGGAGAGCATACCGAAAAAGAGGTGCGAAGTTGCATGAAATAGGACAATTAGTTTCATCAGGGAGCCACAAACGGCCGAGTGATCCTCCGACTTTATCACTTCCCAGCCAGATGAGTTAAGCAGGGAGTTTCACCTCGTCTCAACCTTTGCATTGATTTTTGAGAAAGTGGGAGAGCTGGGGATTACTTTGGAGAGCAGCGATGAAGACCCAGCTTATTGGGTCTTTTTTGTATTTGGCAAATAGGCTTGACAAAGATGGAGGAGACAAAATCTAGGGCTTACAGCTGCGGCACCCAATCGGGGGCAACTTGAAAGCGGCGCTGGGATGGGAAGCTGGGAGACGGGGTGCCTCATTTAGGAGTGTTGAATTTGGACAGGGGGGCATGGGGAAACACTTTAAGTAAACCACAGAGGCCCCAACAATCGTCAGGAATTGAGACGTTTTAAACCTTTAACGGGGGACTGTGATCAAAGCGGCGGAGGATCCTCACTTGAGTGTGAAAGCGGAACCGGAGGGAACAGAGGGGATTGCGGGGGATCACGGCAGGTTGAAAACGTAAAATCAGCACATTAGCTTTATAAGGGCGTCAGAATATGGGATGATCAGGGGATCATTGGACCCACGGGGAGCTGAATCCAGAATCCGGCATGTACCAGGCTGAGCGGAGGAGAAACGAGGCCACTGCTGACAGAGAAGCCTCCCGTATCAAAGATGCAGTTAAGAGTGGGAATGGTGTTGTTCAATTCCCACAGCGCTCAACTTCATACACAACTCTGGCCTGAAACCTCAAAAAAAATGTTTCTTTGCTACATGTCACCGTATCGCTAACTAATCTAACTTTACCTACTGGCCTGAAAGAGTGAAGAGACAAGCTGCTTTCATCATATCGGGGCCTTCTTCTTCTTCTCCATCTTCTCACCTAATCAGTACGAGAGGAGAAGGAGGAGGAGGAGGAGGAGGAGGAGGAGGAGGAGGAGGAGGAGGAGGAGACCCTCCCCCTTGCTATGCTATTCTATATTCTCCTTCTTCAGGTATGGACCTCACATCTCCCTCCCTTTTTGAAAAAAAAACACCTCAAACGGAGCGCAAATGAGTCAGGAGCCCGGCCCCCCCGTCGCCCCGCCGCCGCCGCCCCGCTAGCTGCAGCCTCTCCCAGTCGCAAGGCTAATTCAGAGCAGCGCCCGCCGTTGGGAAGCCGGAGTTTCTCTCTATGCTGAATTATAAATCAAAGCGCACTTACATGAAACCACTTGCTAATTACGTGTTCAGTCCGCTTCTTCTTCCTCCTTAGCGCGTCATTTCATGCCTATGCTGGAACCGCTGGGAGGTACGAGAGGCGCAAGGTACAAAAACCTGTAACTGGCAGCGGGATTATCTCCTAAATGACCAAATGAAGATGATAGCAATTATTTTCCTGTGATTACCATGTTCCACATTGATGTTAATGGCCACCGCTTGCTCACACTTTGGGTTCCTGTCCTTGATGTGTGCTCCCGAGCTGATGTGCCCAGGAATAGAAGCTAAACCCGCGCGGGCAGAAACGGAGCTAAGGAGGCGTCCTGTCTTAACTGTACCTCCGGTTTAAGATATTTTTATCTGCACCATCCCTCCTCTCCTGCACTGTATTTGTGACTTCCTCATCCCCTTCGCGTCCTCTGAGTGTCATTCTCCCCCCCGCCCCCCTCCCCTGCCTCCCGTCTGCGAGGCGAACCAATTTATCACTGGCCAAAGGAGGTGCCTTCACTTTGTCTGTTTTCGAGTCTCTCTCTCCATAAGCTGCTCTCCTAATGAAAGGGGGTGCTGCGTCCCGGACAGTCCAGGGAGACTTGAGGGGGCAAGAAGTCCAGTTTCAAGCCCAACTTGGGGAGGTAATTACCCCTCTGGTGGACCGCTGAGAGGAGCCCGGCCAGCCGGCCAAAGCAACTTGCACACAGTGGACTTTCACTTATGAGCCCATGGCCCTGCCCCCGTCGTTAGGGGAGGCCCCTGAAGCTGGATGTCATATGACCCGGACGGGGGTGATGCAAAGGGGTCAACGCAGCACGCCTTGGCCCAGGTAGCTGGTATTGGCAAAAGGATCAGAGGACCGGTGCCAAACTCAGCGGAGGAGAGGAGAAAGGGGGGAGATGGAAGAGGAGGGGCTTTGACAGGAAGAGGAATGGAGTGTCAGGGAGAGATAAATAACGAGGGGAGAGTGGGCAGCAGGTGACCCACGGCAGGGCTGCCTCGTAGGGACAGTGACTGGCTGACCTCTGGGCACGGCTCTCGCAGGGGCCACCCACTGGTCACCTACATTTACTCTGTCACATCGCACCAGGGGCCGGGGGGTTCATTTCCCACATGATTACAGAGCGGCAGAGTTCAGGATCACCGCGCTTTAAAAAGAAATACAGCGTTGATGAGCTCTGGCCAGAGGAGGAGCTTTAGGTCAAGGAATTGGAGCACAGACACACACACACACACACGCACACACACACACACACACACACACACACACACACACACACACACTGGTCTGGACAGTTTTTGGTTTTGGCCCATATTCCGCAAACCACTTTGACAGACTTAAAAAGACTCGATTCAGGTTGCACTTCTTGGAAACATATTGGTGTAAAACGCACTGCCCAGGCACAATGTTGACACAGCAGAGAATACAGAGCCGCACACTGACTTATTAAGTGGAATAGAATATATGCTGTATAATCAGCACGGACACGTTTTTCAGGGTTAAAGAGGTTGAAGAATAACAGATTCAGCCTCAGTTTCAGTTAGTTTCAGTGCAAATTGGAAGATTACACAGACTTCATACCTTCATGTTTCTGGAACAGAGGAGACACAGTCGTGCAAAACTTTATCCTGAAAAAAAGAAATTCCCTCTCTCTCTTCTACTTTGAAATAGAAAAGAAATAATGGTGAATCAGTGTCTGAGCTTCTAATTGAATTTGCTTCCGTGCGATGCCTGGAATGCCCATCATTCTCTCTATCTGTTCCTGGTGATATTGATCCTCCCGCCGACCAATTTGAGATCTGCCTCCACGGGAGCCGTTGCATCCATATCTGCACCACTGGACCAAACCCAGCTTCCCTCCAGCCACAACAACACTTCTTCACTTGCGGTATCCAATGAATTGCAATTTGGAGCAACCGACAACTCTCAATGCAATAAAATATACTTTTTATTGCATTTTAAACGCGATACATTTTGGTTATGACACAACATACAGAATAAAAGCAGTGACTGGTTACTGAGATGTCACTTCCTGATAATGATACACCCCGTTATCTCCACAGATCCTGTGTTAACATCCGTCTGTTTACATATATTCTTTATTTCGTTGGTGTGTATGAATTCTGCAGGCGCAAGTTTGTTGTTAAAGTATTGATGTGTGTTTTTTGCGACCAAGGTTTGCAAATATTGTTTTCAAACTTTCCAAACTAAACCAAGATTTTGACAAATCAAATTTCTTCATCCTTTAAAATAAACCCAATGATTTCTCTGTTAGTTTGGAAGATTTCCGACATTTACTCACTGTGAAACGGAACAGCAATGGAGGATAAAGGAATAATAATGTAGGATGAGTCACATCACATCATTTGCATAATTTTCATCGTTAATCCTTGTCGGATTTTATTTTTGTGGTGCGGGTGGGCCCCTGGAAGCCTGCTGTGTCACCACTTTGAGACAGAATTGGAGGTTTGTAATAGTGTGTATGTGTGAGTGTGAGAGAGAGAGAGACAGAGAGGGAGCTTGTGCATGTGAATGGGGCTCTGTGTCTTCAAAGCTACCATCCCGTAGTAGTTGGGGTCTGTTGCCCTGAGGAGAGGTGACAGCAGGCCAGGCAGAAGTCGCCACGGCGATGGCCCGCGCGGAAAGTCGATACCCAGTGAGAAGTGTAGCGGAGTGGAGGAAGGGTTGAAGGAAGAGCAGATCAATTTTGCTGTTTGATCTCGCGCGAGCCAGTGAATAAATGTATATTTTAAGATGTCTTCTTTCCCTCTCTGCACAAACATTGACATTCTTCACGTTGATTCTTGTGGATAGAGGCTTATTTTTTTCGGTGCAATTTTCTCCAACATCTTGGACTTGTTATTGGTGGAGTGGTTTTCCTGTGCTGCTGCTGCCGGGCGAGGTGGCTGCTGGACCGGGCCAGGGCACCGAAGGTTGTGGCTACGACTCAGGCACGCTCCTCTTGGCTCGCTGCTGCACAAACACAGACGGCAGCTATTCTGGCGACCCTCCACCACACACACACACACACACACGCCGCCATCCATACCCAGCCAAAAGTCATCCAGCCCCATGCTAGACAGCTATCGAATAACAGTCTTCCCCCCGTCAGTGACTCCTTTCGCTCCTGACCACACAGGCGCAGATAGTGCAGCACATTGTGTCAGAGCGAACACACACTTCACCTCCATGCTCGCACTTCAAACTCCAAACCCCAGAGAAGACAAACATGTTTTTTTTATTCAAAGCTAACTGATGCAAGAGTGACGTAAAACACTCCAGTGCGTAGACGGTGCCAAATGCCATTCGGTCAACAGTGTTGCACTGGGTTGCGTTCGGCTCCGGCTGTATTATCAGACACGTTTTGCGGATGTTTATGTAAAGTACAAATTTCTTTTATTTAAGCTGACAAAATGAAAGGACTCTCATGGGCTGATACTGTATATCAGTGCTATCATCACACTTAAAAGGCCGCTTCTCTTTTTCTTCAATGTGGGTCATTAAAAGCGAGATGTGCTTTTAAACTCTCTTTTTTTCCCCCCCCGTCTGAGAATTAATTGGTTAGGTTTGAGTTCATAAAGACATTCATAATCTATGGTTTAAAATACACACTCCATAAGGTGCCAGGGGTCTAGGAGGATTTGGCCCATTTACAGACAGCCCTCTCTTACCCCTCCTGCTACGTGGCTATCCGGCGTCCATCCCTCCATCCCAGAGGTCCTTCATGTCCTTGATCTGGTTTAAATAACAAGCACCGCTGCCATAATTATGATTTTATCTCTTTTAACATCACTGGATTAAACCGATTCAAGGTTGGACAGATTGGAAATAAAAGAGGGGATTTGAATTATGCCGACTGGACATTCGTCTAAATTATTTATTGTCTGTTTGATATTAAAGGGATGCGGTGGTGATTAGCAATTTAAATGTCTTGCGAGGAAGTTTTATTACATTCTATATACAGTATGTGAAAGGAAAAATAAAAACTGGTACTTGTCAGGCAACGCCTCTGTAATGTGTGTTCAAAAGGCGTATTTATTCCCTCGCCGCCTCACGCGCATCAATTATGTATTTGAAACTGTTTTATTTTCTGAAACGTATCACAAGTGCTGCAACATTCAATGCAACATCAAGGGAAGTTACGTTAGTTCAAAAAGAACAGTGACGGTGACGGAGGCTCCTCTGTTCAAGTTTCTGACCGTTTATTGCTTGCGTTCTATTTCTAACACCTATTAATATTATAAAATGCACGACTGTCAGATCAGTGTTTCACTGCTGGCAAGTATGTGTGTGTTAATCTGCCAAAATATTGAAATATTTTGTGGTATTGTGTTTTAAAACAAGGCAATAAATCTGAAACTGATGTACTGAGGGAATATTTCACACACACACACACAGAACATGTTTATGGGATTCTGCCTGGTCAATATAGCTCTTGATATCACTCAGTCTTTCCATTTTATGTAGCCGGTGTGTGTGTGTGTGTGTGTCTGTGTGTGCGTGTGTGTGTGTGTGTGTGTGGTAAGTTTTTTCCCTTTCCTGGAAGTGCTCTCTACTATTACATTCTTTATATATTCAAGTGTCCTCTGCTATGTGTGAGTGTTTGTGTATAATGTGTGCCTACTGTGTGTATGTGTGTATGGGATCCTCACAGGAGCTGCAGTGGACCACAGTGTGCGACCTGCACCAGCCTTTGGCAGCAGACTGTGTGCTAATAACGCAGCAGCGGGGCCTGCTGGAGCGCCTGTGTGTCGGCCCCTGTACACCTCGGTGCCAGCATGCTGCGGCTCTCCTCTGTCTGACCTCCTGACCTCGGCCTGAGCTAATGAGCAGGTAGGACGGCTGTGCCGGGGCCGTACAGCAGCTGAGCTTTGCTCCTGTTTCACACGATGACATTGGTCCTCATCACAGGCAGAATGTGTGTGCGTGTGTGTGTGTGTTTGTGAAGGATGGAGTGTTTCGCTCTCTCTCAAAATCACAGGAGTGGAGTGGTAACTGTGCATAATCGCCAGGGCTCACACACAGACACGCAAGCTTCACACCCAGTTGCACACAAACACATGTACACATTCAGGGTAGCTGATTAATAATTCACTAACATTAATTATGACTTGCCTATATCTCAGTTTGATGCCATTGCTGAGGGCATGTTAATGTGACTCGTGTCTGTGAGGACCACCCCTTCCTTCTCCGTCTCTCTCCATCCTTTCCCCCTTCATGGGACCAGCCACTGCTACCAGCCAGCCACAGCCACAGGGACCTAATTAACGCAACATAAATTATGGGATGCTGATAAAGCAGTCACTGGTGCCATCTCAGGGCAGAGCACCGCTGCGCTGGCTCTCGCGGTCTACACTGCAGACCAGTGTTCAGGAGTGTGTTTACTTGGTAATGTGTGATAGCTTGCAGGGATGTGGAGAGGAACTTGCTACTGTGTGTGTGTGTGTGTGTGTGTGTGTGTGTGTGTGTGTGTGTGTGTGTGTTCATTTTTATCTGGCCACCTCAATGGATGTGTAATGATTAACCAAAGCCTGGCTGTGCAACCAGAATGTTCTAATTACTGCAAAGCACATTTTCATAATTTGAGTGCAAATCGACCAGTGAAGAAGCAAAATAAATATTCTGCAAAGTCGAGAAATTTCCTAGTATCCACTTAAAAATACTGCTCTTTACTTACCACTGGATAAGCAAAATTTGCCACTATTAAAGTCCGTCATAGAAGCAATGTATCTTTAGAACTTCATGTTGTTAGTGTCATGAATGTAATTTCTGCTGAGAGAAGAAATGTGAAACAGGATCAATCGAATCACAGAAACACAGCAAAACTCACAATTGTTCTAAAAACCTTCTCCTATGGGATGTGTTGAATAACAAAAAATGATCTTTCTAAATAAAAAACAGGTACAAACATGAAATCTTTGTATTTTTACATCAATTCCTTTCCAAGGGAATCATATTTCACCTTAGAAACTGCATTTGTGTCCCCAATGCTCCTGTTTAAATTGATACCAAATGTGAGCCATTAAGGCCACATGGAACACGTTTTTTTTACACAAGCCTTTACCAAAGTGTGTTTTCCTTTACTAAAGACAGTTTGTGGAGAATACTGTTCAGGAAGGCTAAAATTTGTTTCATAAGTCATATATCAACTGAAACAATGTTCAAAACCTATTACCTAAGTTCCTTTATACGGGAGAACCGTCATGTGCTCTGTGACCTATTTTATACAGGCTTCAGAAGGCCCTGACCTTTTTTATGTGGGCGGGTAGCCCAAGCTGGCTGATGTCATATCTCTGGAAAAGAAGATCCGATGGAGCAAACAACATGTAAATTGGGAGCTTAAAGCTTTAAGAACAACTGACCAATCACTTCCAGTGAATATTAATTCACTGGAAGTGATTGGTCAGTTGTTCTGTCAGTCAGCTGTATGAGTGTTGAGTGCAGGGGGCACTCCATAGGAGAGCACCATGCCTCTGGATATAGTTTTACGACATTACAAGCTTCATAATGACAGCAAGTTTGCTAATTTATTCCATATCTTAGCAGAGTTATGACTGAGAGAATGTTAAAACTCCATGTCAATGCTTAAATGTAATTTTGCATAATTGATCCGGTTGTCGGGATTGACACTGATTTGGGACAGTACTGTCTCAACTAGGGGTGGTGCTGCCTTACCTAATAAAGATAAAGATAAAAATATATACTTTATATATACTGTAAAAATACATACACACACATGCAAAAAAGCATGATATATGTTTATACATCATTGCTGCTTTTTTGCAACATTAGGTAATTAATCATTTTGTGATCATGAGAACATGTGAATGTAGATATCCTCATAACGATCAAATCTTATAATCATGGCTTCATTTAGCCAAAATTGAAAGCCTGTATTACGAAAACAGGATTTTTTTTCACATGTGCATTTCGCAAGTGCACATTTCTCTCCCATTCATTCATGTCTTCCCAAATGTCCAGTCATTTGGCTCGTACACATTTATCCTTCTGGAGGAGGCTCCTTCGGTGCCTACAATAGTTGTCAAAACGTAAACACAATCTAATATTCAACTCAGACATTCTTTTTTTCTTATTTGCCTCCAAGGAACATACCAAGGTTGGCTGTTTGGAGTTTAAGGGCAGAAAATCAAACCACTGATGATCTCTGAGTGAGGGAAACATGCAGTGTGTATCTAAAAAAAGTTTTATTGAATTTGTTTAGCCCCGTATTCCCCTATTCTTTGCTTTATTGAGAACACAGGTAGAAAAGAAAAGGTGCAAGTCTGATATATGTCCTTGGATTTTATTGTATATACTACAGGAATATTTAGCTACTTGTGGACACAGCCACCGTGGATAAACAGATGCTATTTGTTTTCATTTTAATTAACTAAATGCCCTACAAATAAATACAGCACATTGAAAGTCACATTCAGGACTTATTGGAGTTATTAGAAACTCCTAAGTCAGTCCCAGATGTTTGCTGTATCTTTTAATAACCACTGGGTCCACTCCAGATTCATGGTGGCAGTATCCCTCTGTGGGTTTAGTGCACACACACAAACACACACTGAGGCTATGGCAACCTGGTAATTTCCTGTAAGGCTTATTTCAGTGGCAAACACAAGGTGATATGAAAGAGAAACATCCCCTGTGGTTCTCCACATTCTCATAGCCTTTCTTTTCAAGTGCCCTTTTGGTGCCGCTTTATAGCTTGACCCCCAAACAAAAGGCCATTTCACCCACAAAAATATATTAATGTTGCATGGCTAAGCAAACAAGGAGGGGAATTGAAGTGAGTCTTACAGTGGAATCTGAATGGCCCAAACAGCCCAGTCCACCCTCCCTTGAAAATACTTCTAAATTGATATTGAGCAGTTCGGTTCCAGAGGAAACATGTTAGATTTCCGCAGGTTAGAATCTCCCTCTGAGGAAGAAAAAGGATTCACTGACCGGTAAAATGAAGTCTCCAGAAAGTGCTTTTTTTCCCAGAGCCTCTTTGCTCCTCACTTGAACACATCAGAACGACTGTTAAACCTGTGCCGTGCACATTTCCTGCCAGTCAGAGCGGGGAAAATTCAGTTTCGAGCTTAAATGCTGAGGGACCGGGCCAGTGAGGTAACTATTAGTATTATTAAGTGTTGTAATAAGAATTTTAATGTGACTGCAACTAGCAGAAAATAACAAGAGTTTCTCTTTCTGTCTCACAAGCGAGTTGATACTGTATGCCACTTAATAAAGGAACCGATACAAATGTACACACGGGCGCAGGTGGCAGATGTAACCTGCTGACGGTGTGGCTTCTCAGTCCTCCCAATGATGTGGGCAGCAGTCCCAGAATGCAATGCACCTGAAGTGACCTGTGAGTGCTTCTTGTCAGTGACAGCTGGGAGCCAATCTAAGAGGGCAGTAAAAGGCGGAACCTTTGGAAGTGGAGGTGGCAGTGGATCAGGGCTCTCTGGGCTGCTGAGGCCACGAGTCATCGCACAGACAGTGTGAAGTGAAATTTGGCATAATGAAGCCTGTCTAGAAAATTTGATATGTTTCCTGGAAGATTAGCTGTGCCCTGGTGTTGTATGGGGCCTTGAAACTACAGTAGTAATGCTGTAAAATCTCTGTGTGAATGTTGGGAACAGACATGGGGATTTATGGAGAGGTGAAATTGACTAGACAGCGAAGGCAGTGGTCAATAAACGTAGACGAGATGAGAATGGAAGTCTGGAACCATCTGTTAACCTGCAGTACTTGAAGAGACAAAGCTCTGCTGTAGTTAATGTAGACGTATTGGGGACCAGAAAAGAGAGGCAGTGGACTTAAACAACACTAAAGGGATGATTGATAGTTCAGAGAAATGAAGTGGATGAAACGGTGAGCTAATGAGCCATGAAAAGATGGAACCCACAGGCTCCAACATGTCTGCCAAAAAACAAGCAAATAAATTGAAAAAAAACCCAAAACACACTATTCCAGCAGCACTCGGCTCATGAGGAGAATCAGCCAGTGCTCAGGTAGCCTTGTTCTCTGTTTATCCGAAAAACAACAGAGAAATGGGCCGCGATGTGTTCCTCCAGGTGCATTGTGGGCATTGCTCACGGATGCGCTGTTTGATTTGCGCTCGGCCTTGCTGTTGTGCTTGTCTGTGAGCTCTTGACATGTGCACTGCCGCATGAATAATTGAGGCCTCGCACGCAGTCAGGGTCCAGCAAGCACTGCTTGCTCTCTCTCTTACTTTCCCTCAGTCCTCCCCTCTCATCCTTTCCCGAGTCTCTTTCTGTCTCACTTTCACTCTGACTGGACTCAAACACTCATTGACATGGTCCATCTTATTGAGCCACCGCAGATATAGTAAGACGATAAATTAGCCTTATAACTGTTGCTCCTGGTCGCTCTTCACAATGTCAGTGCTGAAAACCTGGCCTTATCTCTTTCTATCCTGGGAGAGCTTCTCAACTGGATTCACGTCTGTTTACACTGATAACCCACTGATAACCTGTGGCTTTTATCAATAATGGATGGGCACACTATAGATAGCCCTATATTAAGGGACCATTCAAAGTCTCATCCAGCAGACCTCTGACATGCAGCTTTTGGGATGGACTTAACCGAAGAAAAGCAATGCGGGCGCTGCTGTGGAGACCATACCAGCAACAGCTAAAGAAAGCTGTACCTGCGTAAGACTGTTGATGAAGACATGCTAAATCAATGAGAAAAGACTGGAGGAGATGAGAATTTATGAGTGCACTGTCTCTTTGTATCTCCCTCCAAGTCTTTTTCTCCCTCCCCTTTCTACTTGGGCTAGTGCAGTTATCAGCCCCAGCAGATAAACAAGTCTGGTTGCCAGATATAACTCCAATATGTGAAACTCAATCATAACTCCAGAAACCGGCTGGGAATAGGAACGAAGGAAAGAAGAAAATGAAAGCTGCCATGCCCACAGGGCAAAGCCCAAGGTCCCTTTTGGCAAAGTGAAGCTCCCTCTCTTCCCTCTTTTCTCTCACTTATTTATCTTAGAAAGTCCAAAAACATCACCACACAGCAAACCTTGTTTTCAATCTGCCCTTTAAATTTTTTGTGAACACATCCTCACAAGTTTTTCTAAGATGTAGCAAAGGGGATGTGCTTGGTGTCTTCATTGTCAAGTTCAGGACACGATAGCTGTAGGGTACAAAGTTCTGAAGTCTTATTCACGCTCGATCTTTTGCCAGCAGGATCTCTGTGATTTCCACTTGTCAGTGAGGGTCAGCCATGCAGAGGGGATGGGACCTGTGCATGAGAGGGATAGAGAAAACTATAAAGGGAGAAATAAAAAAAAGAACAAGTGCGAGGGGGGGACTAGCTTTGACTGGACTCACTCATGCTTTGACATTGACGGCCCTGAGAGAGGAGAACAGGACCAGCTACCCCAAAGGACCACAGAGAGGGAGGGGTGGGGCGGGGAGCTGAACTGCCAGAGGCTGCTCTTGGCTTTGATGCAGGGACTAGAAAGAGCTGAGGGCACTGTTAGGCCCCTTGAAGTGGTTTCAGCACTTGTCACTCTTTCGGGCATCGCCTAGAGCTGTGGACAGCTCTGCTCTTTCAGGATGAGGTCCCACAATGGACTGTGCAGCACTGATGCTCACCTTGATGTGGTGACTTGGATCAATAGTCAGAGCAGGGAGCCACTGGCACCAACACTTTGTGATGTTAAAAATGAGCCGAAGTGCCTCTCAACGCTTGTGCAGCGAGTAACCAAGAGGAAGCAGCTGCTGTCAAGACGATCTCAGCAGCACACTGCAGGCTACAAAGTAGTGGAAAGCCACAACGGATCAAACCATCCAAAGCTGCTCTGTAACAGGAAGGAAGCGCTGGAGAAATGGAACCAAAGTAGATCACAGTTACATTACTTCAGAACACAATACATTACAGAAATATGATACCGCAACACTTTATGCTCATAATTACGTTTTTGTTCCCACTTTGGTGAAGGCTTACCTCATTAATAGTCACTGATGTCATTTTACCCTGCAGCGATAACAAAACCTACACTTACTGATACTTTATACTTTTTGAGGGTAAGGATTACACCTGAATTCACAACTACACTGTCATAATCATAAAAAACTGGGAATGAAGTACAACATTTCGGTGTCACTTGAGAGCGACTGATCAATCAAATCTTCAGAACCTTCGTCTATGTGGGGAAAATATAATTTTTGCCTGAGTCCACTGCTTTGTTTGTTAGCAGGAAATATTAAAAACATCTGAACCAATTGTGATGTTGAGGTTTTTGATATCTTTGTCCAATGTAATCCCAAAGTAATCCTACCCTGACTGTTTGTCATCTCTCCTCTTCTTCTCTTTAGGGCAGAATTGTGACAGTGGATTTGCACTAGTTTCAGGTCCTGGGTTCAGATTCAAGTGGCAGAAGATGTGCCACTCTCTGTGTAGACTCTCCATTGTCCTCCACATCCTGACTATTAGGATATGGAGAAATGACTTCGGAAATTTCATCACAGACTTTTAAGATCCATTTTAAAAATCAATCGGCCAAATTCTATCTAGGCCTCTTCAGCCTTGTTGGAGGTATGCACTCGAACGACTGCCGCTCTCATTAATCATGAAATAATCCTTTAACATACAGTGTTGCATGTTTCCCTTTCCACTCTATTTAGCATGTATCGCCCTCTATAAAACTTGCATCTTTGCTTTAGTAGCCCAGCTCAATAAATAGCCTGAAATACTCCAGGTCCCAAAGTACCCACTAAGTACTATTAGTATTTACTGCCTGTGTTTCCTCTGGCCCCTCTTTCGGCCTCTCCTCTCCCTAAAGATAGATTACATCCAAGACAGCCTATGACCGATGGATAGGGGGCACAATGCCTGAGCCTTTGGAGAAATATGTGCTTATGAAATCATAAATATTATCTCAAACACTAATTAGCATTAAGAGCACTGGTGATTTTATTTATCAACTTTAGCCACAATTAATAACCACAGCCTTGAGAAGAGCACAGGCAGATAGGCAGGACATGTTTGCAGCGTCAAGGCCATAAACCCATTACACACATAGACTGATTGAGGCGGCCCCACTGGGGGAATAAGTAATTGTGTCTGAGAAATTTTAATTGCCCTGAAATGCATTCTAAATTACACTACCTTGTTTTCAGACATAAGTACCATGGCTGTAGGGCTTGGATAATGGTGCAGTGTCGTGGGTCCAGAAAAAGGATTTGCAAAACACAAGAATACCTGGATTTCCACAGACTTCACCCCGCACGTCTCATAACACCGAGGTGAGATATTGATGCCTGGAAACGCAAGCACAAAAAGTTTAGCGTCTCAAACGGCACTCTGTCTTTTTAGTCAGGCACGAGAAGCCTTGCACCAGAAGAAAACCTGACTGCACTCCCTGCGCGAGACGCACGGTCTGACTGATACGGTGCAGCACAGAGCTGAATGCAGGCGAGGCAATGGAGGGGCCGAGTTAAGTGCAGCAGAGGAAGGGGGTGAGTTATCCAGGGGATACGATAGTTGGTGGTGGTGGTGGTGGTGGTGGGGCTACAGGCGCCTTGTGGTCTCATTGCTAATTATCTTTATTGTGCTTCCCTGGCAGTTTTTCTGTGCGGGGCCTGTCGCTGGCTCTGTGTGGGAAGCTCTCCAGAGTCCTCCTCAGTGGCCCCTGGCTAATAACCGCTGAAGGAATCACTATGGAGGTCACAAGGTTTGGCTCTGTCGTGTTTAATCCCTGTTGGTTTGGTAGTGCAGCCTGAATATGTGAACAAGGAGCAGCCAAGCCATTTAATAAAAAAAAGAAGCAGGGAAATGGTCGCTTATCGGATCCTTTGGAATTTGAGATACTAAGGCCGACCCCGCTTCCTAAGAATTATAATTGTACACAACTAAAATTATTTCCAAATTATATTAAACCTTATATGAACATACAGTATTTACAATGTGGTAACAGTGCTCATAGTAAATGAATCAACAGCATGTTCAGGATGAATGTATAGGAGACAGAGTGGATGGTTACGGCCTGAGTCTGATGTCTGGAGAGATCCTGCTTCTCTCCAACTCTCACCCTCTCTGTGGGGGGTCAAGATGAGCCCACTGCCTCGATGAGTGAAGTGACCACTGGGCAAAACTCCAAAAAGAAAAAGGCTTTGATAGCTCTTATGCCACAAGAGGCAACAGTTGATGGTTTCGTTGTTTCTTTTTTTCGATTCATGATGAGAACTGCGTTGAATTACCTTTCTTTCAGATGCTCAAACATACTGTACACACGGTCTTTGTCTGGAACTCACAGTGATGTATTCCGGCAGATTTTTTGACGATTTATATTTCACTGAGATCTCACAACCCTGTTTTGACCCTGAGTGTTGCTGGGCTTTGCATCACCTCCAAATATTTGTGTGAATTCAAGCGGGGAAACCTATCAGATGGACGAATATTGGACTGATGTGTTTGCAAAAATCAGTAAACAACATTAATTTCGTATGAATTAGTAAAAAGCAGGAAAGTGGCAATTCTCACATGGGGTTTTAAGTGATACTCGGAGTCAAGCTGAGAAACTTTTAAGGTAAAAGTATTATTAATCAAGTTTGGACTCAAAGAGGCTATTTGACAGTAAGAGGTCTTTCATGTCTTTTTTCTTATTACGTTGTAGTTAATGATTTGTCCTTCTCTCGTTTTCGGGGAGACGTTTCTCCGGGTGTTTGCGGAGCTGTGCCCGCCTGCCAAGATGGTAGCAAAGACCTCTGCTGTACGCTTCTAAAGAATTAACACAAGAACCAGTTGATCTTTGTCGCTTCAGGGGAAAACAGACACCAGAAGTGAATCCAGATATAGAATGAAAGCTCCCAGAGATCATACACTGTCTTTAATATCAGAAAAATGTCCACATGGATATTCTTAATGGGTTTAACTTGGATGAATTATTTAAATCTCCCCCACTGCCTCTCTTTGGCCAAGTGATTCCACAACACACACTTGGTCATACTTGGTGTTTTAGTTACGAATGTGTCAGGTTTTCAGCACAATATGACTTCTGAGAAATTGATCCAAATGTTGTATAACTAATTCAACTGTTGAGAGTCAACAAAGTTTGAAATAGTTGCAACTTGTTTGTTTTTCACTTTTCCCTAAGCTTGTTTTAAGGAGTTTTTAGTTGTTTTGGAGATCTTGGGCTGGGAACCATTGATGTGTGGTCTTCTATGATTAGTGAATGACTCTGGTCTATGCAAATAAATTCAACTTGACCCGACTTGATTCATTACACTGTATTAAATCTGAATAATTTCTTTAAACTAAAAATTTGATGACTGCAAGTAAAAATTGCAGTCATCAAATTTTCCCTCAAAACTTAAATAAATTTGAGAATTTTAATCTGTGTCGTGTCTATATTCCAAAACCCACAAATTGCATATGGCATCTACAGGCGTATGTCTTCCTGTTGGCTGACATGGGTTGTAAATCTTATCATCTCTGCCACTTGAATATCACACTGCACACATTTGGATTTTAGCCCCATATTACATCATTAGCCCTTTTCTCCCTGTGGTTGGCAAATTCAATTTGAAGCAAAGCGCATTGCAAAATCGAGGAGAATTGGTCTCAGAAATGAGACACACCCTCCTGCTGCGAGCTGTCAAATCATTGAGACTGCTTGACTTTTTGAAGATCCTGCCACATGCGGTCTGCTTTACACGGCGATAAAGAGCGAGCTTTACTAAAGCTCTGTGGGGCACCCACTTTGATACCCAACCCAACATGGCTTACTGTGACAACGTGTCAGAGGGGGGCTCTCTGAAGCTAATCTCTAATAAAAGATGAAAGCTTCTTCTGATGAAGCTGCGGAATGCGAGGATGAGCGTTACAGAACTGCTTTCAGATTGACTGTTCATGACGATATGTTAAAATGGCTGGAGTAGACACTTCAATAATGGACCTTTAAGGCCCGGATCTGCTCCTGTTCGCGATCCTGTTTTCTACGATAAAATGATAGATTGGAAAAAAGTTGAAATGTTGCAACGTTGTTACAGTCGGAATAATTCAATAAAATTAATCAAACTGTTCAGAGAATTATGTTGAAATGTACTGAGTATTCAAAGAAGACAGTGGAGCCCAAGCAACACAAACTTGAATAGAGGAGAGTAGGAACAGTTGCTGCTCGCGTACAGCTTAGGGCTGCACTTTTTTATTCCAGACACAGTTCCTTGCACAATTGTTTTAATGTCCAGATATTTATAATAATCTGGTGCTGAAGCATTTCCTTATTTGAGAAGCCTTCACCTTCACCATGTCTTCAATTTTGACACACAGGCTGACAGACAGCTCTCTCCTGTTTGCTCATATACCCACAATTCCCAGTATTACTCAAAATAATACAACTTTCCTCTCGTAGCATTTTTAGAAAAGGGATACTGTACTCCTCACAATAATAGGATGCCAGTTTTCAACCTAATTTCCATGTATTAGTCATCAGGGTGGCATATCTATTAAGTACTTGCCAATTTCCTCCGTGTTGCTGTAGCAGCATAGTTTACTCCCACCATCCTCTGACATAGCATGTCAAAGGATGGCGGATGCGCTACACGGAGAGCTTGGCGGTGATAAGTGTCAGTTTGGTCCGTCTGCCTGAGGGTGTACAGCTCAGTTTGCTATCAAAGTTAAAACCCTTAGTTTATACAGCCAAACAACTTTCCACTATGTAAGAATAGTATGGTGGACTTTTACCAGCATAGACCAGGAAAAAGTTTTGGACAGAGATTTGTTATTGTCTTGTATTGATGGTTTTTGCACTGGTCTGCTTCGGAGCTCACCCCCCACATGCCTTTTCAGTTATTGTGGCTGATTCAGACTCTTTTTAGGTTGGAGTAGTTAGAGGTCACAATATGTCATATACCATTGTATTATTACTTTATTAATTATTATACTTTTACATGATAATTATGGTTGTGTTAGATGCACAATCATCTCTCACCCTACAGGGCTGACCTAAGAATTTTAAAGGCCATGGTAGGATAGTTGGTCCAGAGATACATTTTCTTACATAACACCTATAACATAGCACGCAAAGCATAAATACTTAAATGAATAATTGTTGAATAATACAAATGTGAGAATGATCACAAGCTATTTAATCCGCTACATTTGTCATAGTGAGGCATGCGTGTTGTTGCATCAGTCATTGTTGCTGATAATTGCAAAATGATGAACAATAATGCAATAAATTCCAAATATTTTATAGGGTTTTTTATTTCTTATGCCATGAAAATGGGTTTTTAAATGGGTAAACTACCTTGGGCTCCTTCCTGGGGCCCCTAAGCAGCTGCTCATGTAGCTTGATTTGTACATGCAGCACTGCGACACTAACAGGTGGAACAAACTCAACGCAATCCTGTCTCATCAGCACAAAGGATTGAAAACACCTGTGTTGGCATTCTAAACGTCGTGTTATTGTTTGGAAGGTTTGCTAGTGGTTATAAAATTGTGAAAAATGGACAATAAACTAATAATATAACTTTGGTTGTGTTGTGAAGCGCATCTCCAGATTAAAAAGTGAATTCACCTGCTTCACTGATGTTCCTCGTTTGTGCTGAGTTCATGTGCATTAACGTTTTGCCAGCACGTAAACAGAGTTCATATTTACGTGCGTACATATTATATCCATTAATATCTAAAACACAGCTGTTTGGCACACATATTGCCAAACAAAGCCATTCCTGGGTTTATTAAAAGAATACAACCATAAAACAGACAGACTGCATTTTGAGAAAATGAAAAAAGGAAAATAGTCCTCAAATCAGAGCAAAGAGGGAGACACTTTGCATGAAGAGTGATTTCATATTTAAAGGACTAAAGCAGCAAATAGACAATAAACACCTCCGCTGATCTCTCTGTCAAGCCCGTCCATTTCATGTAACAGATCAAATTATGAGAGACCTTGCAGTGCAGTGCCGGGGCTCAGCGCGGGATTAAGGGCCAACTATCTCAAGGCTGTGCTTCTCAGATAACCGCACCTAAAGCAACCTTTTCTCAAACACACAATTACCCACCCGCTCCCTCCCCCAATCCCCTTCACCACCTCCCTTTTGAATTTCATCAGGGGCTTAATTAGTATACAAATAAAACTTCCCTTATCTCCCTCTCGCCCTAATTGGCCTGTCTTTAGTTATGCCTGGTGAGTGTGTGTGAGTGTGTGAGAGAGCTGGGGCCCCTGTAATTAGGGTGACCGTGTTCACCTTTCCTCTCAGACACACGGGTGCTCAGGCAGCCCATGGGGAAGGAGGAGGAGGAGGAGGGGGGGGGAGGGCTCTTCATTGTGGTGTATGAACGTGTTTGTGTATGTCTGTGTGTGCGTGTGAGTATGTGTGTGCGTGCGCGTGTGAGAGAGAGACTTTGGGTTGCATGTGTGCGTGTGTGTGAGTGTGTGTGTGTGTGAGGTGGTTGGGGGGGCTGTGCTCAGATTATTGCTCTGCAATCATTCTTGGACCGTCCCAACGGCGCTCTCATGAGCCAGGAGGGCTTTGGGTGCTGCCGGTTCCCACTGAATGGAAGGAAGGGGCATCTTCCTCTTTTTCCTTCCCTTTCTCTCTCTCTCTCTCTCTCTCTCTCTCTCTCTCTCTTTCTCTGTTCGCCGCCTTTCCCGCTCCACAACTAAAGTGTTTATTGATTATCTCGGCCCGCTCTTCAACAACTTAATATTGGGTGACAGTGCACTGTGTTCTCACCGTAATTAGAGTTCAGCTCTGAGGTGGAGGTGCGGGGTTGCGGGGGGCAATTAGAACCCTTTGTTATTAAACTTGATTCATCTCCTTCCTGCACCGCTCGGCTGGGCTCTCAGCTGCTCCCGGATGCTTACCAAGGGTATCGGGCCATCCTGCCATCTGAAATTGGCTAACCTGCAAATTATCATGTTTGCCGCCCCCCCACCAACCCTGAACTCTTCCTCCCAGGTCTGCTCTCTGTGCCACGCCAATAAGAGGCAGTAATAACTGTAAAGATCCCCAGTCTGGAACCACAATCACAACAACAATTCCATAAGAGCCACTGAGAAAACATCCCTCACCTGGGACTGCTTTAGTGCAAGTGATGAAGTTATTTGAATCTCATTTTTTCAGTCTAGTTTTTGGGCTCCACTTCAATTTAATTGATCCAATCACAAAGACAACATGTTTCTATGTGTCACGAAAAAGCAATTTAGAGGTCAGGCTGATTTAATCATAATTAGGCTTCACTATGCCATGATCATTTAACTTTGTGCTCAATTCAGATGTGGAGGAATTTGATTTAGGTATGACAGGTCTGCATTTTTGTGTTTGTCAACTGAACTTAATTGATTAAATACATATATACACACAGACAGAGAACTGCTTAATATATTTAGTGCATTTCTCACAGTGGTGCAATTTCTGTGACTGACCAAACATGATCTGGTTGTTACCCTCTCAAATGTCAAACCAGACGTAATGAATGCAAATAGTGACTTAAATAGTGACAAAACTGAGTAATACATGAGCAAGACAACAGAAGAAAAGCATAGATTGTTGTTTCAGTGTTGTTTTAGTGAATCAACCAGTCAATAAGAAGATGTACAAGGCTTCAGTTAATTGTGGAATAAAAGCACATTGTGAAAAACATTAACATTAGTGTGTTGCCTTGAAGTCTAAACAATTTACTTGGCAAAAGTGATCAAATCAGAGAGGATTGTTTTTCTTAACCTCAAGAATCAGACGCTCGTGCCTTTCACAAACCACATTCACATTAAGAAACAGTAGCTAATTTCTATGTATTTCTATCTCAAACCTGAAAAAAACTAACACTTGATCTTAGTATAAATCAATGAAATAACCCTGATATAAATTATGAATATTCTGGCCAAAAATCCAAACTGTGTGGCCTGAAAAGTATCCTGTGAGCACAGTAATCTGCCAGTTTGACTCCTCAGGGTTTTTCTCACAAGAATGTGGTGCGGTAGACCTGGGAAATCGTTCAATTAAATGAGTCTGGAGGAAAATCCTTTACAGAATCACGGGACTCTGTTATTTTAGATCCCACATCTTTTTCTCTTTGGCCAATATATGAGGATTTAACCTTGCCCTTGATGATTTAACTGGTGGTGGTAGGAAATGTTTTGTTGCGAAGGCCACAGTGAGCAAACTCACATCCGCTCTCACCAATACAATTGTCAACATTCTGCGTCCTCTATCTTTTCACTGCACCAAACATTGTTAGTTTGAAGAGGTGATGGGAGATGACAATACTCTCCCTCTCCCCTCCCCTTGCACTTTCGGCCGCTTCCCCCAGCCCTCCATCCCCACCCTCCTCCTGTTCTTTGTCTCCTTCAGAGTCTCCAGGAGCTTGATATGGAGCTTATGGGGAAAAGGAGGAAGATCAATCCTGGTGTCAGCAGCTCAGCGCACATCTCTCCGAGTAACGGCAGGACAAGTGTCAGCTGGAGGAGAGGCAGCCGCCATGCAGAGAGGCGGGGGGAGGGGGGGCGGGGGGGATGAGAAAGAGAGCCCTCCGCATGGCAGCCAAGCGAGTGAGCAAGCGAGCGGCCCAGCCCAAGGGAGCGCACCTCCAGTAGACAAAAGATCAATTCTCTCCATCTCACTCTCAGCTCCTGATAACAAGCAAAAGTTCAGCAAGCCCAGGAGCTGTCTCGCTTTTGAAATGTGCATTCTGGTGTGCTACACACATGCCGTTATATACAGTTACACTCACACACACGTGGCACACACACACACAAACAATCACATTTAAAGCAGAGCGATTTTTAGAAATGATTATAAATAACTGCGACATATTTAGTATGCTTGTGAACAATGCAGCTGATCTTATTATTGATGTGAATTTCTAGATTGATATCCGTGTGTGTAGCCATGCTACACAATTCCGTTTTTCATATGAGCCTAAAATGTCCTTCCCCCAGCAAAAAAACAGCATCCTTTACTTTGCATGTGGCTCAAGATAACAAAACACACAGTAAGAGAAAACAGCACAGCAGACAGGAAGCTGTTGCATTTGCTCCACAATCAAAACATAATTTGTGACAGTGAGCCGTGCCAAGCCTGTGCGGTTTGGATCGTGATTGCGGGTAACATTGTTATTGGCAAAGGACTACGGTCAGTCAAACCAGAAACATGCATGTTGAAGAGCCTCACTTTGTTTTTCCCTCAGACACAAGTGTTATTGATAACGGTCTCATTTGGGAGAGTTTATGGAATATATTGTTTCCTTCCTGTTTGCGCTGGTACTCGAGTCGCAGCACTTGTTTTTTGTTACATTTTAAGAGTTCCCACAAAACCACATGTTTGGTGAGCCTAATGTGTTCCTCGTTAAAAGCAACAACTTTTCTAAACTTAAAAATGAGATGTCACATTTCTGTAAGCCATTCCCTCTGCAGAACTGTCAAACCACCCTTAAATACTGCACTAAAGTCTAAACATCTAAACATTTTCTATCTTTTCCAGTGAAATACATCTCAAACACCTTGCCAAGGTTGTAGCACAAGGAAGTCAACAAAGAAATTTTATGCAAAACTATGAGCCAATGTTTATCTCATTTCTCTGTTGGTGTTACTTGATGAGTCCTCATTGTCTTTTCTGACCGTTATTCTGTCTATGAAAGTCTAACAATCTCCACTGAATTCCAGAGAGGCTGATGGTGTGTGACAGGTCTGTGGCTGGTTCTGTTTAAGACAACCACAAACAGAGCACATTTCAGCAGAGGTTAGAACCTTGCCACTTCTCATCAGAGTGAAAACTCAGAGCGAGGGTCACTGTGAGCAGGTATTCAGGACAGCCACTGACCCATGTACCACACTGGATTTGTTAAAAATGTGCCGTTTGCCTGCAATCTAGCAAATGTTGATACAGTTTGGGATTGTTATTATTTCTAACCCTCCTTCATTTGGAATGCAAATGTCATAACAGGGTCTGTGCAATGTACCCAATGATTAGGCTTCTCTCAGGGACCCACAGCCATGACCTCCACCAGATGGGCCGCATGTCTTTGTACATGCAGATTTATTCACTGTGAATGTTTTGCCATAATCTGACCATGTCCACATCTACACGGGCAGTAATTGAGGCAAAAGCTGTCATCCAGTCAGAGTTGTTTTTGTCATGTTGAGGCTGAAAGAAACAACTTGCAGAGAGGGACAGTCAGTATCACACGATTGACCTTTTACATGATTTTCAATTACTGGAGAGAAGAGAGAAACAGAGGGGTCCCTGTAGTGCAGCTGTCTTTGCTGTCTCCTCTCCAGAACATCTGCCCATCGAACGTGGCGGCAGCCTCTCTTCCTCCCCCTGAGGTCGCATTCCCTGCTCAGGGAGGGCAGGTGTGTGCTGGGCCAGGCCCCTCTGTCATTAAGCGGCCCAGATGTGCTGTCACGTACAGCGCAGAGAGGCGGGTGTCATCCGTGACCCTGTCTCAGCCCCCTTGGCGGGGCATACACAGACCTTGACAGGGCAGCTGAGGGTAAAGCCAGGCGTGGAATATCTATGAAGGACGACCACGTCGTCCCCTCCTTGCGCCCTGGTGGGCGCCACCTCTGCATGCTTGCCTACCCTCCTGCCAAAGTGCAGGATGGGCCCTCATCAGCCATGTCAGTCAATAAAAGGAGAGAACATCACACCTTCCCTCCTGCTGTGTCCTGTGTGTCCGGTGTGTCTGTCTGAGCAGAGTTACTCACCTGAAAAGAAGGACAGAGTGGAGGTTGACACACTCTACTTTTACTGATGCACTGAGGAAATACAATGAATTGAGTTTCTTTCTATTCACATTTTTATCACATTTTTACAAGTCCCAAATAATTAATTTTACTTTGTACCATATGTCATAGAAACTCATTAACATTAGTGTAATATTTATCATATCCTTACGAAAACATTTGGGTGGAATTGAATTAAAGACCTTAGAATATTGTGTTTTAAAATGAGTGCAGCTATATGGGTTTAGACATTGAGAAGGTGTCAATAAAAGCACAGAAACATTGTTAAGACATGTTGATCATGACCTAATATGTGCCTGTGTTGCTTCAAAGAAAAGCCTTTATTGCTGGACTGCTAAATTTGATGACAGATTTAAGTGGGAAAATAAGTGTTTTTGTAAGTTAAATTACCCCATGAAGTCACTAACCCAGCATGACAAACAAACTATAACCATGACAGTCAAAACACACAAAACAAATCTGTAAACTATTGCTTGTTGCTATCTGAAGCAGTGTTACAGCCAGTTCACTGATCAACATTAATTTCTCTGCAGGCTGTAGCAAAGTTACAAGCAGCCCAGCGGTCCATGATGTCATTATGAGTCAGTGCCATATTTCATGTGCTTTATGTACCTGATTTTCTTGGACCAAACGTGTTACTGACTGCAGCGAAAACTGATGCAACACATGCCACAGAAGAACTAATGGGAGGAAATCAGCGAGGATCCCTGGTGGCTGAGTGGTTTGACTTGGGCCAGTGAACTGATAGCCCAGCCTGCCCGCCTGCCCGCCTGCTTGCCCGCCTGCCTGCATTTGACTGTAAGGGCCTGGTTCTCCTCTGTAAAATGAATTTGCCTCCTCTAAGTTTACAGAAACCCACCTTTCTGAAAGATAAAGCAGACAAAGCGACAGATACTCGGTGGAGAAATGGAGGGAGGCAGAAGGGATGGTGGACAAGAGAGAGAAAGGGATTGAAACAGACACTGCTGATCCCAGTGGTGAGCAAACAGGAGCAGGGGAAATATGTCCATTAAGTGACCATCAGCAGATCAGACTCTGGGACATGTAGCACAATAGCAGTACAGTAGTTGCCAACACAATTTTTTTATGATGATGATCCGATTGGTGGTCAGACCAGGAAGGCAGAGGGGGGGAAACCAGTAAGTGATGGCTTAGAGTACAGAAAGAGAAGAGATACTTTGTGCAAGGGTGGCAAAAAAACAGCATTTCATGTTTTGCACAACATAGAGGCAGAAAAACAGTGAGTCACCAGTTTATTTTAAGAACACCTGTGCAATCCAATGCATCAATTCCTACATTTGCAAAGGTCACAGTTGCAACAGTTATAGTAAAATGGTGTCAGAGAGGCAATGATCCAGCGCTGTGGAAATTTCTTCAGCCCTAGTGATGGTGGTCCTGTGTTATATTTGGAGTACAGCACAAACTCTTGGAGATTCTACAAGTGTAGACAACTTGCAATGAACTTAATGTGTTGTTGATAACTGTGCATAACTGGTGAAACTGCTCTTGACTGTAATCAACATGAGCAGGCTGTTTGAAATGTACTGCTGACAGTCATCAAGTCTCGCCCGTCTCATGTTTTACATTTAATGCAAAACAAATCCAGAGGAGCCTGGGTTTGGCCCGAATCATTGTGCAAAGATGAGGCGGAAATGTGCTATCTTTTCGGTCATCATGTGGGATGAAAGTTTTATTGTCAGGTTAATTTATTATTTTATCCTTTTACATTTTAGAGAAATGCCAGTTGCAGTTGACATCTGTGTTTCGTGGAAGGTAGGAGGGGAGGACTAAAGTGGAGAATATTGATAGTGGAGATTTAGACATAGATTATTTATTAAAACCTTCAAGGTGACACCTGGATATCCGCCTATTTTTTACAATTTTCTGTAGCTGAACTTTCTCAGCATTGTTTCTCACCATAAATCAGGAAATATCAGTATTTTTGAACAACACGAAGCACAAAATTTTGCTTGAATTTAATTCTTCCGCCATCAGGGGTTTCTGTGCTGCTTCAGGTGCCACAAACCTCAGAAGCCTTGTTTAGCAAAAGATAGAGGGAAAATATGGATTGAAAGTACAGAATCTGAAAAGTTTATTTATCTTGGCCTAAAGTGTCAAACTGGTTTGTTCATATACTGTTCTCGAAATAATCTGTATTTCTAAATTCGATTTAAGGATTTAGTAAGTAATAGGTAGGTGGTGTCAAAGCACCTTCAGGTTAGTCGACGGGTTTTCAAATTTCCCACACTCTTGAGGTCCTTGAATATCTCCAAGTGCTAGCTTGTTTTTTGTTTTGCGGTATGTTTGCGTCACTGCACTACTTTGTTGAAATAAAACAAATAGTAGCCTTGTATTTTACTAGCACCAGTTAGAGTTTAACCAACTCCAGACTACTAACTGTTTCAGGACAATGATTCTAATACGCAACAAGTGAGTTAAGAAAGATCTGAGATGACCCAAAATGGCTGATGAGGACCTATTGTTGCCTGGATCGAATGGTTGGTCACGCACTTTGTCGGCCTAACGCCATGAGAGACTCCTCACAGACTAACTACATGCTCTGAAAGGTAAGACCACAAACCAACCTTGGTGTATTGTATCAATAATGTAAGGTGCTGGAATACTGGCATGTATGTTGTTTGGTATGATCATGCATAACAGTGTGATGGTTGTGTTTATTGTTTGGGTCAGCTTGGTATGATGGATGCATATACAACACGCTGAAAAGTCATGTAGCTCAAATGAATGCAGCTGATTTGTAAAAAACAACTAAGAGTGATTACCTACAACCCTCGCTTGCTGAACAATATATGCGTCTCGGAACTTATCAATCAACCCCCTGCAGAAATGGGAAGTTTACTTTACAAATGTGAGTCAGGTTAAGTGTAAGCAGTCACAGGTGAACAGCAGACTGCGGTGATGCTGCGTCCTCCTAGGATCCACCACATCACAGTGCACACAGGGATTTTACAAGGATGTGCGGGCGTTTGATGAGTAAAAATTGATTCAGGTGTAATATTTCAGACATAAAATCTCCACAGAATCAATTACTAGACAAATAAAAACACAAAAACAGCCACTGTGCATCCATCTTAGAGAGGCTGTTGTGTATATATTTTGTCTATTTTACTATGAAAGGTAAATTAATTAATGCACCCTTGTGTAAAAACCTTTTTTATTTCAAAAATCTAAATCAGGGCAAAGCTTAATGAAACAGGGAAAAACCTGACTATGAATTGTGTGTAGCCCAACGTTTGGTTTGCCAAGGACCCCCACAAAGCTGCATAATGAAGTCCTAGAAAATCATTTAAATAACCCTCAAGTCCTCTTTGCTCTGTCCGAAACATGCACCTTGAATCTTCCTTTAACCTACAAGGGCGTCGAAATGCGATGTTTATTTGGTCATCCTTGAGTTATTGGATTTTCCAGCGTCAGTAGTAGATTGTGTAATTCCCAGCCTCACCTGCAGTGTATACACAGATGTCTGGTGTTATTGGCAGTGCGCCTTCATCCACCGACACCTCCGGCGTCCCTGGTGGCCTTTGTCACAGAAGAAAGAGAATGATCAATATCCCAGTTAAACTAGACTTTCAAAGCTGATCGGAGGGCGTCGTACTGGGGCCTTCTTCTTTAATGAATTTTCTTTCATTCCGCACAAGTTTTTAAACATCAAACAATAAATTGGCCGGGGCACTGTAAAATATTTAGATCTATTGACTGTGTTTGAAAAATGTAGAGGGCAAAAACTCTGGTGGTTTGATGCTGATATATTCTGAGCACTTTAATCCACCGAGTGTTCTCTTTTATCTGTCTGGGTCTCTCCAAAGAGGGGAAAAGGCCTCAAGAATGTTCTCAAACATCCAGATACCCCTGCTTAAAAGCCCCTTACCTTCAACTTCTGTTTTCTAACATAGCGATTTTTTGGTGTCAAGGTACACTTTGAAAAACATATATTCCACCAGAAACAAACGTATTGATCGTTTGAGAAGATCAGACGAATCCCCGCTTGACCACACCCATTACAGGACAATTTGACTGCATTTATATAGAGGAAAACATATGAACTTGGGACTTTACATGTTTTCCTAATAATGACGCTCAACACATAAATAAACAACACAAAATTGCTCCATAATTAAGTGTTAACATTGTGAGAAATCCATCGCATCACACGCTTTGTTTTGAACCCAACATCTTCAAATTGCATTTATTTATATTGTCAGAATAGCTGCTGATTAAACACCAAAGGGAATTAATATACCACAATTTGAAACAGATAAAAAGCTGCAAATTCCTATACTGAAGAACCTGGAAATGGTTGACATTTGACTCGACAAATACCAAAACTATTGGATACAATCAATTATTACAATTAAAATTAACTCACTGAATAATCGTTCCGGCGCTCGTCCAGTTTCCATATAATACAAATCTCACATGTGCAAACTTTGTGTGCAGCACATGGGGATGTGACAGTACACTGGCCTGGAACATCTGCTCCGAGACATCTTCCGACAAAGGCATTTCCTAATTCCAAATCATTGCCAGTACATTGCAGTTGAGTCATTGCATTTTCTCATCCTCCTCCCCCCCAAAAACAGAGAGGTGATTAGAAATGAAATCTGTGGAACTGAGCTGCAGACGTTTGCTGCTGGAAACGCTTATTGACAAAGTATCCTTCTGTTAACATTAGAGAGAGAGAGTCCTGTTGTTTGGCTGTATAATGCGCCTTCCATCTTTCAGTATTGACAGTTTGTTTTGTGATGGCGCAGGCCGGAGATCAGAAGGAATTCCATTGTTCTCTAGACACATTTCACCAGACTGAAGTTTGAACATTTTTCTTTTGAGTTTAATCTCTGTTAGTTTGCTCATTTCTGATCAAAGTCAAAACTCGTGTCTGGGCCTGATCCTTTGTGCATCCACTCTCCCTAATGTAATAAATTGTACTGTGTGTACACTTGTCTCCAAAAGGCTTGGATGTTAGTGCGCACGTGCATGTGTGCGTGCGTGTTTTCTGCGATTGTGTGTGTGTGTGTGTTCTGGCGTGACAGCCCAGGCCTTGACGTTAAACATCTGTTGGGTGATTCATTCGGCCGGGGATGCACGGAGTGACACCATGGCACATCTGCCGAGGTGCAGGCGATCCCTGCAACCTGCCCCCCTCCCCCTCGCCCGGCCCCGGCTTCACCACCCCAAACACTTCTCTGACGATTGCGTCATTCCTCCGCCTCCGCTCCACCAAAGCCAGTTCACAAAAGTGACATCCTGCTTCTTTCCCCGTTTATGCACACTGGAGAGCAGCAGATGCATGGCCTTGGGGAGATTTAGAAATGGCAAACACAATGAAACTCAAGAACCTGGGAAACCAGCACTCCCAGAGAAACTCATTTGGTCCCCTTTTTTAGCACGGACGAATTAACATGATGCTAACGATATGCCACGCTTTTGTTTTAATTTCCAATGCAGTTGACATGATTATTCCTTCTTTTGGCACACACGCAGCGATCACCCAAAAAAGTACCATATGTGTACTTCAGAGCCGTGTTCAGTGAATACTTTCTGCACCCATGATAGATTTGTTCCAGCGAACGGAAAGATTGAGAAATCATTTGAGTTTAAGTGACAGATGCTTCTCTTCACTACTGTGCGGGGCATTGTAATCACTTGAATGAATACAGCTTGACTAATTAAGGTTATGCAGTTGGCTGGCTTTCTCTAAACAAAGCCAAAGTAATGTGGATCGTGTTGTAGCGCAGCCCCCATAGTATAGTACAAATGAGACTGGAGCTGATCCGCCGCACGGTTTGATGTGTCAGTTGGAAAAGTGTTGGGAAGATCAATCAGTCCGGCACTTGGATTGCAACATTACAATCATGTTTCTACTTAGCTTAGAGCTGTAATTTGGTTTGCGGGGGTAATAAAGTCATAGATTTACTATGTCGCCCAGCTGCACCACTCTCAGCCGTGACAAAAACGCTGAGGAATATGACTGTAACAAATTAAACACAGAAAGCGCTGATGACTAAAACACACACACACACACAACACACACACACATACACACACACATACACACACACACACACAGCCGGCACAGATGATGATGATGATGGCTGAAATGTGTTGGATAGCCGCTCCGTTTGGCACAGATAGAGCCCAAGGACGCACAAGGCCTTTGATCCTGTCTCTGGGGCATCCCAGATGTTCCAACGCAGGGCAATGTCAAGTCTGGTTTATTTGCAGAGGTAATGCCCGGCCATTATATGTACAAGTCATCCATCAAACGAAAAGGAACATTTCAGGAAGGCTTTTTTTTTTTCTTTGCAGCAGTGAGCGGTTGAGGTTTGTCAGTGGAGGGAGTCTTGATAGACCGTAACCACATCATCAGCTACGTGTCTTTTAAAGGAACCGGGGCCACAGTGTTTAAGCCAGGGCACCTACGGGACATTTGCTCTCCGAGTTAAAGCAGATGTCTCAGGACGTGATGTGTTATGATATATACCCTGTTAAGATGTTATTATGCCATTTGGGGAAGTAAAACAAAATGTTATGTTTAATTTTCCTAAATTTCGTCGGCGCGGACGTCGTTCTTCCTGTAATCAATGAATAATTGAAGGAGCAGTTCATTCGAGTGCACACACACACTGTTTGAAGACCTCTGAGGAGAGACTTGACCAGTAGGTGGCAGTATGATACCTGAATCCACAGCTTCCCTCATCAAGACTCCTCAATCATTCCCAAGAATATGCAGCCACACCGTTTCAGTTGACAACTTGAGAAATACAATTAAATCTGACGCTGATCTGATCATCAAAGTAGCATATTCAACCATTCTATTGTGTAATACACTTAATATTCAGAGATAGATAAAAAAGATTTGTCATTTGATTACAGTAAAGGATAAATGTTTGCATTTTCCACCCACATATTCCTGATGAACTAAACTGTGATTGCGACTGAAGCAACATGATTTTAAAAAGCAAAGGGAAAATGTAGTAATTGTAATACGAGCAACTCTTCATCTTGTTGGAACTGAAACAGGTTGAAACATTTTCATTCCTGAACTTCACGTCACGCTGAATCGTCTGCAGTTGACGCTATTTTGCATTTCCTCAGCTATTTTGCAGTAAGCGTGAGGTCGGTTCACCGCCTGTATGTGGGTTAAGCGGCTTCTCTTCAATCAGCTGTGTATACTTTGAGCCCGTGTTTACAGAGACAGCACCTCCATTTATCAAATTCCTTTGCATTGGCAACAACGGAAAACAAATGATCATAAAAATGCCCACAGATCTCAAATACTTTCCCTGTTTTCAATTTAAATTTAAACGCTTCAGTCCATTTTTTCTTTTTTTTTTCTTTATCCGAGCAGATTTTTCCAACATCACCTTCCCCTTTCCCGACCTGAGTGCCGTATGTGCACTTGTGCCTGGAATCTTTTGTCAATGTTTTCTTCCAATATTGACAATATCACTCTTTCCGCCCGGCGGGGTCAAGGCGTCGGGAGCTGTTGTAATGCATATGTGACACCGTTTCCCCTCCAACTATTACTCCAATCCCCACAGAAAGCAATTAAAAGGTAGCTGAAATCCTGAGGACTTAATGGGTTAATTTCTGGTTTTGTTGCTTCGGCAATCCCAGCACAATGAATTCTCTTTGTTTGTTTAACAACTGAGCTCGAGCTGGACTTTTTTATTGACCCACGTCGGATCACAAAACGATGAAACTTTGCAGCTGCATATTATGAAATGATGCTGATTTCTTTTTCTTTTCTTTTTTTTCTTCTTCTTGTTGAAAGCTATTTAAGACGGCTTTCAAAATGTATTTCCTACAAATGTCCCAAAAAAAAAGGGCGAGCTGCTCCACAATCTGCTACATTCTCTGCCTCTGCTTCAGAATTAGAGATTTATTTTCTGAGGAGAGAAAAAAAAAAATCAATTAGTGCTAAATTTATTCATGGATTTCTGGGTCTGCACGATCAATGCCAGTCCACTCAGAGGGGCTCGCTGGGACCCAGTTCATCCCAGTTAATGTGTTTGAAGGGGAATTACCATTGATGTTGTTTTCCCTTCCTCTCGGGTCAAAGAGCACCGTGGAGCTGTCACGGCCTTGCTGCCACACGGGGGGGGGAAACTTCCCTGCGGTCCTTGCCGTTACCCACAAGGCACCTGCGCGGGAGAAAAGGATACCTTCCGGGAAGACAACCCCGGCTGCGATGCGTACCCACTGTCAGGGAATCTCTTGCAGGAGCTAATTGTAAATCCAATCAAGGCCGGGAATACTACCTATTGATTTACCTCAGTATAAACACACAATAAACAAATACAGGGGGGATACATTAGGTGTGAATGCACTCGCAAATGGCTTTGGCGTCCACATGTTTATGTAACCTACAGTAGCGTGTGGTGTATTTCTATTCAATTGGGCTGCGAGGTGAAAAACAGCTGTTCCTCACTCTCACTTAATTGGCTGCAACCACAGCGATGTTAATTTACATGACCTCTCCTCACTCCTTGATTGTTTTCATAATTCTCGCATACCTCATAACGCCGCTCCTGAGGAGATGCAACGTGATCCTCTGAAACGTTCCTTCAAGGATTTTTCTTTTCACTCTTCGTATCGATTTCAAACAGTTCCTGCACACGGGCTAGATTTCAGGTCAATTAGACATATTTGGGCATTTGCAAATCATTTTTTCCTCTCAGATCCTGCGGCTCTAAACCTGCACTTTTGCCCCCAACAGCACTGTGTAGATTCTCTGTGGAGCTTGACATTTTGATCCGCAACAGAGACTAAATGATAACCGTTTCCTTGTGAATGCTATACCCTGCGGGGGAAGGTTTAAATAGACCAAGAAGGACTTTTCACTCACTTGCTTGTTTATATTCACAAGTCATCTAAATATGGACAGCTATAGCATTTCAAATATACATTGTGTTTCCAATGCAACGAGCGAGTCTTAGGAGGGGAGACGTGTAATTACAGCTAATTATTGTTTGTCATTTCTAAATTCCGCCCGCTTTTACACTTACAAATTATGTAATTATGTATGTAATTACACTTTCCCCCCAAAAAATATCAAATGGGCTGCTCAGTAGAAAGCCACTATCGTTCTTTCCGTCGTCACTCTCTGTTTGGTTTCAGTTAAAAGAGAATATCTTTAAAGGCTTTTTGTTTTCTGTTCATGTATGAAAGAACAAGCTCCCTTTGTTTGAAGTGTTTGGTTTTGGCATCTGTGATCACTCATTAAGGCTCCCTCTCTCTCTCCCTCTCACTCTCTCCCTCTTTCTGAGAGCAAAAAACACTCCAATTCATTTATTTTCATTTGAAACATGTGACTGACTGCTGTCTCAGCTCGCATCCACATCCAAGAGAAAAATATGTAACAACCCCCCCTCAACAATTTAAAATAGAAATGGAGGAGGAATTGATTATCCTCTGGCTGTTATTAGTTTTTTTCTCCCTAGTTTTAAAAACATAAAAGGAGTAAATGATTCCTTTCACTAATATGGAGATTGGACGGCATATTTATTTTGCCTTGAGAAAAAGTCAGCGCTGAAGTTTGACCCCCTACGTAATTGTCATGACAACCTAAGGTCGCTGACACTCCGTGGCTAATGGCTGACAACATCCTCCTACTACCCTGTACACTGTGAACCACTTCCTCCTACACAAGGGAAGATTGACATAAACACTTTTTTAATTGAGCTGCAAATGTCATAAGATGGATTCATTATTTCAACATCCCTGAGGGGAAAAATGTATTCAAGCGAAAAAAGAAAAGGGGGGAAAAAAAAAAAATTAATACAGTCGGTTACATGAGTGCTGATAGGATAACATTATATTTTTACAGTGGCGCTCTGAGCCTTCCTCAGATTGCTGATAGTGTTGAGCGTTGAGCGGCTGGCTCCAGGGAGAGATCGCTCCATGTCACATCCTTATCAAAAGAGTGTTTTGTTCCTTCTTGCACGCACAGTTCTTACTCCACGAGAAGGCCTGTGATCTGTTCTCTCTGTGTGTGTGTAGATCTTTCTTCCGCACCCCCCCCACCACACACACACACACACACACACACACACACACACACACACACACACACACACACACACACACACACACACACACACACACACACACCACCACCACCACCCTCTCAATGCTCCGTGGAAGATCAATTGTGTTTGTACTGTATGTGAATGTGTATCAAAGAGTCCCCACAGTCAATGCCTCCACTTATAAGGTAATGTACTGACACGGGAGATTCCGCGGGGACTGTGCAGAGCTCTCCGTGTACAGAGGCTGTGCAACAGAGGGGAAGGTTGGAAGGAGGGGGAACGCAGCAGTCACACAGTGTGGGAGGAGGAAGCTGGATTGATAACACACACCACTTACACAATACCGGCTTCAAGTGCAAAGCAAATATACAGTATAAATATGCACATATTTGTACGCGGACAACGCAGAACCCCGAGCGCATACCCTGCTGCACACGGCGTCCGTGGCTGGATCCCGAGCGGAGTGTGGCCCACGCTGATTAATCGCTCATTGAACACCTATTCTTTATATACACAGTTACAAGGGGAAACACTGTCGGTGAGAATTTTCATCGCGGCAAATACACTCACCCGGTTGTTTTATTAATCCCTCAGACTTATGAAGGTAGCTGTCCACCAAGAGGGGGAATTATTCCCATGCATTTCAATATCATATTGACCTTTATAACTAGCCAAGTTTAAGTCATAAATCCATAGTTGCTCTTGTCTGAGAAGTGCTCACTGCCCCCCTTCCCTTCCCTCCTTTGCTCCTGTTCTTTTTTTTTTTACCGCTAAGGTGGGAGGCAGGTCAAATGCAAGGCTGGGGTTTGGCTGGATTTAACCCAGTCAAAGTAGAGAAGTGGGAGGGATGCAAGTGATGGTCTCCTGCTTGCGTGCGTGAATGCAAAAGTTAAAGGCAGAAAGGACACTTGCCTGTGTTTTGGTGCTTTTCTGTGTACCGGGGATTGGCGTGAGTGTTTGCGTAGCGACAGAAGGTGACCCTTGTGTGAGCGCTTGATCACGCCTGGGTCATGTGCGAGGCCGGATTCTACAGGCTGTCTGTTTTACTGCCCCGGCTGCGTCAGCTGGACAGTGTTAAATGTGATGGAGTGCTTTTTTTTCCCTCCTCTTTTAGCGTCTGAAGCCATCCTGAGCTGAACGGCAGGCAGAGCTACAGTATGTACTGGCCTCAGTGACAGGTTCTCAAAACAGGCAGGCCATGAATATGCAAGCTCTCTCCCACAAACAGCTCGCAAAAAAAAAAAAATATTGATGCGTCTGAATGTGAAAATAAGCAATTTTGCCATATTGAAGCAGCGGCATTGACAGCTTCAGCATATTTCTCGGGGAGATTCAGCCTCTCCTCAATTTTCTTTGTGCCGCCCTGGTTAGAAGAGAGAGAGAGAGTTTCTCGCTTGTTACATCACTGAATTTTAAATAATATTTCCCTTAATGTCACAGTATAATGAAATATAAACCGGAGAGGCGTGGGTTAAGGGATAAAAAGAAACCATAATTGGATGTTTATGTGGAACTTGTGATATTTGTAGCATTTTTTTTTTTCATTTTGTGATTTTACACAAGTAACATGTTTTGATTGATTGGGACAGGGACCTCCTCTTAGCTGCACATGTGCTGCAAACCTCCCCAGTTTAATGCAAATTAAGCAAACACGAGCCTTTGATATTGAAATTATCTTAGTGGAATCCTACAAACGTTTTGGCAGACAAAATTGATTTTTTTCTCTCTTAACCTCTCTTTTTAACCGCAAGTTACATTTATTTCACCAGGACCCTGCGCTCCCTTTATATAGAGGCTTTCACAATGCAAATCATAGAAAAACAGAAGGGTTTTGAAATGTGACGCACACAAATTAATATTTGATATATATTGTGTGGTATTACACATGACCGGTTACAGTATTTTTACAATTCAGAACTATTCCTCTGTCGTCTGCGCGCTGACACAAAACAAATACACTGATTACACATGAAGTCCCAGCAGTCATCGCCTTGTATGTTTTTCACGCTTAGTGTCTTTTCATGAGGAAAGACACCATGTTGTGTGGCCCTCAGGGCAGCTCTATGAGGAGATAACAGGGGTGGGTGTGTGTGTGTGTCTGGATAGAAATGCCTTTTTAGTAAATAAGGATCCCCCATGCTAAATGCACACAGGCGGGCCCCAGTGAGAGTCCCATTGGTGCGGTGCTGACCCCACCGTCCTTCTCTCTCGGGGAAACAACACGCGACTCTCTAATTACCTGCTATTATCTAGATAAGCACTCGTGACATTATTGGCTCCTTCTTCCCTTCTTGTTCTGCCACTTCCGTTTTCTGTTGCTTTCTCACATACTTTTCGTAGATTACAGAGTATTCAGAAGGACTGCACAAAGTAATATTTCTAGTGGTTTGATAATCGAATAATGACCAGACACTCTTCAAAATGCCTTTGATGAAAAACTGCTGGATCTGGACCAGAAACTAATCATTTGTTATTTCCCATTGCCAACAAAGCCTTGAAATATTCCACATTAGTGCTCTTTTTTTCCTTTATGAAAGATTTGAATTTTTTGTTAAATATAGTCCCAACGTCTCCTTTGTTTTGAACTTGATCTTCTTATTCTCTTTGTGTTGATTTGGACCAAGAGTCACATTGGCTCACGGTGAAAGAAGTTCCTCTAGTCTGGCCACTTGTCTGTACAAGGGGAAAGGGTGGTGTTGCTATTAACTATACTCCTTTCCTGTTTAGAGGAAGGGGCTGACATTCCCAAACACACACACACACTCACACTCACACTCACACACGCAGGCACTTGTAAAACATTTCTGGCGTGACTGCAATGTGTACAAGCAAGGCAAACTTTACACTTAGCATACGTTTTAATACCTATACTACATGAGTGCGTACACACACCTAAATGCATCCACGCGCCTTCCACTCGCTCGCCCGATGGCTATCTCCCTCTCCTACTTTATCACTCTCTCGCTCACTTTACTGGAAGGCCACTCTGATAGGCCCCCGCACAAGGAGAGACACACCATCCCAGTTGAGTCCGGGGGGAGTCCTTCAGAGGCAGCACTTCCAGTGGCTTCAGTGCATTAAAGCTTTTACCTTTTGCTTCTAAAGGCATCGGGACAAAAACAGGCCAAGCTCTCTCTCTCTTTCTCTCTCTCTCTCCACCAGGGAGAGGGAATGCATTGTCTTGTGAGGACACTGATTACTTAGGAATCAAGTCATCAATTATTCAAATGATGGCATACTGTATTGCCTCCACCTTTAGTGACAAGACGGCCTTTCAAGGCTGGGAAGTGCAGAGACACACCCTGCCCGGTCCACAAGAATCAATACCGGCCTGGGTGGTTTACTTCCTTGCATTCGCTCGGTCTGTCTGTCTCTTAATGTCAGTTTGGGGCCCTGGCATTAAATGGTGAGGCATTTGGGAAACCTTGAAGTGCCAGCTGCCAAGGAGGCCACAGGGTTTAGGAAGGCCACCATGCAGGCTCTCTGGGTATGGAAACACACCCTTGGTATGTCCCTGTTGACTTTTTGTCAAATTCTACCCACCCCCCAATTGGTCTTGTGGAGTGCCTGTTGTCTTAACTCAGCTGATTAGCTGTAAGTGAGTCTGATGAATGTCCGTTGTTCATCCACAACACCTGGTTCCCTAGAGCGTGGAAGTTAAAGCTGCCTCAAGGATGGAGACCGGAGAAAAAGGGGACTTTCTCTTAGGCCGGTCCAAAAATGGGACCACCCAAGATTTGCATACTTGAGGTTTCTACTTTGCTTTTCTTTCTTGCCTCTACTCTACTACTCTATGTGTTGGAGAGTTTTCCCTGGACCAGACTTCTGGCACACCTCTTACTCCCGCTCCTCAGTCACTGTCACTGAGGCACAAAGAGCCCAACACACAACCCTCTGTCCTGTCCCAGACTGCCTGACCTTCCATCCCTGGAAGCCTCCGCCGTCTCTGTGTTTGCTAATAGAATATCCTCTTACACTACCTCAGAGCCAGTTCCCTTATTTTGAACAACCACAGACCACTAAAAAAAAAGGACAAGAGCCTCAGCCCACAGAGCCAATTAGACAAATGAGGTGTAATTCACACCTGATCGGCTAAAGTGGATGTTTTTTCTCGGCCCCCCCACCCCCTCACTATCTGTATTCCAAAGAACTTCCTCTGCCTTTCCTGGCTGTGTCAAATTCAATCTGCATTCCAGCACTGTTTATTTATGGGCCATTTGGTTTCTTAGAATATGTCTGTCGTACAGCTTGTGACACGAGGGGTGAAAGAAAATGTGGAGAGGGGGAAGAGGGAAGGGGGGAAATCATAAGGGTGAGGGAAAATTATGGGAGGATCCAAATGGGGGAGGGAGAGGCGGGAAGAGTTGGATAACAATGGCTGGAGTCCAAGGTTGGCTAATAGTATCTGACACGCTGCAATTTTGAGGCTTATATCAACATTGTTGTTACAGCTGTAATTAAGCCACCTAATCAGAAGCACATTGGTCGGGACAGTCTGGGGCTGTGAGGGGGCAGACACACACACACAGTGAGCTGTGTTCCGCCCTGCGGCAAGGCAGCAGCACCGCACTGGGCTTGGGCGAGGTGGAGGCCAGCCAAGGGAACTGTGGGTGGGAGAGCATCCTGAGTGTGACACACACACACACACGGACACACACGGACACACACACACGCGCACACAGATCTACACATGGGCGGTGAACCAGGGACATACTGAATGAGTGCAGATATAGGCAGAGAGAAGTTTTAGTTCTGTGTGTGTGTGAATTCTTATGGTAGTACAACTGGGGTGCCTGTCCAAATTCTGCTGGAGGCTGTGTGTGTTGCAATAAGGTTTGCTCTCTGTCTGGTGGTGGCGTGCATATCTGTGTTTATCAAGTGCTCAATTATGCCCGAATCTTACTTCGGCACGCACGTGTGCACAAATGCATTTCCATGTGTGTTCATTGGACATTTTATGGCGTGTGTCTGTGTGTGTCCATGTGTGTCTGTGTGCCTGTGTGCGTCTGTGCACAGAACAGCGTGTGTGTGTATGTGGACGAGGGAGAGGGGGGAACATGTGCATGTGTGCGGTCGCCTCAGCCCCACAGAGGTTTACCCCACCCATGTCAGGGCCCAGTGCCGAGTCACCCAAGTCTCAAATGGCAACAGTGCGCACACACACACACACACACACACACACACACACACACACACACACACACACACACACACACACACACACACACACACACACACACACACACACACACACACACACACACACACACACACACACACACACACACACACACACACACACAGAGCAGGACGTGGAGCTCAGCTGGGGCCAAAGTCAACAGATGAGCTGGTCTGAACTGGCTCGCTGTGTGTTCTGATTGTAAATTGCGCTGGTGATGATTAGAGAACTCCAGCACAGGATGTCGACTCTTAAAACTGTCCAGAGAAAATAATTTTCTACTATGTTCAGGAAACTTTATTTTTTTCTTTCTCTCCTTTATACTGCTCCCCGCTACATCTCCCCCCATCCCCTCCTCCCCACCCCCCCTTTAATTTAAACATCATGGCCCGTGTGCGAGGAGGTTGAAGAAGTTTGTGTGTAAATTGGTTTAAGGCCTCCAGAGTAAAAAAAAAAAACCCAGACAATACAGGCTGTTTAGAGTTTCATCTTATCTTTGCACACATTTAAACACATCCATTTAGGTGCACACACACGCACTCTGTGTACGGTGTGTGTGTGTGTGTGTGTGCTCAGTCTGGTCATGTGTTCTATGTTTGATACTGTGTGAGCTATCTTTAGAGAGAATGTTTGTTTCTCAGCACAGAGGCGCACTTGTCCCTAAAATGTCACTATGGTTGCAGAATGTGTGTGTGTGCGCATTTACATAGGCCCTCCCTCATTCTGTGCGTATGTAAGCGCGTGTGTGTGTGTGTTCCCAAGGACAGAAACATACTATATAAGATTTGACTTTGTTTAGGTACGTGTACATTAAGGGCATTATAGCTCGCTGTTTATTTCACGCCGGCTGTCGGAAAGTGAGAAGTAAGATCAATGAGCGTTTGTGTAACGGGGCCAGAGGTTGATGGGGATGAATGATTATTGTTCTGCTCTTTACCTCCTACTCACTGTGTCATGATGTCATCATCCTGAGACACGCAATACCAGGGCCCGGCCCAGCTTGTTGTTGTTTCCTACATCTCCACAAAAACCACACAGCGTCGTGACTCATCACTCACTGACATGACGTCGGGCTTTCTGATGGATGCGTAGGGAAACGAGCCAAGATGGACGACTCCCCCCTCCCCGTACGTTCCAACGCGGATCATCCAACATCAATGCATGCGTTCGCATTTATAGGTATCTATAAAGATTTACGTGCTGGATCTTCTGGAGCGTGCAAAAGTATTTTAGCGTCAATATGATGACAAGCCAATAAAGTCGCTATATTGGACTGGACACTCGAGCGGTTTGCTGAACGTTGTGAAATCCGTTGCCAGCTGGCAGTTTTCGGTCCCGCTTTCTGGCTCCCCCGCCGCGTTGCCCCAGCACAGTGACCATGAATGTGTTAGCAACTACTGAGCCCTTTCACCACGTCCTTCTGCCTAATTGAGATTTATGCATTAAGGCTTTGCCACCGCCTTGCTCCACAGATGACATTTGCGTCTCTTACACGCATTCCTACATTTCCCCCCCCCCACCTCCTGAAAGCACGGAGCGCAGCGCAGTGAGGAAAGAACAGACGGGAGCAATAGAGGGGAAAGGGTGGAAAAGAGGGAAAGGAGGAAGACAAGTTTGTGTGACTTGTGCTGCTGCGCTGCTCGCTTGGACGTTTGGGATCGGTTACTCTCTCCCTCCCTTTTTACTCTCCCTCTTTTTCTCCCACCTCCACAGAAATGTCCAGCTTGATTTAATCAGGGAGGCTGAGGGGGAAATCAAACTCGGCGAGCGTCCAAGAAGCCTCCATACGGGGAGGGGACGGACCTCGTCCTGCGACCTAGTTGACCGCGGGGGACAGGCAACAAAGCTGGCCGGTGTCTTGACTTGTTTTCATGTACGTTTTCGTGTCTGGTGTGCGTGAGATGAATGTGACTTGCTGGCAGGGAGCGTGCTGGCGTGTCCCTCAGGTCGCAGCGAGAGCCTCAGTCGCACACAGACTTTGTTTGTGACATGAAGGTGGGGAGAGTATTTCCTGTCCCACCGTTCCCTCCCTCTCCTCTCCCTTCCTGCTGTGTGGTTCAGAGTTTAGAGCTGACATTAAATTCCTGTCGACAAGCTCCAGGTTTGTGAGGGGGGGGGGGAGTGGGGCCACGTTTTGCTGTCACCGTTCCCTAAACTGAGGCCCCACAGGAGAGTCGCAGCCTTTCACAAACATAACTACACCTCTGTCTCCCTCCCGCTCCCTCCCTCTCTCTCTTTCTCTCACTTCCTTTTCCTTCCCTCGCTCTCTCCCCTCCCCGCTCTCCTCCCTCGTGCGTCTCCACTGTTTATGAAAAATCCACGGCTCCTTCTCAGCTCACCGGCCTGCGGTTCGCCGAAACAAATAAATAAATCCGCGAGAACACACACACACACACACACACACACACACACAAACACACACAAACACACACACACACACACACACACACACACACACACACACACACACACTCGCACTCATTCACAAACAGTCTGCTGCACACCGCACAAGCACATAACAAGTTGAGAGATGGAGAGAAAATGTAAGCTGTGGGAAAAGAAAGTAAATTAAAAACAAATCAAAGCACAGCTATGGAATACAACTGGTGAACGACCAACTAAACACCAGCTAAGTGATTCTCTGGCTCCCTCGTCTGTGTTCAACTTTAATCCGGAGCGTTCTTGCTTTAACCCTCTTACAAATAAAATTAACAAAGGTGACATGAAATGCGTAATTCAATTTACCAACATTGCGACAGCACAGAACAAACCACGGCTTCATCCCATTTAAGCTTTAGATGCACAGAAAGAGCCCGATCACCCCGAGCCAGAAGACCATAAGGTGCCCAGATTAGCGCCTGGTTGTTGTGGATCGTGCTGCATTTCGGGGGGTGGTGCACTTTGTTGTGTTTGAGCCACTAAGTGATTCCCTTCTGCCAAGAAATGCAAAGGGAATAAATAACCAATTAGAGTCGCATTAGTTTTTTTTTTTTTACTTACTTGGGGCACTGAAAAGGTCGCTGACCCCTGACAGAGAACAACACTTTGTCTTGTTGAAAACATTTTATTATAGTCCTCCATCTAACCTAGCCAAGACAGGCTCAGACGAGGCCCCAGTAGTGCGCAATATGTATTCAAACTGTAGTCATAGGTCCTGAGGGACTTATTGTGTGTGTGTGTGTGTGTGTGTGTGTGTGAGAGAGAGAGAGAGAGAGAGAGAGAGAGAGAGAGAGAGAGAGAGAGAGAGAGAGAGAGAGAGAGAGAGAGAGAGAGAGAGAGAGAGAGAGAGAGAGAGAGAGAGAGAGAGAGAGAGAGAGAGAGAGAGAGAGAGAGAGAGAGAGAGAGAGAGAGAGAGAGAGAGAGAGAGAGAGAGAGAGAGAGAGAGAGAGAGAGAGAGAGAGAGAGAGAGAGAGAGAGAGAGAGAGAGAGAGAGAGAGCAGTGTTCAGGAGAGGGACTTGGATGTGAAAAGATCCAGATTTATACGTTTTGCTGTTGGAATATCCCGGAGATATGTTGGACGCAGCAGGGGGATTTTATAAAAGTCTACTCCGGTTTCTCCGTTTCAGCATTTTGTCCTAGTGAGGACATTAAGTGGTGACAACAGGCATTAAAATACTGACCCCCCCCCCCGCCCCCTTCCTATTTCACCCGTCTGTCTCTCCTCCTAACTCAGTCTCTTGCTTTTCCAGACTTTTTTTCCCCCTCTTTCAGAACAGGGTCACAGGAAAGCTGCAGTCATACTCATGTAAAGTACAAAAAAATTAACTCGGCTGGACCAGAGCGATATTTCATACTATCGACGGACACTTAATGGCAAATACAGGGGTAGCACACATGCACAGGCAACCATCCTGAGACGCTTTGCAACCAAAAGTGCCTGCGATGAATAATGAGCCTTTTCCTCTTCGATATGTTGCTACCCTACTATTACAGCAAGGGCTTCATTTCAAAGGCTTTTTCCTTGAAGCTAAATACTTATCTTATTCTAATGGTACTCCTGAGAACAGGCCGCTTATCATGGTATGAATCGAAAATCCACTAACGGAGGCAGCCGTGGCATGGAATTTGAAACATAATACGTAAAATGCTGAAATATTTGAGGGGGCGAAGCAGAAATATTTACACTAAGTTGAAGTTGTGTTATTAATCTTTGAGCGAGATTGTCTCGTGTTGCATGTTAAGAGAGCCTGAGAAAACTAGAAGAGACGTGTGTTCATGCCAGGAGCATATTTCATTATGTCCGGATAAATGTTTGCTCCTTTTCATGTGTATGCGTGTGTGCGTTGGTGTTCTGTGTGTGTCTTTGCCGATGACAGTTCTGACGCTCCGCCAGTTTATAACTGGATTCATGACTCTGGTTACTGTTTCCAACACCGCCATGAAGAAATCATTTAGGTCGGAGGAAATGATTAAGCGTTATTAATTTTTTTGCCAGTGCTCTCTTTGTGGATGTGGGTGTTGAAGTCAACTGTAAGACCAAAAATGTTCTGTTGGGGTGAATGACTAGACGAAAACCGCACGAGTGTCCTTGGGCTCGGTTTGTGCATGCGTGCTTAAGTATGTGTGCCTCCACCAGCGCTGGCAGGAACTTGGGAAACCACTGGGAGCTCCTCCAATAGTACCTTGTGTGGACTCGTTTGTTGACTCAGTGATGGTTAGAGGGGCAAGTGTTGCCATCTTGACACTGACCAGGCTGGAGCGAGAGACGGAGACGCAAACATACAAACAATATCAGCTAATGCTTTTTTAGAGACGGCACTATATAGCTGCAGGGCAGTGTGGTGCAGTTTGCCTTCGCCTCGAGGTCATTCATAGTTTCATACAATTTGAATGACAAACTACATTGACTGCAAAAGAGCTAAAGGGGAGAATATGGTTGAGGAGAGACTGGGACTGGAGCAGGTGTGCAGTGAAACACTAGCTGGAACCACAAGCCCGTTCTGTAGTTGCACTCTCCCACCCTGAACCTTGAAAGGACTTTATTTTCACTTTCCGAAAATGGTCTGGGGTGCAAAAGAAACTCTTTTCACACATAGTTTGCTGTGTTATTTTTAATTTATTGGACAAAGCCTCAGCTGTGCAAGTCATCAGAGAGCTTCTAGTGGTTCAGGCATACCCTAATGCAGCTCAGACTGTGTATTAATAGTTAAAACTCAACAGCACAATCTGATCACCAAACCAAACAACATTTAGACCTCTGTAACAGTCAGCTTTCTGAGGCTCTGACTTTACTCGCTGGATTTCCACGGTGAACTGGATGCCTGAAGGCAAATCATTGAGGATGTGAAGGTTTAAGAGAATTCCATTACAGTATTATAAGATCCAGACAAAATGAGGTTGTGTGTTTTGCATAGTATAGTTATCTTCATTAACATTTTAGAAATTGACGTTTGGGTATTGCAAGCGATATGAATTTATGTATGTTTAATAGTTACTGATGTTAATTTTCACCTCTCATATTTATTTCCACTCATCATGCAGTAATGTCGACCACGGGGGGATCCATTGTTTAATAGGAAGGGCAGATATAATTTCAGCACACCGCGCTTAAAACACAGGGAGCTGCATCTGGGCGAATGGTCAATATCCTCGATCAATGCTGTTCAAATTTGGGATGCCATAGGGCCTGACAGCTATGAATTGTATTATTGTGGCCAGGTTGAAGAATGGATGAATTGAGATTGTTATGTAGTGGGAATTTAAGACCGATATTTACTGTCTGTGCAAACACACAGAGTTTGGGGAGTGAGGCATTTGTTTTGGGTCAAATCACTCCAGGCATATAAAACTTCAGCTGCTAATTTTAACTAACAGTTCTTCCACACATAATTTAGAAATATACAATGCCAACTATGTAAGAGTTGTCTTTTGACTTTTAATCGCTATAAATTCCGGTAAAGCAAAAAATCCAGAATGTTTACAAATGGCACTGTGATCATCTTTTCTTCAAACTTATTGTGAACTCCATTGTTGTATTTCCCACATCGTCAAGAACAACTTCTCAGTCCGTCTCCTTAGGAAGGGAAATAAGACTGAAGCATTCCAATATGCTCTAAATTGGGAAAGAAGACAATTAGTCTGTCTTGTGGCTGTCAGTCAACCCACTGTTGCAAGGTGTTCTATGAGGTGAAAATCAAGCGGGCGAACTAGGGGAGAGGTAGTGTAGTGAGATGGAGAGGCCAGGCAGCCAAGGGGCTACACAAGAGTAGCCGAGTGCTGAGGAAGGAAACACCATTGTACTGTTCGTTTGGAGACATTCTGTCAAAGCCAGCCCGGGCTGACACCTCGGATCACAGTTTGATCGACGGAAGAGTAGCTCTCACTGACTAGGTCCTATTAAGGTGGATGTTTTCAGAGTTTGGGCCTGGCACTGGGGAAAAAATAGGAAGGACACAGAGGGGAAGTGGAGCCTGAGCAGAGCTGACATGCTTCAAGACCCTCCTCTCCAGCCTCACAGTTGGGGGTCAAATAGCGTTCCTCCCTCAACCCAGTCTGGCTGGACTCCAGTTTACTGAATCTCTAATAGCGTGAATATCGTCGATAGCCACACAAAGCTCTGCAAACGTTCACCGTCGCATTCGAAAAAGCTCACCAGCAGCACGCACGCACGCACGCATGCAATAATCCACAAAGCATGTTAACACATACCAGCCAGCATTCAGGTGCACTTGTGCATAAACACACACATGCACGCACAAACTCGCACATACTTTATGTGTTTCAGCTATTCTAGTTGGAACACTAAATCACGTCCAGCAGAATTAGTGCAGAGAGGTTTCCACGCGATGCTGTTTGTACCACGCTACATTCCCCTCTCCTGGATCAATGCTCTCCCACTGTCACAGTGCAGTGAACAGACAGAGGCAACCTGGTAGATCTACAGAGGCACAAAAGCATTTAGAGTTAGTCGGGGGAGGCGGGGGCGGGCGGAGGGACTGTTTAAGTGTGTGAGTGTATGTGCGTGCTGCTCGTCATCAGAGAGGGGCGAAAACAGACACACTGCACCTTGACCACCTATTATGAAGCTCTTTGCTGCGATGTCAAGTGAAAGCAAGTTAATTGGGTGAAGCTGTAGAGCATGTTAGGGCGGTGGTTGAGGGCTCGCCGGCTTGACAGTTGAGTGTCAGCGGGACCCAGTCAAGTGTGGCTGAGAGACAGAGCCCTGTCACCGGGCCTAACGCGGGGCCGCCGGGGCTGTTAGGGAGAGAGACCCACCCGCAGACGCACACGCGGCCCTCGCATTACACACTTTGACACACACACCCAATTACACCCACTCATCACATCGCATGCCCACACTCTGTCACAAATGAAGATTATTTTATAGGAAGTAAATTAATCACCTTTTGCAAGGCCATTAAAGCTTTCTGGTAAACTGGTATTTGAATGAAAATGAAATCATATTTCTTTGTTCTTTGCAATTATTACATTGTTTTTTTCTGTGAATGTATTTGTGGAGTATTTCATTTTTTGTTGATTCCATTTTACAAAACATATTTTTCTTACGAGAACTATGCATAATGTTGTGTTTAACAAAATATCACACCTTTATCACCTTTTTTCACACCTTCCTAATTGTATAAATAGATGATTACTCACATGTACAATTGAAAGTCTCATCTCGTTATGAAGCAATAATACAATTGCCAAACCCCTACATTTTCCCAATAATTTCTGCAATTTCACAAATACCAAATCACTAATATTCTTCAACATCAAATCCAATTGAATGGTTTAATTTCTTTTTTTTCATGAATGTATGCACTAATCTAAAGGCGATGAGTGGGGACCTGACAAGTTATTGACAAAGCTAAACAGAACTTAACGAAAGAGGCCCCAAATATTCACTCCTAAGTGATTCCCCCGGGAAGCTTAGATAGAGCGGCTGGGCTGATAGTGTCGGAGGGTTGCCGGATGCCCATTTATCTTCCTAAAGCTCACATTCAATTTCCATCACACTGTCAGATGGAAATGAGACCCTCTCTTTTGTACCATTCACACCCCCAGAAGTGCTACTCAGTGCCCCTTTCTCACTACGGCAAAAAGACTAATTAGAGAGGATTGAATGATAGATGAGAGGACGATGGCTCCGGCCCTCGGAATCATTGTGTTTTACACCGTGTTATGTCTACGGCAGTAATATTTGTGCGGAGCAGTGTGGGAATGAAGCATGGCAGCAGATCCCCTGCTATGGGTGTCTCAACCTACTCAGTGGTCCATAATGTCGGCCTTATGAAACTGATGGGCCAGAAGACAGTCTCTATTCTGAAAGGCACAAAGCATTTGACAAGGTTGTTAGGACTTTGTCCAGCCACAGGCACCGATTAGGCTAATTCTGTGGATTTGTGTTGGGATCAAGCGGTACACTGGCATGAAATAGTCGTTTTCAAATCTATGTGCACAGTGTGTATACGGGCTTCATTATTTTTTCAATTCGAGGATAAATTGTCAAAAAGTAATAAATGAATATAGTCCCATTTAAATTGTAAATTTGGCAGCTGACTTAAGTGTATGGATATGTGTGATATATAGTAACCGATCAAATCCAACCCTGCAGCCAGACACAAGCACTTTAAAATTGAACGAATCACTTGCCTTGGGCAGCTCTGAAATAATTATGTTAATTTGATTATCCCACTAACAGTGCAGTATTTATGGAGAAATGCACCTGGTTCAAGTACATTGCCCTGTTTTTAAAGGTGAGAGAGTTGGCAAAAATAGGCAGAGAAAACGGTAGAAAAGGCTGCACAGGAGAAGTCCTGTAATTGGTCTTTATCCCTCACTGAGCGCTTCATATAAACCCTGCAGTCATCCATACAGGAGTATCACCTAGCACCTGAGCATCAGCTTAATCAGATACACTTTTAAAATCTAATTCCTCCAGCATTTCTACCATTGTCCAAATGTTCACCCCCCTGTCTGATTCTGCTCCATGACTCCCTGCTCCTCTCCTAACAGCTTTGTAAACTACTTACAGGACCATTACTTCTCCTTCCTTCCTCTGTCATAATGGGTTAAATGTTCTCTAAGCAGCCAAGTCAAAGCAGTCAAGTTAAAAGGCGAAGCGTTCAAGTCTTGAATGAATCCAGCTGTGATAAAATACTTTTCATTGGCATCTGTATGATTCTATTCATCTTTTATATTCCAGATAGCTAATCAATACAATACAAACAACTACAAATCAACATTGTGAAAAAAAGAATTTATCTCAGTCTACAGAAAATCCATTTACAGTATAGTGTGCATATTTTGGTCATCCCTGTCCTGCAATGTCTATTTACTGTATCTACAGTATTCCATCAAGATAAAAATTGAGCGTGCTTGTTTAGTATTGACATTGCACAATTAAAGCTTGTTATTTATGATAACTATTGAATAAAGTTTGTAGGACTACCTTAACTTGACTTTATTTTATTATTATTGGAGCAGTGCTTTTCTTGAAAAGCTAAATAGTCAAACTACTGAAATACAGAAATCCCTGGAAGTTTTTTCAGTAAAGCCTAAGTTTCCAAAATAGATCATTATAGTCGTTGCTAATAACAATAATTATACTATGTTATTTAATCATACTGCCTTAAGTTTGATGTAGTAATACCTGACTTACCTAATTCTTGCTTCAAATTCTGTGTTGGTGCTTTTTTCCCTAATTAAACAACAATTTACACAGCATATGTCTGAAAATGATCAAACAAAAACGGTGACGTCTCTGAAACGTGACCACTTTCCACTCTTCCCAATCTCTGATGATTAAAAAATAAATAAATTACGGTAAAGTTTTGGTTCTAATTTTTTAAAAGTTCCTAACAAAGGAGAGAGGGGCGAGAAAATCAATAAGCCATTTTAGTCTCTATCTATCAAAGCGGATTCCTTCTTGTCTGTTTTAAAGTGGGGATGTGGCACTTTAATAGGATAGCACGAGGCTGTTTGAAATGTATGCCAATGATTCCTGTCATTTCATGGCAGCCCGGCCATGGTTCACTGAGCGCCCACTTCTCCCCTGTCAGCTCGACTGAAGACAAGCATTTAGTTGCAAACTTTGAGCAGGTTGCGCAAACCAGAAATGATGTGACTGCTACTTCCAATCCCCATCCTTTCCCCTTTCATGCTGCAATGCCACTGGCGGTCAAAGGAAGGGGAGAGGAGTCGGCTCTTCCCGATTTTTGACTGAGGAACATGCTGATTTAGTAAAAGGCTTAATGGTGAATAGACAAGAGGAGGGGAGAGGGAGGGGATGACAAGAGAAGAAAGGAAGGGGAGGGGAGGGAAAGTAGGAAGGAGCATTGTTGCGAAGAAGCCAGAGGTTATCACTTGACCTTTTCTGCCCTATAAGTCTAACTCCCAGGATACCTGCTTTAAGTTTATAGTCATCCTTTTAATTAAGCCGAACGCCTCATCTTGGTATGTACAGTGTCTCTGCGAGCGTGTATACAGGGTAATGAAGTTTACATCTCTCCCATATTGACTTTGTGTCCCCTTGGAACAATTTTTCTCAATCACAACACCTTTACAACGGGCCGTGCCTGGGATCCTCCTGTCCATAGAAAGTCAGCAGCTGCTAGCACGCTGGCTAGCTGACAGTTTTTGTGCGTCAAGGCCACGGCACTGTATTTTCTGCCTTGTAGCACACCAAAGTAAAATCGCTTGTCAGGCTGAGGTGTCTGGGAGCTGACAAGATGCCCCAGTGACATTTCAGCTCGAAAGAGCAAGTGTCTTGCAACCGAGTGGTCAAATATCAGAGAATAGGTCAAGCAGGGCGGAGCTGAGTGCTATCCGGAAGGCCAGTCTCTACAAAACGCCAAACGCCCCTTTGACTTTGACAAGTGGGACGGCTGGGGGGTCAGTCAGGGCGGCAAAGGGGCGGCCGTGCGACGGAACAAAGTGATGTTCTGTTGGGCATGGCCAGACAGTGTGCACCTTATTGGCTTCAAAAGGGAAAAGACATTGACATTGATTAATCTTCTTAACCCCCTTCAACATGAAGAGAGTGGTGGGGAGCTGGGAGTGGAGGGGGTTTGGCAGCCCCGTAAGATGGGCCACTCCAGTGGTTTGTACGGAGCATGGCCCCCTGAAATGTACTCTGACATTCATTAGAATATCTTTGACACCCATCATGGGAGAGCCAGCAAGGCTAGAGAAGGAGCACAGGGTCTCCAGTGATCTCAGCAACTCACAAGATGTTTTAGCTCCAGAAGTGATTTCACGTTCTTGGATAAATAATAGTGGTGAATTATTACAGGACGGAAGGTGTTGGCGTGGAATGCAAAGATGAATTGATTGGATTTTATTTGATAGGAACCGCGTAAAATAAAACACACATTTTCAAGGAGTCTAGTACGGAGATTTAACAAATGTTTATTCCCGGTCCTTTAAATACTCCCCAAGTTGACTTCTGACCGGTGTGTATGCTGATGCATAGGTATACAGGCGGTTTTGAATGAAATGAAGAAAAAGCTGCATCTCGTACCTTACATATGCATGTAAAAAACTAGATGGAAGCGAGTGTCAGTCTTAAGGCTGAATTGCTGTTATAAATACATAATGCCCTGTACCTTTAGCTTATGCCTTTGTGTTTTGTTGAATTTTAATGGCAAACGGAGAGAGAGAGAGGGAGAGAGAGAGAGAGAGATCGAGAAAGAGAGCATGTGTCAAAGTCCTGACAGCCATCAAGGCAATACGGTGTTGCTGACATAAATATTTAACACTGAGGGGGCAACCTACAGCATATCATGTCACGGCCGTGATTAGGGTGAACGGTGACCCCCTCTCTTGTATAACATGGATTCATGTTGGAGAGTGTGTGTGTGTGTGTGCGGTGGGGGGGTGCACATGTCAGTGCTTCATAGGCTCCCTATCAGAGGGACGATGCTCCCTTTAACCCTGATTACCATAAAGCCATTCCTATGGAACATGGCTCCCTGCAGGCCTTGACTCCGTACCTGCTTATTCCTCATCTCCAGGTGGTCAGGCTCCGAGCAGAATGAGCTGCCTCAGAGACTACAAGATCAGACCTGTTCGAAAATGTGTGTGCATGTGAGTACACGTGTGTGTGTGTGTGTGTGAGTGTGAGTGTGTGCACGTGTCATTCTACTTGACATGAGACCTCTTAAGGACCTGGTGGTGTAGTTGGAGGGAGAAGGCCTGTTTATCATTCTGCTGCTGTCGTTTGGTTGTTTTTTTTATCGATCGGTTCAAAAATGTTTTTCCAATGTTATGTCATTGTTTGCAGGCCGTCAAGGGTGATCCCCCCTGTGAATAATTCCAGCCTTAATTGGAAAGAAATCCATACGTGGAACTTGACTCGCGCACAACACTATGGTTCCTTGAAGAAACAATTACAAAGCATAGAGAGGTAATCAATGGCCAAGCGTTGCCATGAAACATCACCTGATGGAACCAATATGGCGCTGATGTATTAGCATTTATTAGTGGCTTTTTCCCAAAGAAATACTCAAAGTAAAGGCAAAAGTGAGAGGAAGAAAACGCAAAAGGCAATGTTAGTTAAAAAACTTTGATCTAATATTAATTCTAGTTAGTGAATTCTTCTTCTTTCTTGCTCTTTCTTTTCTACCCTTGAACCCTCCGTTGTTTATGCAGTGTTTCCAAGCTCAACAGAGAGTTTTCAAATTATCCAATTAAAACATTGAAATGATGATGTCGTCATGATCCTGTGCAATTATGAGTTCTCACACTTCCAGCTCCACAGACACAGAGCGAGTACGAAGCTCGTGTTTTCTTTCTTCGCGTTTTTGTCTCTGATTGCAACAGGCCACAGCTGTATAATGGTAAAATGTATTCAAGGTTCATTGGGGTCAGAGCTCCCCGCTGTAAATCAACACGTATATCATTCCAATATGGTAATCTGCTATAAAATCTGTAGCACTGATTACCCCTGAAGAAAATTGGTAAAGAGGGAAACAACTTTTGCTTTGTGATTATAGACGGTTTAGCTTTATTAATTCAGTTTTCCCTACAGTCAAACATCTTCATCCATTGTTTGTATACAATTTGTTATATTTATTGTATACAAAGCTTGTAATAATGGCTTACTGTAGATCTATGTGCTATTTCTACATTAGTGCACATTTTAAAGTTTTGCCCACCACAATAAAAACTAAACTTGTCTTCCAAAATGGAACAATAGTATGCTAGAATGACAGTAACACCTTGTAAAGTCAAATTTCCTTGAGGATTCTGTTGGTTGCACTAATGTCTCTACGTCAATCTGTCCATTAAAACTTGAGTAAGTGACCAATGTCAGTGGACTTAATCAGACATAAATAATATGAATCACGACATTTTGTAAATATCCCCAAACTATTGCTTTAAGTAGAATCCAACTCTTCAAACTCAATAAGTTGTCTTAAACTATGCAAGAGCCTTGTTGACTTACAAATGTTTTTGTTCGGCACAGAAGTAGGACAGAAGCACTTGACACTGTATCATTTACCTTCAGCACTTGGGAGTTTCCTCCTTTTCCAGTAGGCTGGCCTGATAGCTCTTCCGGTAGATGACATATTACACCAGGCCTGTGGTCATGCCCAGGCTCCATCTCTCCAGTTCTTTGTTCAGTCACAAATCATTCTGTGGGCTCCCTTAAGTGCATCTGTGTTTGTTAAGTGCCCAGACCATAGACCGTGGTGTTAATCCAATTTGCCCTTAACATTTTTTTGAGCAGTTGCCATGTGGTTGGGTGGTTAAGGGAGGATAGTGACACACCTGGGAGAAAAAGAAAGACGTCTCCCAAGATGCAGTGAGAGGATGAAGTTGAAACAAACAACACTAGAGGGGATGGAGATGGGCTGTGAGTGCTGTTACCTGTCCCTGTAGTCATCTGCACACACACACACACACACACACACACACACACACACACACACACACACACGCACACGCGCACACACACGCACACACACGCACTAATTGAGAAAACAGCCACATCGTCGCATGTAGTGAGAGACAAAAGTCTCTGATTAAATTTTAATGGGAAGCCTTTTTAGGCCAGCCCTATTGTCTTTCCCATTAAAGTCTCGGGGATACTGGTATTTCTCCAGTGAACGGTGACAATAGAAGGCCCTCGTATACTTTCCTCCCCACCTCTCTAACAGGGAGACGGAAGTGGGATGTTATTATTATTTCATGCCTCAGAAGAGTCCGGCGCACACTTTAGGGCTTGGTCACAGCAGTGGAGCATCCTGCTCTGAGAGGTGCGCTGAGTGCACATACTATTGTTCACTTCAGATTGTGTGCCATTTTCTTACATGCCCTCTGAGCGGAAGAGAAGCGTTGTTATTTCAGCCTTGTTTCGCATGGTAAGACAAGAAAAGCATTTAGCGCTCCTTGCAGGTCAAAGGTGAGAGTCAGGGTATTAGACAAGCAAAGTGTAAAATCCGGTTCACAGCCTCAGCCCCACAAAGCAAATGAAGTAAAATGAAATATACTCCAAATATAGTCAGTAGTGTGTAAAGAATAAATATTTATGTATGAGGGTGTTATAACCATGTTCACAAGCCTGAATGGACTCATTTCAAAGTATCGGCCTGGAGGCCAGATGGACCTATAACACCATTTAATATGCCACCTCACGTGTAATTTTTCATTAAATCAAAATCAAACTTAAACTCCCCCTTGTAGTATTCATTTATAGGCTCCATCTCCAATCACTCACTAACTCCACAGGAAGCTCAGGGGCCTGATGGGGAAATAACCTGGAGAATTAGCCGGTCAAAAGCCAAATACATGCCAAGCAATGCACCTGTTACCTGGCAACTACCTGACACATCTTCAACATGGAGCTGCAGTATGTGCCTGTGTGTCAGTAAATACAATGTCCATCCGTTCATTGCTGATTTACCACTAATCTATGCCAACTTTTGTTTCTCAATATGTGTTTCTCATCTGTGTGACTACACAACCCAGCAACATCCTATGGTTATTACATTTTTTTCTAGAATTGTTGATATTCAAAGTACACACATCAATGATAACAGCACCTGTGATATCCCTGTTTATCAGCACGGTTGATATATTCCTTATTTAAAAACACTGCACAGTGTAATTAAAGGTGAGATTAAAGGTGACCATAAGTCCATTGGTTCATCAATTTCAATGTAAATTCCATCATGGTGTTTGTCATATAATGTGTGACACACCTTTAGATCTACAGACAAAGACAATAAACAAAACTTTGGGAACTTTAATGTGACAAAATACAGCAAACACCCTGAAATATATGAAATTGACAAACAGTAACGGTCTGTTTCATAATCACAAGCTTCATGTAGCTTGTGATTCATGTTGTTTTTGTTGAAACATCATCCTAAACACGTTTTTGACAAAATAGGTGCTCAGATTTGACCAAATTGTGTGTTAACGCACCTGCAGTTTGAGCGAGAACTCTTTGACCATTTTGGAAGTCTGAATTGCATTCATGTGGTTTGTAAACCTCGTAGTGACTGTTTTTTATGCTGACCATTAACATCTAATGGAGTCACCCTGAAATGACTCGCACTGCCCTGCCTGTTTGCACAGCTGACCAAATAAAGTGCCGACCACTAAAAGAAAGTCTACCATGGAAGAGTTAGGGTTAGGGTTACACACACACACACACACACACACACACACACGCACACGCACACGCATGCGCACCAAATGCTTTGCAGAAAACACGACCTGCTTTGGACAAATGAATGTTGTCAAATTGTCATTATTAGGAGATAATTAAGACCATAACACTCTCTTTCTGTCACTCGCTGTCACAATGGAAAAGCAACTTTCTCACATTCTCTTTATACACACACTTTGCACACACAAAGGACCGTTCGTTATTATAAATACGTTTCAAATGAGCGTTACGAATGGTGTTGAAATGTCATGTTGTCCATGTCAAAGAAATCCATTATTAATGCTTATTGCTAATTAATGATGAATAGTAATTAATTCATGTTCGAGTTCATGCAACTTAATTTAAACTTAAATCAAAGTATGCACACATATTAATAATGTAAGCAAGTTTGCTTGTATTTGATTGTATTCAAGTTCTGTATTTGATCACTGGCCTTTTTAAACGGCAAATATAATCTATTGCTTGCAATCAGATATGTAATTATATATGATTATTATTTGAATTATGTAACCAAGCCTTCAGTGTAACTTCTGAATGTATGTATCCGTCCGTTTGAACCATTCCGCAGCTGCCGTTTAGAGTTTGATCTGCGCCTGTGTGTTCTGAAGACATCCGCGGGTATAATTAATGAAAAATAGACTAGCTGTGACCTTTGAGCCGAGTGATTGACACGGAGAGACAGTTACAATCTTTTAACCTTCAGAAATGTCAGGATAAACCTAAACTCTGTGGCTCGGCCCGCTGACACCTGTCCTCCCTCCTTCCCGGGCCTGCGTGCCACTGTGTGCGTCTCCGTATGTTTACTATTTCCATATTGATTTGTTTGTGAAGAGGCTGTGGTGCCCATTAAATATTCACAGCTTGTTTTTTCCCTTTCACCATCACTTTATTCTAAAAAGCAATTTGTCTCCCTGACTCTTTATAAGGCATCTTCTTCTTACAAGTTGTAGAAACATGAAGGCAAATCCTTTCCGCCATTAATTTTTAAATCTCTATTCTTTTAAATCTCTAAATCCCTTTATCTCCTTTGGCAGTTAGCTCATTTTGTCTTGAGCAGCGCTTCAAATAATAATGTGAGCGGAGCCTCTGCACACTTACACTTCAGATAACTATCACTGTCTGCTGCTGCTGCTGCTGCTGCTCTCCACTCCTGCACTTCATAGGAGGGACTATCCCATCCGCCCTTGTAATTGATTCATAGGATCATGCTATGGTTTTCTCCACAGCGAAAAAATAATAATCAAAGACTAAACATATCACAGCTAGAGTCAACTTCATCCACGCTACTGTCAACCAACTCAAAGTTTCCTCATATTGATTCCACAGGACGGCAAAACTTTCCTTGTTCTCTGCGTCTCCGTGTTTGTTGTTTTTGTTTCAACTGAACATTGTTAAAAATGCTGGAAAAGTTGCTGAGGCAGATTAAAGCGCTCCTTTTTGACTTTTTTTTCTTCTTCTTCTTCCACTAGTTCTTAATTCCGACGTTCCCAGCGGGGCGGAGGCTGAAGTCTTTGCTGCCGTCAGGGTGATTAGGTGTGGCTGCGGAGGCCAGCTTCCTACCCTCCCTGTCTTCGCCAGGTCCTAATATCATGTGAGTAGCTGAAAGGATGTGTTTGCATTTATTTGCGCCTTTTATGTCGGAAAACTTCAAAGGCGCCGCTCTCCTCTCCACCTATCACCAGTGACAGATGCCGCACCCTGGGAAAGAGAGGGAATCGCTATCCTTCTTTATTTATTTGCTGCGCATCTGAAGATGAAATACGCCCCCACCTCCCGCCAAAAAATAAATAAAGGAGCATGGAATTGATATTGAGAGGGCTGCAGGTGAGGGCCGTCCGTTAATATGTTAATGTAATCCTCCTGTTAGGTGTCTCCAATCCCCTAAAGATGGGCAGTAATCAGTTTGTTCCTGTCTGCTGGCTTTCTGGGAGGGAAAAGCGGCACTAATCAGAAGTGGCGTAGCACTCGCAGATGCCAGGCAAAGGGGAGGGGAGTGAGATGACACGGATTTATTACCTCCCAATCTAACCTCCCAAGGTGGATAAATCCTGCATAAAATGAGCAAAATAAATAAAGCTACTGTAACCTAATATGGCAAATGCCAGCCTGAAACTTCTTAATCAAAGGACTCGTCTTTAGAAAGAGGCAGGCTTTGTTTTGCCTTTGTTCGGAAAAGCATTTGTAAGTTTTCTACTTTGCATAAATCTTTATTCTTATTATTTCATCAGTTATTTTGCTAGTTTTCTATATTTTATTTGCAAGATAATTCATAGACTAATCCATTTTAAACAATGGCCAGAGGAAATTTGGATTATGTATTTACCATGGGTGATTTTGACATGTAGTGTATATTGACATGGGAGCTGCACCGAGGCAAAAATACAATATGATGCTATAATATGAACAACCATAATGTGAAATAACAATAATATAAAACACAGGAATACGAGAGTGCATTTCTGAAGAAGCATAGTGCTTGAAGTGATGTTTTGTGATTCTCAAGTCATTTATCTCTCTCACTCAGTTCTATAATCAATTTTCTTTGGGCAATATTTTTCCCCACAATGCCCTTCATGTATACTTTATCTCCACAACGTTCTCACAACATCCAAACATCTGAGTGTAAATGTGTTCAGCACAGGGCTCTGTTCTAAGGCCCTCGGACATAATATGTAAATGACAAACACCTCCAGAACGCTGCAGCCTGCAAAAACGGCAAACAATGTCAGTGACCCAGGTTGTATGCAAATCACCCGAGTCCTTGCGTCCAAATCACAGCCATGTTGTTTCTGGAAATTCCTTTGTCTTTCACGTGTTGACGTACCTTGATTGTCCAGTCAAGACCCTCAGTCTGCTGTTTGCTTGTTAGGCCGTGCCCCCTCGTAAGTTTTGCAAGTGAATCTCACATTAAGGCTTTGACCTTTCGATGTAACTATTCTGACCTTTCACCCACACTCGATCACCTTTGACCCTGTCACTCTGAACGTTGTGAGCAGCAGTTATGATTTCAGTATTGATTTTGTCTTGGTGAAGGCTACCTGATTGGATTCTTGTTAGATTGAAAGAGAAATTACACGTTCAGGTAGTGAAATATATTTGGTAAGCAATATTTCTATGAGAAGATGATGCACTAAAAGTGAGACAAGGGAATTACAAATATGCTTACGTACTCGTTCACAGACTAGCAGAGGCAATATGGACTTTGTCATGTCTCTTATTGCTGTGTATTGTTAGTGGTGTTATGATAATGAAAGGTTACTAATTTCTGTATAGCTTTGTTGTTGTCTGTCCATCTCTTTTTGAATCTGTCTTTCGCCTTCTTCCCTTTCTCTGGTCCTGCACCAAGTAGTGGAGTCGGTTGAGCTGTATGTATTTGTAGATGTGTGCGATGTCGTGTGTGTGTGTGTGTGTGTGTGTGTGTGTGTGTGTGTGTGTGTGTGTGCGTGCGTGTGCGTGAACACAGTGTGTGGCAGGACACGGTGGTAAAGGTCAGCGCAATGAGTTCAGGAATGACAGGAAACAATGAACCTTCCTAGGTCCAGTAAATTAACCCATGTCATGGGCTGCTCATTCCTCCTGATCAATACTGAACACTTTGCTTTCAGAAAATGAGGGTCATCCTCCTTGGGCCCGAGCGTCCCAGGGGACGGACAGGAACGCTGATAAAACAATCACCATAAAGAGGTTCCAGACTCACAGCTAGAGTGAGTGCTGCAGGCTTCTTCAGTGTCAGTTTGTGAGCTGAGCCACTTGCTCCCCCGACCCCCACAGCCCCCCCACCCCCTACTACCCCCCACCCCCACCCCCCGCCACCGCTACCTCCGCTCTGACAGGAGCACGGTCGATAAAGTGGATTTGAGATATAAATGTTTCCCAGAGCCCTCTCCATCACTTGGAGACACCTGCAGGCCATTGCACAGTGACACAAAGGGAGGCTCTGTTCTACCATCTCTGCCCCCCCCCCCCCCCCAGAGGAGCCTGTTTACAAGGTAGTCCCAGAATGCACCTTGTACATTGTTACAAGTATGGCTCGTAATCTCTGACTGCTTTGGTACTTACTTTTATCTCTCGCCGAAATTTCCAGATGTAATTGAAGAGCTACAAAAACCCTTTGAGAGTAATATGCTTTGGAGCCGCAGGAGTTAGATAAAATGTCTCAAACTGAAAAAGTATACACAGCTTCCCGAGTGGCACGGCACTTCTATTCAGCAGTGTCTTCCTCTTTCTTCTTGAATTCGTCCACACTGTCTCATCGTCTCATTATTTCACCTCTGGAGTTTAGTGTTGACATCATAACGGTTTACTTTTATCATTTCCTCCAGTCTGGTGGCATAGTATCAATACTATTATCTGCCGCACACACACACACACAGACACAGACACAGACACACACACACACACACACACACACACACACACACACACACACACACACACACACAGACACAGACACAGACACACACACACACACACACACAGATGCCTCCTGACCTCAGCTTGCGGTCTCTGCTGGCTGCCCAGAGCATATTAAAGGCTTAGATAAAGGGAGCTGGAAACTGGTTGGGGCTGGCCCATCGGCCTGGAGAAAGTGCTTGGAGCAGCAGAAGCAGTGGCGGCTCAGGGAGCCCTTTTTCCATTAGGAGTCATTTCCAGGTCCACCCTCAGCCGGTGACAAAGTGGTCTCCATGTCTTCATTTTCTGCTGATCCCGTGTGAGCCAGAGGGAGGGGGGGGGGGGACTGTCATCAGTTACTGCTGCTGCCGCCCCCTAATTGCAGCCAACTGTCGATGCGTGCATTTGGACCTTTTTCAGACTTACATTATTTATTGGGAGAAAAATATTGTATTGATTTTGGATGGCACTGTGAGGTATAAGTGATGTTGCTAAAGAGCTGACAAGACTCTATAAAGTTTTATAATAGTGTCATAGATGTACAGTGTCCACATAAAATTAACACGCTTCAATTTGATGTAAAATAGAGAGGGACTGCAATCCTGGGTTGAATGTGATTCACACTTGCAAAGGCCCACAGCACAATTTGCTCCCAACCTTCTTGTTTGGCAGTCTTCAACATGGCAAAACTAATTTCCATGGAGAGGCAATAAATGATCATGTTTTAGTTGCTTTTGTGTGTGATCAACTCTGTCAATTACCAGAAAAAACAGACGCTTTGGACGATGTTTGAATCATTTGTAGGTGGGTTAGATGGTTTTCATTACAGAACAAATTTATCTGAAAGATTTAGTCTGCGTTTAAAGCAAAAACACTACACGATAAAAAATAAAATGCAGTACTTGTTGTGATTATTAGTATTAATACCAGGCATGTGTCAGTAGACAGAAATTCTCTTCCAATGACTTTACACTTTTTTCATTTTCCTGGAGCTCTCTCATCACCATCCATAACTTGTTGAAATTGTTTCCATGTGTGAGCAGCTCCTCCATTTCCTTTTTGAATTACATTGTTGGACAATAGTATCCATCAGCAGCACGCTCGACAATCATGGCAGTTTAGCATGCAGACTGACATCTCTGAGAACACATCAGTTTGTCACTTTTCCCCACTGAGAACGCTTCGTATCCACAGAAAACCCTGTTTGGATCGGTGTGTATTCCAGAACAGGGGACGCATCATCACAGTCAGAGCGCTTCCATTTCAACAACACTTCATATGTAATCAGATGTGGTGATGAGAGAGATTTTGAAGGTTGTTCGGTTTTCTGTAGGCTACTGGGCAGAGAGCAGAGGGTTGTCATGGGCACTGGCAAATACTCACACCTTCAGAATTTGACTTCATCACTTATGCTGCAGTTAAATGAACAACAGTAAGGAACAAGTTTGATATGGAACACTGTCGGCCCACCTCTAATTCATTATCGTCCTCCTCATGTGAAATGTGTTGCCGAAGATACAAATGGCTTAGGGTGAAGCTGGGTACCATTATTTTCTTCTGTATTAATCAAAGAATTCCTCGGCTTGGCACCTTCCCGCTACGATTTTGAGAACTCTGTAAAAACTTGCAACCCCATTACAGTTTCTGCTCCAGTTTGGAGCATATAAATATGTTTTCATAAACCCATTTTCAGTGCAGCGACCTCATTACCTGCAAAGGCTTTTGTCTGAACTGTGAGTTGATGTGGCTATGAGCACGTTCGATGCTGTTTTGGTGGTGCAGAGGTTGTAGGGGCGCTAAAGCTTGGAGGCCTTATTTTGGCACACAGCTGTGGACACTCCAGGAGTCCTGAGAACAATGCAAGGGAGGAGAGGTGCTGCGCGGCAGATTGAGGATCAGTCCAAGCTTGGTAATGAAACACATGCATGTGGGAAGTGACACCCGTAATCTAACTCTAATCTTTTCAGACGTTTTAACAACGCTGACAAGTCGCGCAGAATCAAAGCCAGGAATCTCGCTATAAAACACAGCGTCTAATACTTATCGCAGTTTTGTAAAGAGAAAAGAGAAATCACGTTGTTACCGAAAACACGACCGTTTGCCAAACAACCACTTTCTTTTTGTTTTACAATTGTTTTTAAATGAAACGAGGCCGGCGCTCACAGGGGGAGGGGAGGCCAGGTCTTTGTAAACCGCTCTCTCCCTCCCCGTTCGCCTCTCTTTCAATAAAGACCCTGTGCCCAGCATACCTGCAATGTTTGATTCCACGTAATTGAAACAAGGCGAGAGTGGGTCGCTGCCAGCACATGGCCTCGCCATTTAAGGTAATGTTTGTGCTGCTAAAGCGGCTAATGAATCCAAGTCTTGGGAGCTGGCACAGCGACTCTACTCACCAGGGCCCAAAACCGCCTCAGGATGCTGTCCCCTTCCCTTCCACACAGCTGTGAGAAGTTTAAACAGCCCGGCCCCATAACATGAAACGGTGAGGGCGAATACAACAACAATTAAAAAAAGAAGGGGGGGGGGGGTGAATATTACTTTGGCATCCCCAGGTCATTATCCGCATTTTATTGCCATTTGTACAGTGCTTTTATTTTGCGTTATACGAGGAGGACTGGCCGTTAAATGCAACGCTTGCTTGTTTTTCCTTGCAGTGTTTTTCATTTCTGAGCGCTTGTATGTGTGCGGAGGAGAGTGGAGTGCACCTTCAATGACCCTGTGAGTTTCTCCCATAGATAGGCCAGTCCCGTCTTAAAGCATCCGACCCCCACGATTCTCCCTAGCGTGCAGCACAAAGGGTGAAAGTGGAAGGTTACTGAAAATGCCGCACTCGTTATTGGTGCTGATTTCACCGGGGGACAAATTGGGACCCTGAAGAGGCAGACAGAAGTGTTTGTGCAGTGAAATATTTGATGTGATCGATATCTCTGGGGGAGAAATGAGAACCATTCAAAGGGTCAGACCAGAAAATTAGAATTTTCTGTCATTACTTTCTTTGATTTATGAAAGACAACTTTGCATCCCACACATTGCTTTCATTTAGCCAAGCGCCCCGGCACTGTGTTTTCAAATTTCAATAAGCAAGTAATACAGAACACACAGACTCGCTTTTACCAAGACCAGACCGCGTTCTGCCAACAGTACAACAATTACATCTGTCCTAGGAATAAAGAACACGTTTGAGACCGCAAGCCACAAATAGGTTTAAGAGGAAACACTTGGTTTTTTGGGGCTAACTTTCTCGTGTGGCTTGCTTTATTGAGCCATTGGAGAGAGGGTCTTAATCCACTAACTGGACCAGAGAGCACCCTAACTGGCCTAATCCAGGGGCTCTCTGGGGCTCTCTCAGGTACCGATTGACTGATTGGTGGAGACGGATGCTATCTTGTGTAGTGCAGCTCCGTTGGGCTTTTAAACAACATTAACGTCGCTGGATAGGCAGACAGAGGGAGGGAGAGAGAGAGAGAGACAGAGAGAGACGGAGAGAGAGAGCATTATGAACTATGAATAATGTTCTCCTGACAAATCAATATGTGCCATGACAAATGCCCATTTTATGACACTCTCCAGTTGCTTTTGTCAGCGCGGTTGACAGATGTAGCTTATATGTTGGTATGCGGTGGGGCCGGGGGCATGAAGGAGACATGTCTCGTAAAGGAGGACATCCAGAGTAAATGTCCATTACTGTCTGGCAGGTTCATGAAAATCAAATCCGGTGGGTTTTTGCCAGATCATATTGCGGTCTATCTCGGTCCGCCTCCCCCCCTAAATACAACGCGTTCACACCTTGTATTGACATAAAAGATCAGCAGTTTTAACAGGGGACATATTATCCAGATTTCCATGTGCTTATTTAGGGGTCTAGTTTGAAACCGTTGCAATACTTTGATGTATAAAAGTACATTTATTTCCTTTATAGACAGCCCCAGCTCTGCTCTGATTGGCCAGCCATGTTTAGCCGCACCCACTCTCTAAACTAATGTTGTACATGTTGACTTTAATATGTTATGGAAGTAAAGGATTAATCTTGAGTTGTCAGTGGAGTTCAGGAGCTATGGGTTTGTTTCATTAGATGCATTTCTTTTGGCACCAACCTCAGCTTTTGCAACGTTTGTAATATTTAACGTATGCTCCCAACTGTAAGAACAAAGCACGCTAAGCTTTATGTGCACAGAAAGCACATGTCCTCTTTAAAGGAAAAGGGAAAGATGTTTAAAGTTATCCCTTCAAGTCCCTACTGTGTCCTAATGGTCCCATCTTGATTTATGAACGCTATACGCCGAGCATGCAAAGTAAAATCCTTTTGGTTTTGATTTTTATGGCTGAGATGGATCATTTTAATGCCATTCCTCCTTTTACATGAGATAACATAGAATTTGATTGGATATTGCTCTTTGTTGAAGCTGTTGAAATCAAGAGCATGTCAGGAATTCATGTTGATACCAGTCCAATAATTACCACATTACATAGTGTGAAATTAGAGCCACATTTCCATAAATAGGTCCGTAGATTCATCATTTATCTGACCAATTCTAGTAACACCTCAACTGTGCTGCATTTTAAGAGCTGCATTGGAGAATCTAAACTTCTCGTGAGGGGTAATTCCGATCGTGAAACAGCTGCGGGATGGACGGGATCATATCCACAGAGCACCTCCCTCTTAAGGTTTCAAATCGTGAAATACTGCACGTCTATATCAGCGCTCGACGCTCATTAGGAAAGTGCGTAGTCACTGGAGTGTGTGTGTGTGTGTGTCTGCAGAGAGTGCTGCTCATTGAACACAATCTGTGCTGCTTCCTTTGTGAATGAAGCAACAAAAAAAGAACTTCATCTTACATTATGATTTAACCGACATTCCACCCAGTTCATTTTTTGAACGGCGCCGTATTCGAGCGTATTGAAATAACAATTTAGATAATAAAAAGGAGCATGTATTGTTGTTGGATAATTGAGCCAAGCTATATTGGAGCCTAATTAAATTACACCCCTCCCCTTTCAAAGCTAAATGATAATCATCGTAAAGATTCACATCCTCATTTGCTAATAGATATGTTGAAGTTATTAAAGTAATCAGCAGCAAAGGAAATCCATTCAGAATTGATTGTGGAATATGCTGATTGAGGCACGGTATTATTTGGAGGTTGAGTCCAGTGTGGGAGTGATCATTAAGAGATTGTCCAAATGAATGGGAATTATCTCTGTTCTGAATAGGGAGCTTATAGGAGTGAGGGCTTCTCACTGCAACAGACCTTAATTAAGAGCTCCAATGTCATTACTGAGCACAAGGAAAGAGTATCTCATACAGGAGTGTGTCTGTCAGATGCATACAGAGGCAGATTATGTTGTTTTTTAGCTAATAACCTGGGATTCTCTCAAGCAGCAGTTAACCATGTGTCCTGTGGCATTATTATCATTTATGAACAATTTTATAACCAAACTCCATTCGTCAAGTGCAGCTCCAGCTTCAGATTTGCCGTCTGTGCTGCATCTTGTTATTGAAATTCCTTTACTTTTGTGTGGATCCCACCGTTTCTTTTAGATCTGGGTGAAAATCAATGTCGATTAGCCGGTTAATATGATTATGTGTATCTGGAATTGATGTTTGCTCTTAAACCAGTCAATGCCAGTTAGGTATGAAACCATGCATTGCTTCACTTTAAATCACATTAATACCTAATCATCAAGAGTGAGGGAGAAATTCAATTGGTGACAAACTCGTTTTAAATAGCTCGCTGCTACTCCGCTTCTTCTTTAAAAGCAAATGTTATGTTTGTCTGGGGCAGATACTATCAGTATAAGCAAGGCCTGCAAAGAAATGAATAATAATAAATTAAGAAAATTGCAAAAAAATAAATAAAAGTCTCCTCTGCATGAATAAATGCATGACAGAATTATTTACACCCTTGAATTTATGAAAATAGTTTATACTGAAATTTAAAAAAAATGCAATATTGTTTTTGAAATGTTGTAATCAGATCTCATAGAAGACGTGTTTGTAATGTAAACACATGATACTCAAGACCAGATTATTTTAACCTCAGTAGCTGTGATTTCTGAAAAATTATTCAATCATCAGTTTATTTGTATTTTTATATGAAAGAGGTCAGATTGACTCACAGTTTTGAACTTGTTATCTAACAATGGAAGTCCCGGCACGTCTTCTATGTCTGCGCCTCCTTTTCATCTTGTACTGTACAAGCCGTGCAAAGAGCGGAGAGGAGGTGGAGGAGGAAGAGGAGGAGGAGGAGGGTTACAATGGCATCACACATCTATCTGCTTCACATTACTGTACCAACACGCAAATCCACAGAAAACCCAGAGAAGTAAAATGCCCAGGAAGGAACAAAGTATAGGCATACAGTGCACTCTAATGAGATCTGTTATTCTGGCCTATTTCATACCCACCTAATCACACGCTCAAATAGATTCTAGTGAAACCTCATCTCCCAGTGAAGACACTCCCACCACTCATGTGATCTGATTAGTATTTTACATGAGATGCCAGCTCGGGCCAATAATGAGAGCTGGCCAGAATGTTCCAGTCATTTGATGGGGTGGAGACTCGGTGAGGTGGAATGGTAATTAAGGCCAGTTAAAGACAGGCCCCTGGATCAGTGGCTCCCATGATGCACGGCAAAAAAAAAAAAGGGGGGTGGCCCAATTAGTGCCTGCCCAGGAGCGTTTTTTACTCTAACCTGGCTCTGCATGCCTCAGTAAAGTGATTAGTAGAATCCGACATAAATCTCTTCTAAACCTTCACAACTCCATCTGACCATTGATGGCTATAAGTTGGAAAAAGCATAAATTATTGAATCCCTTTGTCTTTAATGCGCTGTAGGAATACTCTCCATTATAGATTATAGACATTATAAATCTGCTTTATAATTGTGTGAACTTCAGTGTTTGAAAGTTGCTCAGAATTTGATATGTTTTCATGTCAAATAATGATCCTTTTATTCTGAATTGATAATCTGCTTTTCATCGTGAATAAGGGGAAGCCGTCATGCAGCGATGTGCTGAGGTTTTCCTCTGTTCTCCTTAGAGTGCATAGCCCAGTGAAAACGCTGGGTCCAGAAGAGGGTGCCATAGATCAGAATCCAAGCAGCCAGTGCCTTTCTCTTACCTTCACTGCTATCTGCTATCATGCTGTCTGTCAACACACACACACACACACACATGCGTGCACAGATCAAATCAGCCACTGGAACAGGCTCTTAAGTAGCTGGCCATTCTTCAGCAGCGTTCATAACACTCCTAATTCTGAACAGTCGAGTGTGTTAATTATCATCCAGCAGGCTCGGAGCAAAGGACGCAGGAGGCCACAAAAGAAAAGGTATCTGGAAAAAGAGGGAGAATGTATTTTTGCTGTGAGCAAACTAATAACGCTTTCATCCTCAACAATATATTTTTTCGTTTCTCATTCTCTCCTCCGTCTCGCTCCTCCAAACCACTGTGTGTGTGTGTGTGTGTGTGTGCGCGCGCTCTCCCGCAGGACCTAGGTGAGGAGTTATTTCTGCATCTGGCTTGAGGTTCCACCGAGCTTTTACATAATCAAATCAATATTGCTATGATTCACCCTCTGGCAACGAATGCCTCGTGCAAGTTTCACTGGTGATGTTTGGCAGCTTACGAGATAAAAAAAGACAGAGAGTGAGAGAAAAAAAAAGCCTTAGTTAAAAATCTCTGGACTATTGATTTCTTGCCTTGTTGGTCCTCTCTCTACCACCCTTCTTCTCATCGCCCTCTTTTTCCACCCTCTCTCCTTTGTTGTGTCCTCGGTGTTCGAGGTGTAATTTTTCAGTCAGGTAAATAAAGAAGTGGTCCGACGGCGAGGTGGGATTCCGTGCCGAGGAGGGGCCTGAGGTGTGGCGAGGTTTGACTGCGAGGAAGCGCGGCAACCCACTGTGTGATCCATCCTGATAAGTTGACAGGATATAGACAGGAGCAGCGCACAAAGCCGAATCCTCTGTAAAAAGCAAATATGACAGCCGAGTGTTGAAAAGACCACAAAAAACACACCCACCGATATCTAACCCGCTAAAACAAAAGGGCCTGAAAATATTCCCGGCAAAAAAAAGCCAGGTGTCGGCACTGACGCTCGCCTCGAATATTGAGCTGTGCGGTGGAGAAGAGGTGCTGAATGCCGGATATCATTACAGAGCTCTGGAGTGACATGATGAAAAAGCTACGCTACCAGCTGTGCTCCCCCCAAAAGTCAGAAGCGAGCATCAGAGATCGGACACAAACCAAACACGCAGGTGAAACAAAGACACGAAGCAAAGTCGGCGCTTATCCAAATCACCCTCTCACTGTATTGTCATGATTCACTGTAATGTTTGTCTTGGTTTCATTTCTAGTAAACCGTGGAGTTAAGAACATTCAGATATTGCCTAAGATGATATTCGACTTTTTCTTCCTCGCGCGGCATCATAAATCATGCCCAGATATGACTTATTTAAAGGTTTGTCGAGGGCTTGAAGTTCTTCCAACCTTTTCATCTTCATACACTGGTGCCGTCTGGACAAGTTCTCCGCCGCCCCTGTTCGTTGCCGCACCGGAGCATAAATCCTGCCTCTTTGTCACTTTGATCAGCCTCCCCTTCCTTTCCTCAAGTGTCCATCAGGAATGTGAGGAGGGTTGGGAGGCGGGGGGGGGGACAACAGCAGAGCGCCCAGGGCTGAGGGGGTGAGGTGACAGGAGGGGAAAGGAGGCGGAGGAGGAGGGCTGGGGAGAAGTGTGGGGCAAGGGGGGGGGAGATATATAGCACATATCGCATCACATTGATTCGGTCCATTTGGTGGACTGAACATGAACCCAATAATCAGATCTTGCTTAAGCACGCGCTTCCTCAGTAATTGACTCTCGCGTATTGATTAAGATGTTGATGTGTCCCAGTCCTGCTCCTGTGCTAATGCAACTGAGAATGAGCCTGACCCCCCCCCACCCCACCTCAGAGCCCACACCCCGCTCCCTGACACCGACACTGACACACAGACACATTTACACACTCGCGTACATGCATGGACAGACACACACACACACTCACTGGTGCACGTACACACGGAGCCGGAACAAGGCTGTCATTGGGCTCAGTCTAATAGATAAAGCTGTCATGCCGATGCTGCAGTGTCTCACCGGGCCAGCAGACCAAATTAGCCAGTCAATAATTTATGTAGAATAAGCAAAGGGAGAGAAACGCCGACAGAAAGGTGAACAACAAATTACGGTTGGATGTGATTGTTGCTTTAAAAAGCGGCGCGTGCTTGGGCCGGTGTTCATTCTTTAAAAAAAAATTCTCTCTCTCTAACAGGTTTGTTATTCATATGTGTTCCCATTATTCATTAGAAACAAACTGATATGTTTCTCTCACACAAATAGAAATGAATTAACTGGCAAAATGCCCAAAATGAATGCAACCGAAATGCCTGTTTGTATATTTTCACGCGTCTTGTAGATAACAAGATAGTCTATCTATTGTCATTTTAAAGGAAAAGACAAACGGTTGATACAGTGGCGACTCTGGTTTCCATTTTCCACCCAGTTATTCTAGCGTAGATCTCAGTGATGCGAGTGAGACTTTTCGAAAAAACAACAAAAAATAACCAGAAAATAAATTTGGCTTGTGACCACATGAGGCTTCTGCATTATGCAGGGTTTGTGTTCGAAAACAAGTCTGACCTTTTGAAATAATAATTTAGGCTTCACTTTATCTGAGATTCTGTACTTAATTCACTAAAAAGGCAATTTAATGCTAATCAACGTATATGTAATATCAACATATTGGATATAAAGCAGAATAAGTGGAATATTGACTGAAATACATCCATGAACTATTCCTTTGCCGTATCCATTACAGCGTATCATTTGTAGCAATACAAAGCAGTGATTCTTTGTGAATTAAGCTTCTTTTTAGTATATAGTAAGTGAATACGTTACCCTCTCTCTGACATAGTTACTCTATCTACTATAGAACTATTACGAGAAGCTGTCGAACAACAATGTGTTACTACTTTGACTTTCTTTGACAGCATTGGGTTGTTTTGTCGGGCAGCGTTCCTCATTTCCATCAACTTGCATACACACACACAAACACACACACACAAGCACACACACGGTACATACTGTACAGACAAAAACTCTGTAGTAGAGTAAGTCAGACTTCACTGTTAAACAATGCAGGGTTACAGTGGCAAAGCTTATGAGCAGCCTTGTTTGATATTAACCCTTATCTTGTTGGGACTATGAGTCCCATGACAAGGAATAATGTTGCCAAGGATCTGGGAGTAGAATAGATGGTTGTGTATTTGCGTCTTTTGAAAAGCATTATGCGAGAGTGTGTATGTGTGTGTGTGTGTGTGTGGCCTTCAGGCCTCTCCTAGCCTGCTCCTGCCCCAGTGGGAGGGCTGCCTGTAGCGAGGTGAACCATCACTCTGAACCACCCACCCCCTCCCTCCTCTCTCCCTTACTCCTCCATCTCTCCCAGGAGTGGACCGACACCTCTCTACTGGCCAGAGGGAAGCCCGGCACCTCTCCAGGGCCTCCTTCTATGTCTCCAATCAGCCTGCGCTGCCATGGCCCTAGGGCTGCTGCGATGTGATAATCTCTGCCTTTTGCGTTATGCATTGCCCTGATGAATTCATCTTGTGACCACCTGGCACTGGCTGTTAGGAATTCAAGTGTTGTTTTTGCAGCCGAGGCTGGGGCGAACGCTGTGAGGGACTGTTTTCAGACTGTCAGAGAGACCCTCTTCTCCTCCCTCCCGCCTTCCTTCATCTCTCCTCCTCCAACATCGGCAGAATGTTTTAACCTCTCAGAAGACCCTGGCATATCTGCTGTTGTGGTGGCAGGAGTGGGATTCTTCACCTCAGCAGGACCTGTGTGGGAAAAAGCCCTGCTTGGTATTTAAAAACGGAAGGGCTTTTTGCTGTAAGACAAATTGAAACGCAGGAGGCTAGAGAGGAATGTGGCTGTCAGAGTCAACAGCTGCTAGTTTTTTTTGCTGTGAATAATCACAGAGTTTGACCCATGGAAGCCGAGGATTGTGTAACGCACATTTCACAAAATTAAAGGTCAATGCAAACATATGGCAAAGCTTGTGCCCCATAACTTTTGACTTTCTTCAAAGCTGCTTCTGTGACCTCAATTAAATTATGGAAATAGAAACTTGAGGCAGACAGAATCACTGTTGTGTTTCTGTGTTGGGTCTATTTTATAATACAGGTTCAATCAAAATAATGAATTAATAGATGCATTTTTCATAAACCTTCAGCAGAAAATGTGCGCCCTGATGCTTAAGAGTCCATATTTGAATATGGTCTCACATGTATGAAGTCACATTGCACTTGAAATAGCTTGTGGCTCAAAACATTAGAATTTCATATTTTCTTCTTGGCTGCTCCAGTGAGTGCATGTGGAAGAGAGGGAAAGAATGGAAGCGTGTAAGCAAGAGAGCAATAGAGTGTCCTAGTCCTTGGCATCATACCAAATCTATAATTTACACTTTTTATATAATTGGACTTTGCTGCTCATTGATTGCTCCTCTTCTCATTTTCGGCAAGTGACAGAGCAGCATGACTAAAAATGTAACTATTTGGGAAAATTGGCCGGGCATTTCACCAAGACCTGCATGTCTCAGAATAAAGAGTTGGAGAGGCCACTAGGTGATGGCATACACAGCGCAGAATGCAGCCATGTGTCAGCTCTTTTGATTTCACACTCATTTAATCATATTCCATATGAGCCAGACCAGGACACTAAACAGAGTCACGCTGCTCGTATGTGGGTCCCCCGCACATTTTAATTTTTTTCAAACCCGCAGAAATGTATTTTTCCACCAAATGAAAATAATCAAATAAAGGTCGGTGCTGTTTATTATGCCTCATTATGTTGTTCTGTAAGTGGATATGATAAATTGTGCTGTGTGCGCATGCCAGGAAAATCTGATAAGAGAAATATTTACCCTCAGAGTTCTGCCAGTAAACCACAGATGATGGATGCATGAAGGATGGAATATAACTTTAATTGGTCTCCAATTGTGGGTCTGGGACTTAAAATGAATGTGTGAATTTCCAGAGAAGAATTGCAGATGTGTACAGTTGTAATTTCTCTATTTCCAAATTATTGTGTAGTATTGTTTAGTTTAAAAAAATGTGTCGCACACTGGATGATAATATAAAAAAAGTTTAAATATCTGTGAAAAAAGGTGTTTGTGTCTTTGTAACCAAATATTTGGAACACCAAAAAAAGCCGAGATAGATTCTTTCACTTCATGTTGAAGTACTGTAACCGAGTGAAATTAGTTTCTTCTGCAGAGTTTCAGGACTCACAGAGTAGAACTCCTGCTCCTTTTATGTTGAAGGAAGCCAGCTAAAATGTTTTGGGCATGGAGTCAGACTGTCTCTATGGCAAGGTGTTCCAAGCACGTCCAACAAACCACAGGGCAGACCCAGAATATACAGTATCCCATCTCTCCTGGGAGTCTGGGAGCTGGAGGATGTAGGTAGGGAGAGGGACATCTTGGCTACTTAAGCAGAGGACAATGGATGGGTGTAATACCTCTTAATATATACTGACAAACTGTAGCAGAAAATGCATATGCGGTGGTTTGTCTTTGTCAGTGAAAACATTTTGACATGCTGACAAGAAGTTGCCGCAGACTGATTCTAAATAGTCCTTGGTTTTGTAGTCTCAGCACTAAGTCATCTAAGCCTCAGATGAGTTTGATACATCTTAGGGCCAAAGTTCCAGGATGAAATATTAATCAGAGAGAGGTAGCTTGCCAGGCCGCCATCACTCTCCTCTCATCCACAGGACTTTGGACTTGTTAGCCAGGTAGCCACAGGCGAGGCCCCCTGGCTGGAGCGATGCGAGTACAGTAGTTGCTGAGTGGGCAGGTGTCTTTGTGTCAAATCTCTCACTTGTTTTCCTGGACTAACTGTTTGCATTGCTCTCCGTCTGATCGTGAGCGGTAACCTTAATCACGGCGGGTGAGGCCAATCTTTGTGAGCTGTCATTAAAATGGCCCCCAAGGGCATGGTAGCGCGGTAGTAATTTTGTACTCAGGGCTATTGAAGTCGCCATCTGAAGAATGTTTTTTCTCTTTCCCCAACAAGCTGGCTTCAAATCTCTCCCGTCTTAACCCTCAGAACAGCATTTGATTGAACATGACAGCCTGTAACGAAACTTGAAAGGGGCCTCAAAACGCATGCTGCTGTTGTGGCTTTTTTTGGAAGTATCATCAGCTACTTTTCAGAAAGTTTGACGAGCCAAAATGCTGAGATATTAGTCTAACATACTAATTCTTGAATACATGCCTTTTGCACTTAACTGGCACGGTATGGCTTTTTTGTATGCAGGCCTCAAAAAGTTATTGCTGGATTTTGATGGATCTTAGTGGGCCAGTTGGTAAAATGTTGTATTGGCCGGCCTGATGGTGGTGCTGCAATAACCACCTTTTACATTTTGGCCTATAACTTTTGAATAAGAAAAAAAATGTCTTGCTATAGGTCACGCCCCTTTGTGTTGAACTACATTTTTGACCATTTTCTGCCTCCTACAATTCTGGGTCAGTTGACACAAAATTTTACATGTAAGAATGTCTTGATTAAGTAGGAAATCTTTTATCTTTATTTTTATTTTTTGAATTTTCCTTTTTTTGAATTTAAATTTTCTGCCAAATTCTTGTGGGCATGGCTCATTCTTCAAAAAGTGCTGTATCTCATGAACAAATATGTCTACTGAACACTTGGTGGACCAGCTCACTCACAAATAAAACATCAGTTGGCCTGATGGTGGCGCTATAAAAACAATTGTCAAATTTTGCATACAACTTTGGCAGTATCAAAAGGGTTGGGGTCAAGTCAATGTGATGATTTTTTGGTCACAGAGACTGTCATGATTGATGGACTGTAGGGCATTGATACAAAGATGCAGGTAACCAATGAGTAAGGTGGGAAAACCTGAGCTTGATGCTTTAAACCACACCGTGATGGACTTGGGGAAATTGCATTTAATTGGGCCCGATTGGCTCCCATAAAGCCTGTCCACTGGTTCAGAGTCAACCGCCTGGAGTGATGCCATTGCTCCTGGCATCTGGCGAGCTTCCACTTAACGTAGCTTGCATAGTTTCTCCTTAACCAACCTTCAACCACACTATGGCTTACAGCTGGCTAGTTCATGCTTACAGTTGTGTACATCTGAAAATGGCACAGTGGACCAAAACGTGTGAATTATAGCAAATAAACAATGTGAGTAAATGTTTGCAGTTAAATTCGGCCCAAACTCTAAACTTCTGATCTGTGGTAAAATGTGGTGTGTGAGTGTATGTGTTTTTAGAGGAAAAGGTAGAAGAGCATAGAACAGTCCCAACGAGCTGCTGACTTGAAGTAATCACCCAGTATGTTGTGTGTTCTCATTTAGGGTCCTCCACCTGCTCCTCTATACTGCTGCACACTAATAAGCTTGTCCTGTAATCATGTTAGCCGCCCCGTCGGCCCCAGCCAGGGGACCTAATTGGGACAGAGCCTTGGACAAAGTGAAAATTAATAACTTTTGTCAAGCTCCTGGCGCATTGTGTTATGAAGCAGCACAGGTCAATTAGAAAGCGTGATACGATAAGGTCCAAGCAGCAGAGGAGCGCTGACTCAATTAGGACAGGGACTGGACTGGAGAGGCCTGAGCCAGAGAGGGAGATTTCATCCCTAAACTGAGGGTTAATGTGCTGCAGAAATGGACTGTTAGTTGCATTTAAATGTCTTTTGTACATTAAGGGGACATGGCATCATACAGATACACTGGAGACATTTACAATCTGGAAACATTTTTCTATCTCCACACTAAACAAGACGTAATGTTTTAAGCATCTGCCTTACCGTGTGTGTGTGAGGGTGTGTGTGTTTGCAGAGGCCGTGCTGTCACCGAGATAGACTGTTCCCTTGCAAGCAGAACAAGCCCCTGAAGCATGTATCAGTGATGCGCATCAAAGGAATTGTGTGAAAGCCTTTATAGTCATAATGGATTGGCAGGCGCCAAACTGGAAAAGTCTTGATGTTTTCCGTTCCCTCTTTTATTTCTCCCTGCTGAACTTGATGTATGGGACCGAGTCCAGGAAGAATGTCAGCGAATCAGTGGCGAGGCTTACTGGAATCACTGGCCTCCTTTCCCCTTTACACCCACCAACATTAATGGCTCGTAAGCGCGGAGGGCTTCCGACTCTCGCAGCCCCGCCGTCTTCCTTCTCCTACATGTGCTAATGATTCAGTATCTCACGACTGTCACAACAACACGTGTAATTTAATTATCAGCTTCACTCTGTGTCAATATTGTCTGTAAAACACAACCGTCTCAACAGCGGCCAAGAGGTGCAGGGCTGCAGACACTTTTCCCCGGAGAGGAAGAACACACTTGTCTTTTATTAACCATATTGCTCCTTGTTTCTTTGCCTCCCTCTCCACTCTATCCTTTTTTCTTTCCTTCCCTTTGTGCAGATATCAGATATTGATAATTTTCTTCTCTGAACATGAAACAACACAGTGTTGCGTTGTTGTATTGTATGTGTGAGTGGTTCTCAAACAGTGGTACATGTACCCCTTGTGTCACCCTAGAGGTAAATGAAAAAAACCTATGGAAATTCTATTATGGCAGAATAAAATTCATTTCATCGAGAGATTATTTTACCAATTTCAGAACTTTGCACCATCAGGTAGCATGTTTTTGGCGAGCTTAGAGATGCTAATCAAAGTAACTAAACCTTTGTCATAGAGAGACATGTTATGATGTCAAAACGTGATTTGAATTATTTTATCATAGAATATGGGTAGGACTCATTATTTTTTACATATTTAAAAAATGCAGCATAGCATTTGTTTTGAATTTAAAAACTTGGCACATAATTAGCACATAATTAGTTGGTCTGGTGTTGTTTGTCTGTTTTTTTAAAGGCATATCAGTAAAAATAACTAAACAAAAGAGGACAATGTAAGCAGCAGACTAAATTAAATGGGCATAATATCATATTTCGGTGTTTTAAATGGCCAAAACTTCATATCAAAAGTGAATGAAGGCAAATGGAACATAAGCTAACGTGGCAGTAGGATGGACTCTAATCACCACCAGTCATTTGATTTCACTGGGCACTTTAAATACGTTTAAATGAGTCAAAGTGAACTGAATTGAACTCTACCGAGTTAAACTGAATTGAATTGATGTTAATAGTCTGCTGCGCTTCTAACTGCGCTATGTGATAAAAGTCCATCAATGTGTTGTTCCATAGCCTCTCTGCTTGTGGCACTAGAGCTCCCAAACCAGCACCATGAAACTGATCAGATAGCCAGTACACGATGGTATAATGCGATAGTGTATGCGTCACGCTGTAACATGAGGCAGACGTCTCAATCTGCGCTTTCCAATTGTATCCCAATTGTTCGCAATCCAATCTTCGACTACATCTGTGTGTAACCTTGTAAGCGGTCCCTCCTGCCACCGCATTATTGTTCTCTCCCATCACTGCTGCTTCTCCTGGAAGTTTCTGCTGCCTTCCACACAGGTAATGCAGACAAATGGAGCTTTAATGCTATTCACAGTCCCTTCCTACATTCCCGCGCATTGTCATCAGTTTGCCTTCTTTAAACGCATTTCTCGACCTTAAGCAGCACTTTATTGTGGCGTGTTAGTTTGTCCAATTGGATTTAATGGACAGTAACTAGGAATCCATTTGAACCTGATCCTTACTCAGGCTTCCTCACCCAACTCCATTAACTGTCATACTTTGTCCAAGAAGCCCTACCGTGCAATGGCCAAATGTGTAAGTTGATGCATCATCAATAACCATGCACAGAGAACTGCACAGTCTTTAAAAAGTAAAACCTTATATTTTATGTCTTTCCACTGAGGCTGCAGATCAAATCAGCAACAGAGCAGGCCCTGCTGTAATATGTTTAAACACTGATGAGACGCAACTCTAGACTCCCCTGAATGGGACCACGGCACTCTCGCTCTCTGTGTCTCAGCGTAAAGTGGTCTCATCCACAAGGTTATGAGTGTAGACATAGAGACTGGTGCTAGTTTACCCACATTAGAGACTCCTTATCAGGGCTTTCGAGACCCATCTCCCCTTCTCACATCACCATCGCAAAATACTTTCCTATGGAACGATCTCCCCCGTGGAGCTTTGTGAGGGGAAAGGCAGTAGCCCGGGCGTGTGAACCCCCGTGGTGAGTGCTCCTTTGTGAGCTCACACGATGGATCTGCCCCCTTTCTATCTGTTGGGACTCTCTTGATGCTGTGTAGTAAAAGGACACCACAGCCCTGAGCAGCCTCTCAGATTTATTGAAACTTTGTGTCCTGTCCCAGAAGCTCATTTGTCAGGAGACCTAATTTACACTGGCCCTTAAGACTAATTGCAAATTTACGAAAAAGTGCTGATGTCGCTGGAACCGAGGAGGGGCTCCTCTGCCCCTCCCTCACTGTCCCTTGCCATGCATTCACTAATGCGTTTCATCTGTAGAGCATAAAATAGACAGTTTCTTTCCTGTGTGTGTGTGTGTGTGTGTGTGTGTGTGTGTGTGTGTGTGTGTGTGTGTGTGTGAAAGAGAGAGAGGGGGAGAGAGAGGGGGAGAGAGAGAGAGTGAGAGAGAGAGGGAGGGAGAGGGGGAGAGAGAGAGAGATTTTAAGTTAAAGGAAAATGGAGAGAGAAAAGTGCTCCTAGATACATTCCTAATGGGACCACTAACAAACAGGAAATCACATCCAAAAACACAAACAGAATTTACTGTTTAATTCAGTTGTGGGAGACCGATGTCCTCCCGTCTTCTCTGTCAGGTCATGGAGACCAGAAACAAACCCCAAGACGCCGGCCAGGCCACATGGCACCATCTATTCTTGGCACACAGCAGACACTGTATGACAATTAGCAGCACGATTATCCCCGCCACCGGGTAGCTCTATGCAGCTGGAAACCAATCATAATGAGATGGTGAGAGATCCTCTGTACAAAGCTGAGGACTAAGTCACATGCAAATATGTCCGTATGCACGTCCGTCTTAATCAGAAAGGGTCAGAGTCCCATGGTGTCAGCAAATATTCACCATAAATGCTTAATGTTTCAGGAGAGGGATATGGAAAATTGTAGATATATTTTTTATGTTTTGGAGAGGGTGTGAATGATTTCAGGCTTAATGGCAAAGCAGTGATGTGTTGTGGACCACAAAGCAGATGCTGTTTGATTTGAGGAATAATATGCAACCACATGACCCAATCAGGAGATCTCCGCCCTTCATCAGCGTTTGACACATCCAACATACTTTGTGGCCATCTTTTTTCACACGCAAGCACTTATTCATTCTTGTCATTGAAGGCATATTCAGGTCTTGTGCATTTCGTGCACACTTCTCAAGGCGGAACGGTGTCAAATTTTGAGGGAAAGTTTCCAGTAATTGTTTTTCCACAGCTCATGATTGACTTCTGCACGTCACAGACACATGTACAAAAACAGCACACACCCGTACACACAATCAAACCTGCTTCTCCTCTCTGCTGTGCTTTGATGAAACAGCGTCGCCGCATTATTTCAGCGGCAACGCACAGGCACACAGAAAAGAAGCATGCATGGTGCGGGGGGAGGGTTGAGGGGTCGAGCAATTATCTGATTACAAAAAACATTATATGTCAAAAAGAACAACAACGTGTAATTGGCTTGGTGTGTTCGCGCTGCAAAGGACCAGATGTAGAAACCTGTGCACGTCTGTCAATGTAATGGCTAACAGCTTGACCGCACAGTCCATCAGGCCGGCACCAGGAGGGCCTGAACAGCAATAAAATCCAACACGAGCATTTGTTAGTTCTAGATGCTCCAATTTGATTGGTAAAATTTGCACTCTAATGGGCTTATAAAGGATTTCTTGGACCCGGAACAATGAGCTGGAGGGGCTGAGCGGTGCCAGGTCATGGACACCCAGCGATTCACAACATCCCCCCCTTCTGGGCATGCTTAGTTTCCTCCATATCCACCAGTTACCCTCTGTAGCTCTGTTTAAAAGCCAGCCGGGATGTTCCAAAGGTATTTAATAGCGGCGGCGGTGGTGGTGTGTGGGGGAGTTTCTGGACCTCCCACATGCAGGTTCAACCACAGAGCCACGGCTTTTCTGTTTGGCCCCGCCCCTTCGCTGCCTCGCTCCCTAACCATATGTGTAAGTAAGAGTAGAAAATGCTCTTTAACCAGAGGCACCTCTCTCTTGCACCTTGCCCAGGCGCTCCCCTCCCCTCACTAGCGAAAGACAATGCGGAGGCCTAGTCAGCCCACACATAGGGAACAAATTTACCCAGGCAAAGGGCCAGAGCGTTGCATTCCCATGGACCTGCTGGGGGAGAAAAAAAACCCCAACAGAGCACATTTTACACGTAAATATTCAATATTGGATGTGGCACATGACTTTTTTTTTCCTCTGTCCTTTTTTTCCCCTCCTCTTTTCTTTCTCGCATGTCTCATCCCCTTCATTTAAAGCAGGTTTCCGTGTTGTGACTGACCGTGTTGGCCGCGGTGGCCAAGACGGGAGGAGTATAACAAAGCTTTGGATTCACTTGATTTTGATTTGTATCCTATCAGGAATTCAGGCCCACATTTTACGCCTGTTATTCACATAAGACGCCCGGCTTTACCTCATGGCTCAGATATTCTTTGAGTCAGGCGGAGGGGAACATGTTGGACACACCATGTGTTTGGTGTGTGTCTGTTTGTGGATATTTGTACATACGTCTGTCCAACTGTCAGTGGTGACTTAAAGGCCTGAAGGCTTGTTTTTGATTTTGTGTGTGTGTGTGTGTGTGTGTGTGCAAGCCTCATGACCTTGGTGTGTAGTCACATCTCCGGTTCCCCTTCCAGGCCCTCTGAGCTGATGCCGACGTCTATTTTCATCTTTTTTACATAAGTAACTGGCACTGGTGTGTGTGTTTGTGCGCCCTACCACATTTGTTTAATAGCGCTGGCCTGGAACTCTCCGTCGACACCTTGCGTTCGTGACTGTCTCTCCGTTGTTTGTTGTTCCTGTCAGTCGTCAAGGGTTTGATGTAATGCTCTGTTTAATCCTCGCTGTAAAACCAATCGCCCACTGGGACAAATAAAGTTTCAACCAGAACTTCCACTTGCACTCTATACGTGTTTGTGTGTGTGTCTGTTGTAGGGGGTGTATGTGATCTGAATCTGAGGACTGTGTGTGTGTGTGTGTGTGTGTGTGTGTGTGTGTGTGTGTGTGTGTGTGTGTGTGTGTGTGTGTGTGTGTGTGTGTGTGTGTGTGTGTGTGTGTGTGTGTGTGTGTGCCGTTCTCTTCCCTTCCCCTAGTGGTAGTGATGGTGGCAGTGGTAGGATTATAGAGTGGGTGTTTGCTCCCTTTCAACAGTCTCTCCACATGGCCTCCTGCCTCCTTTGTCTTTTTATAGCCTCCTTCTGGGAGACGCTGCACTCTCCCCGAATTCAACACAAGCCAAAACACCTCTCAGTTCCTTCGCCAGAGCTCGCCACCTGGGGAATACTGCTATGCCTCCCCTATTTTTCCACACACACCTTCTCTCATCTCTCTCACACACACACACACACATACACCCACCCCACCACCACCTCCGTCCGTCCCTCCTCGGAGCGGAACCTGGACGCAGATTTGTGTTTTTGGAGCAGGAGCGTGGGGGTGGGGGGGCGGGCGGGTGGGGGGGATGCGTGAGTCACAACGATAGATTCGAAACCGCCGTCTCCGAGGAAGTTTAGCCTCACGTGTTCCTGAATGATTGTAGTCACCTTCGTTTCATATCTTGTGGAATGTGGATCTTTCTCTGCACTATGAAGTCATTGGGGAGAGTTCTGCTGATTTATTGTAAAGGTTTATTGTGCTGTAATTGCTGCTGGTGATGAATTCTGTAGCAAAGGTGACACAGCCTCAGTTCATGAAGTGTAAAATAAAATCCGGGTCATTTTGATGGAGGATCAGTAGTTTTACTGGGGGTGTGATTCACTTTATATTGAAGGATTTTATTTTATATTTTTTATACTTTGTAACAATGACCTTTTTTTATACCCATACTGACATAACTTTACATGTTTCATTCATTCAAGGACATAAAAAGTTTCATTTAAAGCCATTGAAATTTTAGGGTTCAGTGCATCGAATTTTTTTCATTTCCATAAATCAGACCATTGGAGTGTTTTCCCAAAGATTCTTTTTTTGTTTGATTGATTTCTCCCAAAATTACCAATTATTATTCATTTTAAAGTTTCAGATCGTTGCTATCGAATCAGCACCTTGAACACATTTATCTTCATATTAAATTACCAGAGGCAGAGTTGAGCTCCTTTGCTTCTGGCTGTATCAGGGACAAAACATTTACAACATCAAGTATTATTTAGTGAAAAACCATTACAGGCAAACTGATTCCACCAGCAAACAATATGCACACATGGACTGTTTGAAAACATATAATGTTTTTCTTTGTTTATCCACTTAGGCCTTGTGAGCCACATGATGAGCCATTAGCGTGTTCTGCTGTACCTCACGCGCTCACACTTCAGATAACTTATTGCCTCTCTCTGTGCTGGCAGCCTTGCACCCCCGTCTCGTTCCAAACCGTTCCTGGCCCTTCTCACCGTCTCTGTCCCCCTCCACGCCCTCCCTGTGCCCCTGTGTGGCATCAGACATGCAGGCGTTCCACTGCACTGACACGGTCGTTTGTCTTCTGACCGCTGTGGCATATGGAGAGGGCTGGCACTGCACAGATGTCCACTAAGTGCTGATGAAGGGAGTGAGGAATGGATGGGGCTGGGGCTGAGAGGATCTTATGCTGGTGCGGCTGGAGCCTGGTACTCCTCTGCCCTGCTGGTGTTATTAACTTTACTGGAGCGAGGAGGGGAGCGATGAGGCTATCCAGTAAACTATGTGCTTCCAGATATGTAGAGAAAATGAGCGAACATGTGTTTGCCTTCATTCTGTTATGTATCTGTTTGTCTCCCTCTGTCTCAATGTGTGCGTGTGTGTGTGTGTGTGTGTAGACTATTGGGTGCTGTCTGGTGGTGCTCTGCTTCACCGAGGAGCAGAAGGGTGTGGATTAGTGCCGTAGGTAGAGGAGAGAGAGCCTGAAAAGAATAATTCTCAGCTTAAGGCCAATAGCTTCAAAGTCATGAATCCTCATGGGTGAGCCAGCCAGGCTCTGAACCTGTCAGTGGTAACTCACTCCTCAGATAGCACGCCAAAGACTTCAATAATGACATCACCCAGGCGTGGGGGCGGGGGGGAGAGGAGAGGAACCGGGGCGCGGTGCGAGGGAGAGCGGAGAGACGGGCCGGCTTTCAGGGGGTGCGAGAATGGCCCTTCCGAGCACTTTGAAGTCCCGCTTGACGAGGGCTTTGCAGCTGCCTGATACCGGCCATGTTGTTCTCCGTGCCGATTGGCCACAGAAGCCACCGGGGCGGCTTATCAGATTTATTGAGGCTTAGCGGTTGACGTTTAGAGTGTGTATGTGTGATGAAGTGCGTGCGTGCGTGCGTGTGTGTGTGTGTGTGTGTGTGTGTGTGTGTGTGTGTGTGTGTGTGTGTGTGTGTGTGTGTGTGTGTGTGTGTGTGTGTGTGTGTGTGTGTGTGTGTGTGTGTGTGTGTGTGTGTGTGTGTGTGTGTGTGGAGGAGACACCGGGTGAATAGGGAAAGGGTCATCCCTCTAACAATCCACTCGTTCCAGTTAATTTAGACAGCACCCTGGGGTCTGACGGTGAGGAGGCGAGACTCTGCAGCACCCCTCACCGCAGTCCTCAGGAGCTTCTCACACAGAATCCCCCCTTCTCCTGCTAATAATGATGTTGTGGATGTAGTCGTGAGATGAAATTAAAGGTGACAGAGCTGTATTTATCTCCCTGTGTGGACCTACTGTATTTGATACTACGGATAACATGATCGAATCCTTTACTGCCTAATACCACAGTCTGTCTGCATCCAATTGGTAAGAATACCGCAAACTAAGAGGATGTGGATATGTTACCTTGAATGGTGGTGTTCTTGGAGAAGAAAGTGCACGCCACAATCTCGTCTCTGTCAAATTTCCCAAGCTACAGTTTCAGACACCCACTTCAAAGTCCCTCTAATGAGTGGAAAAACATTGTCGGCTCCTGCACGACATTAAAGTGTGCCATTTTTTTTTCTCTCTCTCTCTCTGTGTGTGTTGTTGTTGCTGTTGCTGCTGCCTTATATTTCACACGCCTTGTCTTCCAAATGTTAGCAACTCATTTTCACCTCCAGCACAAACAAAACAGCCAACCATCGCCTATTGTAGCCCGTATCAAAGGCGGCATTTGTTAGCAATAAAACGCTGGTTTGAAATCACTCCAGCACAGATTTGTGCACTTACTTATGGGCCAAAACTTATTTTATTTTAATGCCACACATATCAAAAAAAGTTTGAGGCTGGGAAAGAAGGAGAAGAACAAGGAGAACAAGAAGAAGAAGAATTGCCAGTCGAAGCCGACGTAACATTTCGGTTTTGTTTAATTGCACGATTGAAGGAGGCTTTTGTTCTGCCGCTGTCATCTTTTTCAGTTAGTTTTGATAGGTGCTGTGTTGTTTGGAGCGCACCCCACCCCCGATTAAAAGCGTATCGAATTTGGGACGTGCTTCCCAGCCTCCGTAACAGATATGGAGAATCGATACGAGCATGACAAGGCTGTGACAGAACGGCCCCGCCCCCTCCAACCCGCCGCCCCTCACTGTGTGACAACGGGCCTCGCTCACACCCCTGAGGTATCCCCATCCAAGGGTCACAATATTGGGTGACCTAATCTGTCATTAACCCCCCTCGGTGACATTGCTGTTCACTGCGTTTGTGACTATCAAGGGTTTTTCTGTTTCTGGAGACTTATTTTGACAGCGAGTCTCTGCCCCCCATCAGCATCTGTTTCTCCACGGTCTCGGTCACACTGAGCCGCGTTTAGCTCCCTCTCGGCGTCAATACCAATTCCATTTAGGGGTAAAAATGTAAAAATCTCCCTTGACTCATTCCCAGGTGGTGAGCGAGCGAGAAAGAAAGAAAGAGAGGGATCGTTTAGAGAGAGAGAGAAAGAGAGGATAAAACTGAGCGGTGGGGTTTTGTTCAGGTTCAAGATGCGTTGTGTCTGTTGGCAGCTTGTTGGGCCAACATTGTTTGACGTTCTACCCCTTGTGCGTTTGTGAGCCTTTGAGGGCTTTATGGCTCGGTGTGACTCTGCCGCCAATAGGTTCCAGATGCCGCCGGTGTGGGAACCAGGGAATGGAGGGAGAAGGAGAGACGGGGGGAGAGGGAGAGACGGGGAAGCATAACCAGGTGTGACCCATTGCAATCTGGGATGTTCTCCATGGATATTCAGAGTGATAGGTGTGTGCATGTGTGTGTGAGTGTGTGCCTTACCAACATAACTGAAGAGGGTGGGATGCAATATGTTCTCAATCTGACATTGGAAAGACAGACAGACAGATAGGTAACAGAATTGTGAGGACGCACGCACGCACACACACACACGCACACACACACACACACACACACAGACACACGTACATAATCTTTTTTTAACTGCTTACTCCTCTGCTCCTGCAAGTAGCCCTTCTACCTTCTGCCAAGGCACGGAGTTCATGGTTTGAGTCGCGTTGTTCAGCACATTTGCTGCTGGCACCGGAGAGGTCCAACATATGGCAACACTCTGAGCCTTCAAGCCTGGCTTTGGGGCTCAGAACAGAACCTGCCAGCTCCACAGTGGCCTACTGTAAGGGAAAATCGTCAGCAGGACCATTTAAAGTCCCAAACCGCAAGCGCTGATAAATGTCTGCATTTCTCTGAGCAATTACTTTCAATCCGGTGTCCCTTTTCCAAAAGGCCAGGAAGGAAACAACAGGATAGCTTATAACAACAGAGAAGCTAACCAGTAAAACAGAAATGTTCCGAAACGCTGGATAAGTGAAAGTATGGCTCTGCTCTACGTGATCTTGGGTGTGGGGGGGGGGCTTTATAGCAAGGGCTGACTTTAGGAAATGTGTTTTTCATTGAAGCAAAGGTAAAACAAACAAGTGGAGAATATTAGAAATAGGCCGAAAAGAATCGGCGCTCTTGTGACCAAAGATGGCCCGCAACAAAACACTGCACCGTAATCGCACTAGGTTCTTCCGCGGACACCCACATTTACCAACACGGTGATGAGCACAGTTTGCTGGAGGCATGGGTTAATTAATGGATCACTTAAAGGTCAGACCCCATTCACGCCTCTGGAAACGGCATGTTTGTTGGTTGTGATATATTTTTCATCAGCAAGTTATTTGATATACGTTCCTGTACTACATACAGTGTACTGACCTGCTGCAGAGTGCAAACGGGAAGAATTAAATACTGAACATCGTCATTTATACCTGAAGGGCTAAAAAATAACAACAATAAAAGGAAACCTTTATTCCTGCATGTGAGATAGGAACCTATTTTTTGTTTGTGTAGGAAATTAAATTAAACAGAACAGATTAAAAACATATTTATTTGTAATCACATCATAGATCATGAAATCTATTTGATTTGATTTCCCGCTTGCTTTCTAAAGGGAAACTTTCCCCCGTCTGAAGCTCTCTGCAGCAAAACACCATTGGCTCCTGTGCTCGCGGGGCCGCTACTGTTGTCGATAATCCCTTCCACCTCAATCCATCATCTGCAAAATAAACAGCGGGCACCCCCACCTGTGTGTGTTTTAGAGGGGTGAGGGCCTGTTAACCTGCTCACACAGGGCCGCTGGCTGGGGCCGACGAATCTCCGCCTCTCTGTTTTGATTATTTCCACGGAGGCGGGCGACTCTCTAGTGTCACTGATAAGAGCGCGGTAGGGTGGTGGCAAGAGGGTCAAACCACAAGGGGAATCAAAAAGTCAGGGAAAAAAACCTGGAAAAATATCTTTATCCCTGGAAAAAAAGTAGTTTTTCCCCCCCAAACTTCTTCACCATGGCACCAAGGCTATTACTCTGATAGAAATTCTTCTCCCTCCCCAGCAGTCTGGCCCTGAGTACACCAGGGGCCAGAGTCTTAGCCACATCTCAAGCTAATTTACAAAGATCCCGAATTATTCCCTTATCTTGGGCTTTAAAGGTTGTAAGGTTGATTAACAAGGTCCTGTCCTGTTTATCAGTTTGGGGCTGGGTGTAGAAAATAGCCTGCGATAAGTGCACAGACCATTAAACATTCTATTTCCCCTAATATTTGTCGGCAACCATCTGCTTAACTGATCTCCCTTCACTTTAATTAAAAGGGATTCCCGTCTTGTTGGGGTCATTATGTGCTGGCGGATGCCAGGAGAGGGGTTTGTGATGAGTTCAGCGTTCCCTCTGTCCCTGGGTTGCCAGAGGGCTTTTTCATCCTCCCCCACCCGCTACTGAGTTAACCCCTTCCTGCCCTGCACCGCATCCTCCTCGTTATTTAGCCAGTGAAGCAGACTAAAGAGTTTGTGAGTGCAACCATTTCAGAGGAGGTCCAGCGGTGGTGCAAACTTTCCTCCCCAGTAGAGAAGTAAGTGTGCAGATATCCACACCAACTCCAGGGCTGTAATGGTTTGATTTGCCCAACACTAGTTGGATCGATGCGGCTGTTTACAGTTTCTCCCTCTCTCATCCCTTTTGTCTTTTTTCTAATTTAGTGTTCCCAAACCATGGACAGGGGTCTGAGTCTGTCTGCTGCGCTTGCATCTTCGCCCTCCTCCCCACTCTCCATCACTGTCCATTGATGTTTTTTTCCGCTCTTTCTCCTCTCCTCTTCCTCTCTCCCTCCTTGGTTGGTCTTGGAAAAAGAGCTGCATGCCTCCACACTTCTGGACAAGAGTGATGGCTCGTCGATAGCATTAGCCAGCATTGCAGGCCTCACTGGTGTAGAACCAAATCAATATGGGCCAGTAAAAAGTCTTACACGTGTATGTGGTCCATCCCGACCATGGCTTACATTGCCACAGATGAGTTTTTGTAAGAATTAAGGAGTTACCATCTATTTAATCCCCTTCACATTTCCTCAGTAAATCACTAAGATTTATTAGTGCTTCTGCTCACATTGCTCTCATTTTGTCCCTTTATCTGTAATTACGTATTGTTCCCCTGTAAAAGGAGAAATTTAGAGAGAAAATTGCAGACGTTTCTTCATTGTTACATTAAATATGGATATTTCAATTTAGCAGCTCAGAGGAAAAGCAGTGACATATAAAAGCTTTTCTGATCTTTTCCTCTAAATTCTGGTAATTTACCCTCTAATTATTGTGTGCAATTACAATCAATTAGTCCTCAATGAACATTGATTTCTGCTTTCAGTGCAGTGACTGGATGTGTGTGTGTGTCTGTGTGTGTGTGAAATGTTTCTTGAGCTTTGAGTACTTCAATATGCAATATTGCTTGCTTGATATTACCATGACAACCGGTCATGTTTTCACAGGTTTGTTGTCGTTGATTGGTTGGTTTGCAGGATTAAAACCACTTCAGTTTTAGTCCGGCTCTGGATTCCAGAATCTCAATGAAATCAGGGATATTTGTTGCATCATCATAGCTGATAACTGATATACAGTGATATGCAAATGTAGACTATGCTGAAGAATGTAGCTTTGAGAAGAAATATCACATGGATCATCGTTTCTTCTCTTTAGGCGAGTATGTAATAAGGTTTATGTGATATTGTGTTTGCTCTGCTGTGCCTCTGCCCTGGTGTGTCCGGCCTTTTGTTGCTCCTGGTGTCAGATTTGTTGCTTCTGTGAGTGCAGTAGGAATGGGCCTTGCGCCTGTCACAGAGCCTTCCTCTCTCTCCTCCTCTTCTTCCGTCTGTTCCCTCACTCAAAAGGTGAAGAGCTTTTGTTTGCACTTAGCTGTGGCTCCTGAATTGACTCGACACACTCCTGAACTGGCAGGGTCCCCCCCCCCCCTTACCCTCACCTGAGCCCTGAGGAAAACAAACCTCATCTGAAACTACTCTGCACTTTGAAAAATCATAGAAAGTAAATGAAGCCGGATGAAGCAGTGGACTTAAACTGAGGCTGAGTCGTGAGCTCTGGATTACTTTGGTATTCTCATAATCGCTTCAACACGACACATTGATAACAGCTGGAATGAAATCCAAAGAATTGAAAGAAACTTGGTGATATTCCTTTGGAAAAAGTGCCAACTGTTTTTCAAGCAGTTTTGTCAAGAAGTATTACTTCCAAATCTTGTGCCTTATAAGGCTGTTATATGTATATATCTTGAATGTAAAACGTTAATATGAACCTTTCATGTTTAATCCTATAAATTAAATTCTTCACGCCAGTAACTCTTATTCTAACCATAGCATTGATGGTCTAAGGTGAAGTAAACAGATTAGAATGAATAATTGAGAAAAAACAGTGTTGGGTTATGCTCTACCCTGCCCTACCACGCACTCAAGCAGACACACACACACACTCAAGCAGACACGCACACACACACACACACACACACACACACCAAAGGTTAGAAATGGAGGCATATTCTATTTATTTGTCCTACAGTATTCTTGCCATTGGTGTGAAGGTGAATGAGATGATAAAGTCCGTCAGATGTAATATCCTGAGTCAGCCTCACCTGACACTGAGCAGATGTGTGTAGCTGCTTCTGAATCTTCAGCCGGCCGACTTTGAATTAATAACTAATATAGGAAATCTCCGAGGTCAGAGAGACAGACAGACAGACCAAGTGACGGACATCTTTGCCCTGTCAACCTCTCCACCCTGCCACCCTTCCACCCCCGGCAACAGCCCTCAAGCTCAGACACAACAAAGCACAGCCCGTCTCTCTGGCTGCCTGTGTGTGTGTGTGTGTGTGTGTGTGTGTGTGTGTGTGTGTGTGTGTGTGTGTGTGTGTGTGTGTGTGTGTGTGTGTGTGTGTGTGTGTGTGTGTGTGAGATCTCCCACAGCACAGAGCTCTGCCTCTCAAAGGTCAGCTGAGGGCCGCTGTGTTTGTCAGGCAAATCGATGGCCTGCTGCCATCAGGAACACATTCAGTTATGTAGCAGGTAGGTCAAACTAGTGGCGGACAGCTCCAACCACTTCCCCTGTGGGAGATTGTCATCAAGTGTGTGCGTGAGCGTGCTTGCATGTGTGTGTGTGTGTGTGTATTTAAAATGGGTGGCAGAGAGTATCTGTGAGCAGAGGGGGAGTATCTCTTACTGAACCTTCATATAATCAATAGAATCCAGCTCTATTATTCTGAAATGGTGTGTGTGTGTGTGTGTTTCTCTGCGTGTCTGTATGCGTATGTATGTGTGTGTGTGTGTGTTTGTATGCACGTGTGTGTGTTGTGAAGTTATCAGCATGACAGGGGATATGGAACTGGTGTGTGACAAAGAGGAGTGGTGTCTGATTCAAGGTCAATAAGGCCTGTGTCACTCCTTCTCTCTGGCAGAGGGGAGGGGGCGACGGCATTATGTTCCCGTTGGTTACCAGAGCAAACATGGCATCGCTGCTGCAGCTCGTATCAATTTGTAATTTGACCCCCAGTCACAGCAAATGATGTCAGCGCCGGTCGCTTTTGCAAAACGATCCCGCATTTGTCCGTTGTCGTCAATTTTTGTCTTCAGTGTCACTTCACCGTTTCCTTTGTAAGCTGTTTTTCCTTTGGCGGAGGTTAATCTTCATTGGATATGAGTAGATTGAAGGCTTGACATGTTGGTGAAAATGTTCTCTTTCTGTGCAGAGCGTTTGTGTCTTTGCATTCACCATCTTTGACTACACTCCATGAACTCCTACTGCATGATGAGACGGGTGTCTTCCTCCTTAAGTGACCGTCTTACTAATTTGCTGTAAGCAGCAGCAGCCCCGTCTCCTTATGCCAGAATATCTTTCAATAACTCTATTAATCTAATCGTCCACTAATTGGTCAAGATAGCTTTTTCCCTACAGATTTTTATCGCAGGCTAATTAAAGAGTGCAGTGAAAACCAATTGAAATCACAGTGTCTAGTTAAAATGGCTTGATTGACACGTTGTCCCTGTGCTTCTTGGGAAAATCTCTATATTACAGAGAGTACAGAGCAGAACTGTTCTTTCTGCTGCCACTGTACATTAACGAATGATATTTCAAATACGTTCAAAAACAAATTGCCAGTGACTGATAAATCTTTAATATAAAAATTGTACAAGAATTCTGATACAAATTACAAGAGGTATTTGGACAAAATATGAATAAAATTCCATTTACATCCCAAAACCCTTATGCATTTTATGCAAAAACCATAGTTAGTAGACAGTTATGATACAGAAACAAAACAAGGAAGGCAAAGAAGAAAGAAAAAAGGAAACGAGTCATTTAAAAAAAAAAAAGAGGACCACTTTTCCTCCTGTCTGCACATGGGAAACACCAGTTTAGGTAACATACAGTATTCATGAGGCTTCCAAATCACCATTTTGACACCAAAGTAATGCAAACTCCTCTGCTGTGTTTGTTCTTCGCAGTGCAACTACGTAGCCATGCAATGCTGTCAAGTGCTAGTGCGCTAACACAGACGGATTATGACCCAGACACAAATGCATTGGATACACAAGAAACGTGTGATGGGCGGGGGGGAGAGAAAAGAAAAGAAAACTTCACCAGGTCTTCAAGCTTATTTACACTTTAAGACTATAAAATATGATTGGCACAATGGAAAACACTAAGTTCTGAGTAATCTGAATTTACAGTATTTTTTTTTTTTTAATTTTCAGGATTATTGACATTTCACGGGTTCCAGTTGAAAGTAGTGCGACTGAAGCATCTATACAAACCAAAGTATATGTGTATATTTTCCTTTATGACGTCTCATCAAACATTTCAATCCCAGTTTCTTCCATGAGCTCAATGAACCGGTCCGTTTTGGATGCAGTGTCACCTCCCGTCGTCTCTGCTTACAGTCATTGTACTCACTCGCTCGCTCGCTCACTCACTCAGTCAGTGACGTGAACAAAATGGACAGTGATTAACAGGTCAGCGGCTGCGACCTCTTGCCATCTCCGTCTCCCTCTGTGCTCTATGTATAGACTTATAGAATAACTGATGGTCGACACGCCTCCAATCAAATATTAAACACTCACTCTGGCAGTCTGAGCCCCGTAGCTTGGTCACTGGGTAGTTTGAATGCACCTGCGCTCAATGCGGTAAGAGAAGTTAAGATTGGATTGGGGGGTTTGGGAGGGGGAGTGGGAGGGGGGGTGTGTCTCTCTCTCTCTCTCTCTCTCTCTCTCTCTTAGAGGAGAGGGCGAAGTTGGCGGTCATTTCTCAGAGGAGAGCAGCGTGTAGAGGAGAGGGGAGCAAATGCGCTGGGCGGCTCAGTTCCTCTCTAGCAGGCAATCAAGAAGAAGAGGCGGGCGATGAGTCCTGGGGAGTCCTGGCCCTGCTGCTCTCTTGCTCTTTCATCCCCCCCCCACCCCCCTGCCTTGTTAAGTGACCGCCGCAAGGCTCCAGCCTGACCGCTCTCTCAGCCCCCGTCCCTCTACTCCACCCCCATTCCCCTTACCCCCCGCCTCTCTCCGGCCTTCTCCCCGGGTACGCCGGAATGATCGTTTGCGCGTTGCGGCCGGTTTTCTCGACTCGACTCTATTTACAGCCTCTTGCACATCTGAGGTGCCACGCCAGCCTGAGCAACACCGCGCAAGAGACGCAAGGACGCCGGTGGGCAAAAAAAACTGAAGAGCGAAAGAGAATTTCTTCTTAAGATTTTCAGTTTTCTGTCTGGTACACGCAAGTGATGGAATGGAGAGGTCACGCACTGAAGCTGCTGCTCGGCCACAGCATGGGGAATGTGTTAGTGTCAGTGTGAAACAGGTCAGAGGACTCATCTTTCATCAGATTGCGTAGGGCGTAGCTGTTAAAGTTGGGAACATACAAACCCTCACAGTGACATGTCTTATTTACAGAGAGTTCAAATCAAGTTTCTTCTTCTTTTTAATCTGCCTTGGGTAAAAACGTCTCAACCCTGATGCTTTAAAATAAGTTGGGACATTTGGGACGCTGCATTTCTGTCCAAATCAGTGTTAGTTCACCGTCCTCCATTGTAAAATGTGGCTCTGCTCTGTAGTGGCAGACGCTCTAACGTTGCTTGATAGTAGTTTCATTTCCTGTCGTCTGTATTTCTCTCTGCCCCTGTCTTCTCCATCACTTAGGGTTAACAAGTCATCTAGTTCTTGTCATCCTTCTAGCCTGTAAGTAGGAAGCATATGTGCGTGTGTATGCACGCCAATCTTCTCCACGCGTGTGTTTGTATGCTTGTGTGTTGGAGAGACAGCTGTCAGCAGGGTTCCTGGAGTAGCACTTTTTTATTTCTGCCAGAGCGAGGGCCGGAGGGATGGAATGAGTGAATGAGGCAGCGAGCGCCTCAGTGAAACCCACTCCTGGGAGAAGCCAGGGGTTCCTGTACTCAATTTTTCCTTCACTTGGGATAAACAGGCAATTACCCATCCGCTTTTCCTATGCCATGGCCGTCCGGTGAACTTAAGCATACACTATTAGCGTGTGTCCCCGTTGGACCTGCGCTGTGGGGTGTGGAGGTGGTAAGTGAGTGGCGAGTTGACGGTATGGGTAAGGGGGGGGGGGGGGGGGGGGGTTGTTAAATGGGCTCTGACAGACAAAGAAGGGGAGGGAAAGAACTAGCAAAGGCAATTGAATCGAATTGAAATTGAAATCGAATTGAGTAGGAATAGGAATAAGCAGGCTGGATGAAATGAACTAATATACATGAAATAATTATCTGAACTGAAAGACATTCTTTGAAGCGTGCGTTCTCTGTCCCTCCCTATCTGCCCGTGTCACTGTCCTCGGAGCATTCGTAGCGTCTGGCAGCGTAACAAAGTGACAAGTGAGTTATTAGACAGATGAAGGCGGGATGGCAGGGACGCCTCCAGGTAACGGAGGAGCAGCACATTTATAATGATGGGCGCTGTCATCCTTTCCTCCCTAGTCAGCCCTCCACCTCTGCAACCCTTCCATCAGCCTCAGCTCGCTCCTCACCGTCGCTCTTTAACTCCAACAAAAACAAGTAGACAAGTGAACACTGCAACATGTTATATCAGCCGAGTCCGAAAGACAAGAAACGTTTTACTAGAATAGGTCACGTCCATGTTGAAAAAATGGCTTAAGTATAAAACAAATGAAACTCAACACTGTCATGGATGTAATTGGTTGTGAATACTGTACAGCATACCACATAACACTGCATATTTTCCCTCTGTGTGTGTAGCACCAGTCAAGTAAGAGGAGATCTCCTTGTATTGTAACACATGGCATTGCTAATACATTGATAAACAAGTCTAAGTGAGGAAAAGTCTCTATTTTTTGTCTTTTTACAAAAAAATATTCTTATATTGGACAAAAAAAAAAAACATCTCCGTGAAGATACATCACCCACCAATAAATACCCCTTCCCTTGGCTACGTTGCCCAGTTACTGGAAACATTTTGTACCGTAAGACAGTCGTGGACATGTTTAAAACGGCTGCGACGAGGCAGCCAGGAAAATGGCAACATTTTTCATAGAGTACATCCGTAGCCAATGCTCAGCAATGGAAACCGATACCTAAAATATCACAGCAAAAAAGATTTAAGACTCAAGTGCATCATTTCAATCCATTTGGGGGGAAATTAAAGTACAATGTCACACTGAGAGAGTTTTTCTAAAGCAAATACTTTTGTTTTGGTCACAGTTGAAGGACTACTTTTGTTCTTTTTTTTGCAAATCCGCGGGACACTCGTGTTTCATTACAGACGCCTCTTGCTGACAGAGAGAGGAAGCAGTAGCGAGATCACACCTGCTGAGCTTCTGGACTGATTACCGTCATAACTGGCAACCACGCACAAATTATTCATCAAACCTAAAAAGAGGAGAAGAGAATCGTCGATACCTTAATCCTCCTAATCCTGCGTTAATCAAAACAGCAGTTTATATTCAGTCACGCCTGGATCAGTTTTGAAGAAAGATGTTTCGGAGACACTTTCGGATACGTTAACGATCAGCGGTGGGGGTGGAGGTCGGGGGACGGGTGGGGGGTTGTGGGTTGTTTCCTGTTGTGAAGCCGTGTTTGACACTGAGCACGTGCAAAAAAGAAACTGGCACAAGTATGTTGAAGGTTCTGTCCTTTCCCTCGGCATTGTAGCCATTAGTGACCCAAAACAACACCAAAACTCACCATTGCAAAAGTCCTCAGTATAATAATATTACACATCCCCTTGTATAGATGCAAAGTGCAAAAACTGAATTGGTATACTAAAAGGTCATAAACATAACAGACGCCAAAAAAAAAAAAAAAAAAAAAAAAATCAATAGAAATACAGAGAATGATATCAGTGTAGGAGCCGAAAAAAGCATGCGGGCAACCTCTGAATATCTAACAAGTAGATAAAACAAGTCACATGATACTCTTTTTTTATCCCTAGGACTCGGTTTAAAATGTGTCTTTGAAGCTAACATAAATGCTAGTAAGATGCTACCTCTGTCTTGCCTATAGCTGGAAGTATTGTACTGGACTGTAACATAAAACCATAAGGAGGAGAGAGGAAGAAAAGAAGCAAACAACCATTAACACAACTCTTTTACACCAAAAGCCTCTTGGGACATTATTTACAAATGAAGCTGTCATGCTCGTGTAAGGGGTTCATTTAAAAGCTATCATTACACAAATACAACAAGAAGAAGATTTTCTCTTTTTTTTCTCAATACTATCATTTCTGCAGGCAAAGTCACAAATAAAAAGAGTTTGAATAGATTCTTTGGAGATGGACGTCGAAAACCAAAATGGGCAGAAGTTTGAAAGGAAAGATGGAGGGGTTCATGAAAAACCGCACAGTTGTTTTGTCAGAAAGCAACACTCCACACTCGAGAGTGTCGTCTTGTTCTTCCAAAGAAGGAAAAAGTCAATGGTCACCACGATAAACTGTGTTTAGAGTCAATGTATTTAATAGAGGGGACACAGACATGTCTTACTATGACACACAGAGGTCGGGCAGGAGGCGTACAGGCATTCAGCTTGTATTTGATGGCCCGGGGGGGGGGGGTTGCGGTGAAAAGCTCATTTGAGGAGGAAGCTGGGGTGACGCATGAAGGGAGGTGCGGGCAGACTGACAGGAGGGGAGAAGAGCGAGTCATTGTCTAGTCTATAATGGAGAAGGGCATGTTTTTATGGAGGTTGGGGTTCTGAGAGTGTCGGTTACGGCTGCGCACAGAGCTGAACACCATGTTGCAACCTGGGATTTTGCACTTGTGCATCTCACGCAGGTGCACAGTCTTGTAGTGCACTCGCAGGGTCCCTTTGTTGCTGTATATTTTGTGGCAGATGTTGCAGAGGATCCCATTGCTGCCACCGTTACTGGCAGACGAAAAAAGGAACGAAGGTTCCGACCCCTCACCTCGTCCTTCTCCTCTTAGTTCTTCAGTCTCGTTCCGATGCCTCCCTTCAGCCTGCCCATCGGCATGCTGAGAGCAGTCCTCGCCCTCGCTGTTGCCCTCCACCTCATCCATTTCTCCCTCCTCCTCCTCCTCCAAGTCATCCAATAGGATGCCTTCGTCGCTGCCCTCGTCTGACTCATGTGAGGAGTGGAGACTGCTGCTGGACTGAACACTGGACGTGGTGCTCAGGTCCAGGACCATGTAGTCGTCTGGCTGGCCTCTGGAGAAGCCGTTGGTATGGTGGTGTTTTAGGTGTGGGTTGAAAGGGTGGTGGGGATACTCATTGCTCGCCGGGGAAATGGCATCGCGGTTCAGGCCGGTGGGCCCAAGGCTGGCACCTCCGATGCCAACCATAGTGTCCAGGCCCATGTGGTGCCCAGTGTAGATCTTGGCCAGAAACTCAGCTCGCAGGTCCTTGGGCAGTGGCGTGAGTTGGGGGTCCAGGACAATGTCGTCCAGCTCTTTGGTCAGCAGTTTGCGGTGCAGGTTGATGTTGGAGCTGTGCCTAATGTGGGGAAACAGTAAAAATTGTAAATTAGAACACCCCCGCTGTATGAACCTCAGAACAAACACAAAACGGCCACAGTGTCTGAATGAATGTCTGCGCAAGCCTGCATGTTTCATACTGTCAAGTTAGCTTAATTCTGAGAAATGACACCAGGCTGTAAAGGTTCATTATTGTACACAACCACTTTTATGTGTAGTTATTGTTACTTCTAGTTGGGGTCCTCCAAAAGTCACACAGAGAGAATTCCACCCTGCAGATTTCCTTTGAAACCTGCACTAACATGGCACAGAGGGGGAGAGAGAGAGAGAGAGAGGGAGAGCCTGCTGGTGTGTTTACCACTGTCAGCATGTCTGCACTGCACAGCCCTCAAATCCAATAGACTCTGACTCAATTAAATACTCCACCATATTGAATGGGAGTTTATCAATTGATTCGAGCTGTGGTAATGTGATAATCGAGGGGAACTGGATAGCATATTAGCACCAGGCCCTGACAGCATTATCGCATTGGTTCTCTATTGGAGGTGGCTTAATCGAGCACCTCGATGAATGTGTCTTTATGTAGCCCTGGGTTTAATTAAGATGGACTTTTTTTTTTGTCTTTCTTTCTCCAAACACAAGACATGCTGTATCGCTGTAATGTGCTACAGCTGATGAGAGCAAATCGAGGTACATAACAAGTGCCATGCTTAAGCCAGGACACGATTAGTGAGGATTTCAGTTAGCACACAAAAAGCCATGCTAAGGGATGCAAGGTGAAATGGGCTTGAAAAATCTAATTCAATGCTTTAGCGCTGCAATTTCACAGTTGCCAGTTTAGACTAAGAAAAAAAAATAGGGAGGGGGGGGACCCACGGCAAACATGTCACAATACAACTGCGAAGCACAGAAAGGAAACTTAAGCAACTGTAATGACCAGTGTCAGATATGACAAACAGAGGGCCCACTCCTCTCATACCAAGTCAACACTTAAATCAAATACAACAAAAACAACAACACTCAGTGCCTTCAATGTAAATGGGTTTCCATGCAGGGAGGGCACGTGTGTGAGTGTGTGGGTATGTGTGTGTGCATGTGTGTGTGTGTGTAAAACAAAGAATAAACTGAAAAGAAAAGGGTCATCCTGAGCAGGATGGGCAAACATGGAGTCACAATGGATAGTAGAGCTTACCAGCAGTGGCAGGGTTGATGCAGTCAAAAAGGGTCCCTTTCCTTTAATTATTTACTTCCCTATCCGACATTGTCCTGCAAGAGGTAAACATACATTCATTTGAGGGACCCTTTTCTGTGAACCAGGCAACCAGGAGCCCATCCACTCGAGCATCGTCAGCATTGAGGAGAGCGAGAGCGTGGCAAATCGATTGGCCGTGGCTGTCACTGCGTGTGTGTGTGTGTTTTGCGCGTGCACATGTCTGTTTGTGTGTGTGCGTGTGTGTGTGTTGAAAAAAACAGAAAATATACTACTTCCATATAGTGGGACACCGATCAAAAAGACTACATAAATCCTTTGTTCTCCTTTTATCCTTTGATAGTACAGTTGCACCCATATGGGGGTTAGCTTATGGCTAAAATATGGGAGTGATGATTCAATGTCTGCTCCCTGTCTAGTAAAATACATGTGTGCAAGGTCGACTCGTGCTGGGCCAGATTTCTATGAGATGCTGGAATCAATAATCAGTGCGTAGGGAAATATAATTTCCTCTCATGTTATCTGCAGAGATCGCAACTAACAATTTTTAATTGCGCTGAGGGGGTTTTGGATAAGCGTGACGTGGAGGATGCTGTTGATGCTCAGGTAGGCAGGTCCTTTGCAACATGTCTCCATCTCTATAACAACACCGTCTCACTGCTAATAAGCTCTAAGTTACCATGGCTAACTCAGCTTTAAAGATATTAAAGTCAAACATGCTAAACGCCATGCAGTAAGTACTCTGCTACAGCTACAGTACCCATTTAAATACTCCAGTGCACACCATAGGGTTAGAATATAAACAATATTCACATATACAACTCACTACATTTCAAAGATATGCAAATCAAAATGAAATAACTGTAAAATAACCATTTGGACAGAGTTTGATTAAAGTGCAATTAACAGAGCTGGTTTGTGATTATTCCCATAAACATTACTTTGAACACACGTGTCTGCATTGCATCCGACTCATCAGAATAATTCAGCTGAATCCAAACGCAGTTCACATAATGACATAACACACCTTCATTTATCACATTTTAGACTTTCTGACCCGTTTCCCCTCCATCCCTTTCCCTCCACCACTCCGATTCAGTACACACGCGGCTCCTTTCCTCCCCCGAACCCAAGCTCCTTCGCCCCCTTGCCCCCCCCCCCCCCCCCCCCCCCCCCAACCCTCCCTCCCTCCATCTCCGCCTCCCTGTTGGCCAGTAATGTGCCTGGCAAACCAATTTGACAGTCTCATCTTCGCCTCAAAAAAGATGGGGGAGGCCTCCAGAGGGCCCATTTTTGACTGTGCAGAGGAGGCAGAGTGAGAGTGTTCCCGTCCCAACTGGCGTTAATCATCTTTAGGCTCAGCTGATGGCCCTTGCCCTTGTGTGTGTGTGTGCATGCGTGTGCGTGTGTGTTGTCTAAATGAGTCATAATGTGTAAATGAGAGGGAAGACCGAGTGGTATTAAACTGACACCAGTGGTTCTTTGTCTTTCCTGTCATTTCGGGGTGTGTTATGAGCTTTTGGGTGGGAGTGGGAGGACGAGAGTTGGAGTAACATTTATCATTCTCTGTCACTGCTGCAGCGCCTTCGCATTGTTGTAGTCAGCAAAGGGAAAAGGAAACAGGAAGATTTGATCATCCTGAATGGATGAATGTGAAATATTCATTAAAAGTCACATTAAACATTTTTATAGTCGCTGAAAATTAATTGAGTTTTCTTAAGTTTTCTTATTCTGCACAAAATTCATCACAGGCGCGAGGTTTCTATGATATAGCAAAGGGTGTAATCATAAGTATGGCTCTTTTAATCAGTGTGTATTTTGAACTGGGATGAGTGGCTTTTGCTCACATATTCTCTCTATAAGCGCTGTGCCCTTTGTTTATAAGAGGCAAACATGAGAGCTGATTGTGAAGCGGCGGAGTCGGGGGCCCACATGCCGTGTGGGGAACGAGGGAGACGGGGAGAGAGAGGAAGCAGCAGAGGGGAGGAAAGAGACTCGCCGACATAATTAACCTTCACTCTCTCACTCTCTCTCTCTCTCTCCGTTTTGCAGTGGCCCGTGCAGGGACCGCGGCGGGCTCGCGCACTGCTGCACCATGGGAATGTGGGCAGAGGGAGGACACCTAGTTGCTGTAGCGACAGGGAAGCAGTGTGTTAATATCTGAAGAAGAAGCGGGGTTCGGCGAAGATGCTGGTCGTGTTACTGATTTAAGAAATATGATTAACGAGGCTAATAACGGCCATGATTACTGGCACGTGCGCCTCTCCAGCAGTTAATCACGCCGCTTCTTCAACACTTTTGCCGACGTTGCTCGCTCCCCACAATAAATATGCAATCATTTACCTCTGTGTGCAGCAGGCGTCCAGGAGAGTCGGGGAAAAAAAACACACCCCGTAGTGCGACACACACACACACAAACACACACACTCTTGTTTTTGTTGCTTTGCACACTCCATATTTGCATCTTTTCTTGTATTCCTAAACGTGAGAGTGTGTGATTGTGGGTGTGTGTGAATGTGAGAGCAAATACAGATCTGTACTTATTTCATATACACATATTTTTTATTTACATTTTTTTAAATCTATTTTGTGGCAATGGTTGTCTAAAGAACACAAAATACAACTCAATAACTTACCAATAACTTCCACACTTGCCTAATAAAATATCTTCACACTGCTTGTGTGTGTTGTTTACTAATCTTATTAGAGAAAATGCTCTTATGAAAACAAATTATATTCCCATTTTATCACTACTGTTACACTCAAACACACATTAGCAGACTATCCAGGGACGCATTCCATGAGATCCTAGCCTGGACTATTGAGGACGGACTAATCTCAAAGTCTCAGGGTTGCTCTTGCTATGCAGTGGCCTTTTCCCTGTCCACCCATTAGAACCCAAAGAGAGTAATATGCCTGATATGCCACCGGGGAACAAAACCAGTATGGAAACAATAGCGTGCTTTAGTCTCACTCACACTACATGCCCCCTAACCTCTGAGATGCATTTAGTTCACTACAGCGATTGTCTCTCCTTTCCCCCCTCCTATATGTTCCTCTACTTCTGTTTTGGCTATATTGACAGGCTGGAGCTTCTAATCGGCGAGTAAGACCAGCAATTAGTCGAGGAAGGAAGATTGCAAGATGTGGCAGGAAGTGCGCAGGTAGAAGTTCACGTTAAGGTTTTTTACCATTTCCCTGCTGACTGAAGCACTCTGCATTTCCTATCTTTGATACAGACCCCTCTTTTGTTTACTTATCTGGTCTCATTTAATTCTCTGATGGTGTTTGAAGCCGTCATGATGTCACAGCAAAAGATGCCAGTACAAATGAAAGGCAATGATGCGACCGCTGTCACCGTAGAGACGAGCGGGGCGGCTGACTAAGTGAGTTCCTCCATCAACCACTGTTAAGAGCAACATCTGCTGATTTCTACTGACCCTTGTGCACAGCGGTGATTCTTCCGCTGTTAGATTAGGCTTAATTAGCACTGGAAGCTTTGTTGTGCTTAATTTCAATATAAACAATTTCAGATAAGGCGGCGCTGTGTTTGTATCAGAAGAGGCTAATTGCAAAGCGATAAGGCCAATACGAGCGCAGCGTCTCTCCCTAAAGCCTCGTCAAAAGATGGGAGCAAGCACACACGCACACACAGGTGGCAGTACATCAGACTGTGGCATTACACGCTGCTATAAACGCTTCTACCAGCCTGTATCTGGCAAGCAGGAGGGTTACTCATCTCCTGCTTTCCTCCCTCGTCCATCCTAACAGTCTCAGCGTCACCTGCTCTTTTTACACGCTGCTAACGAACAAGGAGCGCTAGGCAAATGCTTAAAGTGGAGAGAGAGAGTTTGGGGTGGAGGAAGGTTAGCAGCGTTGAGCGTGGCAGAACGAGTGTGTAGGAGAGATGAAACACTGAGGCAAAATAAATAGAATCTGTTTGCCAGTTGGAAGCATACGGTAAGATTAAGCAGCGTCTTTACTCAAATAATCGTATTATTCTGTAATAACCCTGAGGTACAGAGCGAGTGTGGCTTCTACGCAGTGCAGCGGAGGTCGACTAAAAGAGACAGAGAATGTGAGGCGCGTTTGTTACAGTTGAAGTGCTGTGCGTTTTAGAGGGGGTGGAGCAGAATTTACCATTTTGTTTCAAGGGCCATTTTACACAATGTCCCTGCTGTGTTGAGTGACTGGATCACTCAGTCAAGTGACCGTGCTCACTTATACCACAGTCAGGGGAATATGTTCAGCTGTGCACCCAGTCCTGAGAGATGGATCTGCACACTGCTGCTATTTTAATACGTTTATAATTACTCCAATAAGTCTCAAGATATTATTATTCGCTGTATAAAAATGGCCGTGAAAGAGAAGTTTTGTCTTGACCAGTTTGCTACTTAAAGACACCCCATATTGTGCAAAAGCTACAGCTTGTAATCCCTTTGGTAGTCTGTGCTAGCCCTGGGCACCCATGATGATACTTCCTGTATGTGTTACAGCATCAACCTGCTGCCACGGTATATATATTCTGTGTGTGCAGTGGGTATGTGGGATGGAGATGTGCTAACAAGCCCAGGTGAGCGCGGCTGGCCTCACCTTCTAATGCGCTAATAAATGCAGTGGTTTGACAAACTGCTGTCTATGTTAATGTATGCGCCTTCACCTTCTCTGTGACAAGGTGAGGTAGTGTGGGCAGGTAAACAACACGCTGCAGCTGGAGGGCTGATGTGTACAGCTTGGTGCCATGTTTGCACGCGTCTGTGTGTGTGTGTGTGCGCTTCTCATCCTGACACCCTGACTCTGATGAACTTTGACTTGACATGGAGCAGATGTCCCTGAATCATTTAGTGTTTCATTAACTAGCAGATGTTAAGTGTTACCACATCAAGGTAAATGCAGTACATGATTGAAATACTGCAGAGTTACGGCATGTTTTATTCATACCGGTGAGATTTTACCCGTCACAAGAATGTGTAGGAACTCGCCAACGGCTTTTAGAGAACGAATAAAATCAAAGTTTTCTCTACAGTTTTCTCTATAATCACAGTTTAAATAAGAATAAATAAAAGTATTGAAAGTGACCATTTCCATTGAACCTACCTGTGACAGATAGTTTTACATTACAACACATATATAAGCCTGTTCTGCCACTAACCTGTCTCGGCTCCGTCGGGAGGGGAAAGCAGCATTGCAGCCGGCCACAGTGCACACGTGCATCTCTTTGAGGTGGACGTTCTTGTAGTGCAGTTTCATGCTGTAGGAGCTCTTGAAGCTCTTCTTACACACATAGCAGATCTTGGGGTCGGGGCTTGAACATGGCTCTCCCTCTGGTGAATGAGAGGAGGGGAATTTGGGTGGGCTGGCACCGTAGCCCATCGAAGAGATGAAGCTCTCATGCAGAGCAGCCATGCTTGCAGCAGCGGCAGCAGCTGCTGCCATGCCTCCGTTATAGAGGCCATATTGGCTCATGCAGAACATGTCGTAGGTGGGATCATTGAGTTCTTCCTTTATCTTGATGGGGGGCTGGTGAGGGGATGGCGAGGAATGGACTTTGCCTTCAATCTCCTTTCTCAAATGGGCTTCATCAACACCTTCTTCATCATGTTCCTTATCCATACCCCTGCCAGCCCTACTGTGTTTTTGTTCATCCACATCCATCATCTCATCACGGTAGAACATCTTGGAATCGGAGGTCTCAGACTCATTCTCAAAGTCTCTCTCGTGGTCCTGGTCCTCAGAAGTGAAGCTGTCCATACAGCGAAGCTCACCAGAGCCTCGAAGATCATTTCCACCCCTGCTGTCGTGACCATTCCCTTCCCGGCACTCATCTTCACTGTGCCTCATCATGCCTCTCAGAGCCAGGCCAGGGCTCATCTCATCCTGGGAGGGCGACTGCTGCCCACTACCACCACTGTGGTTTCCAGTACCACTGCCACTATTGTTGTTGCTGTTACAATTCCCATTAATTTTGACATTGTTGTGAAGAAGCGATGACTGGTGATGGTGATGATTATGGTGGATGTGATCATCATCATCATCATCTCTGTCGTCATATTCATCTGCCACATCAATCACTTCCTTCTCAATCTTCACTGGCATGCTAGACTTGCGAGGCTTCTTCTTGGGTGTGGGGTCACTGCTACCAATGGTGGAGTCCTGATTGGCACTAGCTGATAAGCGGTGTGACATGTGTCCAGCCTCCGACATATGAATATTGTTATTGTGAGCGGCAGCTGCAGCTGCAGCAGCCAGGATCTGCTGTTGCTGGTCCATCAGGGCGGTGCTGTTGGTGGTGGAGGGCAGGATGGGGCTCGTGGGCAGTGACACTGGAGGACTGACGAGGTCTGCAGGGGATAGTAGTGTACGGTAGAATGGAGGCACTGGCTGGACAGGCTGCACTGACTTCAGTGAGGGGAACACCAATGGGCTTTGGAGGGGTGACTGAAGCATGGGGTCAACTGGAGGAGTAGTGAAGCCTAGTGGTGGCCTTCCAGGGCTGGTGAGCGTGAAGCCACTGCTCTTGGTGCTGGAGATGACGGGTGTACCACTGTGTGAGGTGGCACGGATGAGGTCTTTATCACGGTTATTGCGCAGCATGGGCATGTGCAAGCGAGGATTGGGGTTGGCACTGTGGCGGTTGCGGCTACGTAGTGAACTGAAGACCATGTTGCAACCCTCAATCGTGCAACGATGTTTAATCTTCAAGTGCACTGCATTATAATGTATCTTAAGTGTGCCTTTGTCATAAAAGGTTTTGCCACAAGAGTTGCAGCACACGCGGCCTTTGCGTGACGTGGATCCCATGCGCCGCATGCGATGCATCTTGGAGGAAAATGAAGCATGGGTAATGCTTTTAGACTGCTCATCCTTTACAAAGTGATGATGAACTTGGTGGTCACTCAGGCTGTTGGACTGCTGACTTTGATTCTGAGACTGCGTGCCCTGCTGCTGCTGAAGTTGCGTCTGCTGTTGCTGCTGTTGTTGAGTCTGCTGAGTGGATGGTGTTGGCGAAATGGGTGATGCGCGATTGCTGGGCTCTGTCTTGGGTTCGATGTTGTTCATGGACCCCATTGCTCCACGACTTGGGCTCTGGCCAGTGCGGAAAGGCGAAAGGGATACCTCTGAGTCACTGGTCTCCACCTGTTCACCTTGGTTGGGCAGGCTGGGCTCACGGAGCCGGAGGGAAGACTGCTCCATTGGTAAGCCATTGGGGGGCAAGCCGAGCAGGGGGGCAGAGACTGGGTTTATGTACTGGAAGGGCAGCAGGAAGGCTAGGCTGTTGGGGATATTCTCAAAATGATGAATGCTGGATGGGCTGCTGGTTTCCAGATGTGTCAGGAGCCCTGGGCTGCGGGACCGGTTGTTACTTTCAATGAATGTCCTAATCCCAGAATCTGTCTTGGAGGAGGGAACTGTAACTGCCTGACCTTCCTTCTCTTGAATGGCCATTAGCTCCACGATGGATTTGGTCTCGCCAAAGCGCAAGAACTGCTGCAGGGTGATGATCTCTTCTTCTCGGGACATGATGGTCCAGCGGTCCAGGACTTTGCCTGCAGTATCCTAGATCCCCCAGAGGAGACAAGAGAGAAAAAAAACAAATACAAAAACATTATTGATTGTGCATAATTAGTGCGGTCAAAGGAGAAGATGGAGCAGGGGTTAGTGTAAGGGTGAGCTTTTCAGCTCATGAAATTCAAAAGCCCCTGAAGCAACACGTAAGCTTTGTCTTAAACCTCCACCTTCCACTGTCTCTCTTTCTTGACCACTTTTAATCAAATCTCTTTTCATCTATTCTCTAATTTTGTAAACATTAAGGTAGATAGTGATGACAATTGGCAAGAGTTTAATTTAGTCTCAATCAAACAAATTGTGATGACTGAGGTGGGGCTATTGGTAAGTATGTGTATTCGGTATTATAGGCTTATTAATCTAAAAAAATGCTTTCTAAATAGATGTGAACTCTTGCTGGGAGTCCCTCTGTACACACACAGTCCGTGTGGATATGTAGACATTGTGTGAGTCAAAGAAATAATGGTTTAAAGCCATAATAGAGTAATTAATGCACCACTAATCGCAGATTGGTTGGCATGCATTTTCTTGGTGTGTTTTCCATCTCTAAGGGAATTAAATGCTTATGGGAGGATGGGACTGCCATGTATCAGAAAATGGCTTTGGACACTTATAAACATGTTTATTTAAAATTGTTTAAAAAAACCTTGGCAGTGACACTGAGCTTGCATTACACACATCAAGCAAGCTACTTTTTAGCATCTATCATGTGTTACAGTATGTAAGAGACCGATTCAAATCCTTTAAAATTAATGAACAAATACTTGTCATAAAAGATTCTTTGGACATAACTGCTCATCCATACTGACATTAGGGTCAGAAAGTTAAATTACCAAATTGTAACATCAGACATTTTATATAACCTTTGTTGTTCCACGCTGTGTTTGGGAGGCAGGGAGGTGGTGAGATTTCCATCTAAGATACAAGAATTGCTCAGACGGGAGGCATAGGCATTATTCCAGTCGGGACAATTTCCTCGGCTGGACTCTATTGGCAATGCTGCTATTAACAACTGAAAAATAAATTGCAGAGACTTCGTGCAAATGTTCATATTGTCAAAGAGATGGCAAGGGAACCTGGACGGGAGAATTGAGTTTGTGGTTCAGCTACTAACTTTGAAGCAATGAATATTTGACTCAGTGTTTGTGTCTCCTTGTATGAGCCCTGTAGTTCCCTTTCTCCACTAATTCAAAGGATGCTGTTTTGTAAAAAAAGAGTGGGTATTTGCACGGGTAAAATCCACAATAGAGAGGCAGAGATAAACAGTGTAAATACCACAGTTAACATAAGTTCCCGAGGGACCAGGCGCAAGTGACACCAAGGGAACAGCGTGAGCGATGACAATTAGTCACAGTGAAATTGTTACATTTCATACGGGCTCCTGGCAGCTGGGATCTATAAAAGATAAATGGCAACTCTGGTGAGTAAAAAGCTGTAAAAACTAACATCACAAAGCACAAAGGGCCTGTAAGGAGAAAACAGAAGATAAATGTTTAAAGTAAGACGGAGAGAGAGGGAGGGAGAGAGAGAGAGTTTTCAAGACGCAGCGAAAGAAGAGCAAAAGCACCGAAAATAAAAGTGTGAGAGAGAAGCGGGTTTCACATCATGCCCTCAGATATGCTGGAGAAATAGATTCTTCTGAGACGAAACATCAATAGTCGCTGGGGTATTTGTTGTTAAATATACATTAAAAAACATTTTACACTTTCATTCTGTGTGCGCTGTGGAGTTTAGCCTGGAGGTATGACTTTACATTCTAGCCCGGGCACTATTATTTCAAACTGCATGGTCATCTGGGGTTTTGTACTTCCATTTGATTTAATTGAAACAAAAAAAAGAAAGGAAATTAGATAGTGATCCATACATTGTCCAACAACCAGAATATTCCTTCAGAAATGGTTGTTCTAACAACTGCAGCCGCAACATTAGAGCACTCTTTGACCGCTTTCGTCATCACCTTCAATGAAGACTTTCACGCTCCTGGCTCTCTCTCCCCTGAGCATTCACGCCGACAGTGACGGTTGTTGAAGGCGATTGTATGGTGCTCAATGTACTGTCTTTGTTGGTGTGTGTGTGTGTGTGTGTGTGTGTGTGACTGTGACATCATCCATAACTCTGCCATCATTCATGATTCCATTCATGTCTGCCACTACTATAATTCCATAATGCAAATAAAAAATAAAACCGCTTATTTTCTGGCAAACACACACACACACACACACACTCCAAATAGCAGCAAAAATAGAAGAAGAATATGTAGATATAGATAAAGAAAGAAAAAAAAAGTAAAGAATAGGTAAAGTAAGTAAGAAAAGATTAGGGGAAAAGAAAACAGAAATTATAACTCTGATTATTAATAGTAATTTTATTTAGTTAGACTATTTATTTTGTTAAGGTGATTTTACTTGCAGATTCCATAATTAATGCATTTCATGATATTAAATTATTATTATATTAATCTTAAACCAGCCCCGTCTCATTCACTGGATGAGTTAGACAGCATAGACGTTTATCACACAATGAAATGTGCCAAAAGTATAGCCCTTTAGTGTTTAGAGAGCCCAGCCAGGCATTAAAAAAGGTCAGCAAATCTGCTCCATCTTTGGCCCTGCCTGAGAGCGGCTGTCATCACACTCCTCATTTACGCTGGGGTTTAGTGGACAATCAACAGGGACTATGGATGGATTTGAAGGGTGAACTCAAATTGAAGAAAGACTGAGGGGAACAAACTCTACTAAGGTACAGTCACTGCAACTTGTTTTCTTTTCCATCAAGGAGCTTTTCATTACATAGCTGTTGTGGCAATACCTCATTTCTAATAATATATTTTACAATATATCATTTAACAGTGGCAATATCAAATTCCAGGCAGACTGGCTTAAGGCAGAATAATGGTATATAAACAGCAATAAACAATCAAAGCTGATGTGTGTGGCAATGAGGATCTATGGTGTTGACACAAATTTGCAGACAAACACAGGCCCCTGTAGTCCTCACTACAGTGTGTCTCACATTCCACTCCCCTGCATTAGCCTTGTGATGCTTTGAGAGAAACAAATATGCCATTAGAAGCACTTTTACAAGTAGGCACTCATCTTCCAATTAGCTTAATGTGGCCCTCTTTCCCTTATATTTTCCAGGCCTGCCCCACCTCTTCTTGTACACTCCCTCCAGTAAAATCTCATTAATCCACCCCTCCCCCATTCCCCCCCGTGCTATGACATATTAGTCTGTCATTATGCATCCCAGAGTCCTTTAAACAATTCAGCTAAACCTCTGTTTGCCAGGTTAATGACTATTAGCCAATAATTACAGCAGAGAGACGATGGGGTACACACTTTATCTGGTGGACAGCCTGCTGCTGTTAGTTTATTTTATCTGCCTGCCTCCATGTCTCTCAGAATTAATCTAGCAATGGCTGTATTTATTCATTTCACTGCCACTGCAGCGCATTCTTAATTCATGGCTGTCTGTAATAATTGTGGTGCTGGATGTTGTGCGGTGGGTGTGTAGTGGGGTGATCACCTTATAAATTGCTGACAATGAGGATGAGCAAATGATAGCCTTGTCATGGGCCAGGGCACCACTGTCAGTTATAACAAATCAGGCAATTATGCAATTAGCAGGTTATGTGCTGCGCTGTATTAACAGCCTGGGCGTGCAGCGTTGTTAGGGTGCGGTGTGCATTAGAGATTAACAGCTTAACATGCTTTTCACTAATCATCACCTATCATACTCAGTGGCTGTGTCTATTTTGCAAGCAATGGAAAGGATGCCGTGTCACAGAGCAAAAAAGGAAATTATTACCCAGCTTCACAATCCATCAAATAGCAGGTCGTTGACCCTCCTCCAGCTGCTTATAATGGATAAAGTTATTCAGATCTAACAAACACGCAGCACAGCAACTGGGTGCACAGCATGATCAGCCTATCATGAGACGGTATCACTCCCAATGTGGAGGATCAGTTCTCACAATGGCAAAGTGAACCATGGGAACCACATTGATTCACCAATCACCTTGCAGTGAATGCGATCTCCACCAATCCTCCAGGGGAATCCCCATTGATCCCCAGGCCTGCTTTCAGATCCAGTTCCTTAAAAAAAGCTGCTCTATCCCTGTGTTCACCACATCAAGGGAGGTTAAGCAGAAGTTCCTTGTGATCTGAGAAGGTCTTGAACCTTGGTGTTTCCTTTTCCATATTCTGTTTCTCTCCCCACCCCATCTCTGGCTGTATGAATAATGCAGAGGAGCTAGTGGCGAGGGGTGCCATGGGGGATGGGTTTGTGCAAAGCCCACTGCCTGGAGCCATCACATCAGAGGGCAAGGGCTCCCAAGACACAGACTGTTCCCCCTTTGGCTCCCAGTTGTAGGTCAGGGGTCATCTGTGAACAACCAGCTCTACTTCTTCTACTGTGATGGACAACAGAGAAATCAGTAGCCTAGCCTAGACGTGGGCGGAGGACATTGGTAAGAATCATAGAGGTTAAAATTTACACTCTCTGATCATGGTAAATTCCTTGTCCGAGCTCCATAGATCAAAAGAATTGGATGTGACCTTTGGATGTTTGATGTTTTCTCAAGTAGAGAAATATTCAATTGCATCTCTGTAACAAACTAGTAATGCACACGATTTTATGACTAATAAGGAAACGGTACCAACATCGATTTTTATCATCTAGTGCAGCAAAAGTCAAATAATTCAGAATTTCCTGCCAGTTTGGTGTCGATTTCTAAAATCAACATGATTACCTTGAGTCTTCTCTACTCCACTCAATAGGAGTTCCGAAAGTTGAGTTTTTTTGAGCTGTCTGCAATAAGGCAATTCTTGATAATCAACTTAGTGACGCCGTTTCCCACATCATGTCAAGTCCTTTGAAACGGAACCAACATGCAGGTGATTCAATAAACTCCAGACAGGACCCTCTGCATCCTCTTTACTTATTAGAACATCAAATAGATATGTTTGATTCCCACTCATCATTATCTTTTAATTAAGAGCCATGCAAAGAGCATTGTCTTGGTCAATATTATGCTGCCTTACAGTCAGGGCCTCGGTGCTTGATGGGCTCTGGTGTGAGTAAACGTGAGGAGGCCGCCGGCACGTTTCACCGTGCGAGAGGCACCGATCAACCAACTAGCCCCGAGATACCCTGCCTTCACCTCTCAACCTGATTTAACTCACGGCTTTGGTTAAAAATTCATGACTGCGTGTTAGTTGTTGCTAAAGGCACACTAATCGACTGGAGTGAGATTTATAGTGCAGACTGTGAGGGTAGGGAAGGGGGTGGAGGTCAGGGGGTTGTTATTATTATGGCCCTTACCACAGACGGGTGAGTCACAATCTGGCACTTCCCAGTGTCCAGGTGGCCTTCAGTAAACAGTTTCCATCTTCTCCCAGTCACTTGCTTTTTTATCATGATCTGTTTTTGAAATCATGCCCATCAATTGAAAAAAAAAAAATCTCTGAGTCACCCTGCTGACCTCACCCCCACCTCCAGCACCACGGACACTCTCATTGTTTTAAAAGCTGTCCTACGGCATCTTTAAAGAGTGGAGAGGACAGTCCTTTGGCCACAGCCCAGCAGAGGTGCAGACGGGGTCAGCACATGGAAGCCATTTCAGGCTTCGGTATGTTACTGAGCAAAGTCTAGAACCTTCTGAAGGACCGCCTCGCAGCACTTGCATGTGAGCAACGTCTGGGTCTGGACTGATGTATCGATTCCCTGTCTCTTTTCACAAAGCATACACAATAACATTGACCCGCCTTGTGCCCGACTGTGCTAAGAAACCGTAGCCGTGGTCAATGTGTAAAACTCAGCGGACCCAGCACTGAGCCAGAAGGGATGCCTCAGAAAAACGGGGGTGGGAGTGAGAGAAGCGTAGAGGGAATGCCTGATGGTTCACATTAATTGAGGATGATTCGTGTGATCTGCTGGGTCTGGATGCAGCAGCCAGGTCTGTCGTGGGCCTGCGAGACAGATGTGGGGGCCGCTGCGCTCCCTCCAGGGCCAATGGAGAGCAGTGAGGCGCTGAGAAATGGTCTGTCCAGCGTGTGTGCGAGTGTGTGTGTGTGTGTGTGTTGTTAGAGATGTGGGGGTGAGCTGACAACCTGCTTTTCTCTTCCTCTTATATCACATCTCCTTTGTCTTGATTACTATTTTGGCAGGGGGCCGCTGCAGAAAACATATGCTCACAATTTGCTCTTTGGCCACATAGCCACATGTTTGTGTTGTGTCCTAATTTATCAGTCATTTCTATTCTTGTTTGGTGTTGTACTCACTCCTTATCACATTATATCCGGGGGCTGATAATGGGTAGCAGAATAGTCCTTAGTGAGACCTTGTGCTCAAAGAAGTAAAACCAAATGTGTGTATGCATTCTCCTTCTAATGACTGTGACCATGTGTTTTATGTGTAAAGGTACTGAAAAGTGTCTGCTGCAAAATAGTAAGACACTTTGGTTAATCTTTGCCCGCAATGTAACCAAAATAATCCACACACAGCACTATTACATTTTGCTGCGTAAAAGGAAATGAATGTGAATGGGTAATGGATTGTATTATTGGTAAACCCCCAAGTCATTTTGTTTTGGGCTAGCGGGGAACACATGGAGGTGTCTGTAACATGCAGACACACTGCATTAGGGGAGCTTTTCAGCTTTCTCCCATGCTTTGGCTGAGGAGCATGCAGGAGGAAAGAGAATAAGCTAATGGACTCTTTACTTAATGTGATCAGAGCCATTATTGACATGCTGCCAGGAAGATGCAAGACCATTAACTCGAGCCTCTCACTCTAGTACCTTCCCTCTCCACCCTGCTCTTTTACCCGACAGTATTTCACTGCCTGCCTGACTCACATTGGGAAAAGGGCCACTGGGGGGTGTGTGTGCCCCGAAGGAGTCTGCGTCTGTCATGTTAAGCACTAATATACAATATGGAATGTTTGGCAAATTGGAAACCATGTGTTTCACAGGGAAAAAAAACGTGTTTTACAGAAGTCGGTAACTATAAATCTTTCATTATGGCAGAGTAATGCTTTAGCGTTTATCCTTTTATATTGCGAGGAGGAACTGATATCAACGTGCGCTTCACAAGTCCAGTTTCTGTGCCCTATACACATCCTTTCAAGGGAGAAAATGAAATATATTGTATTTCCATTTTAGTCTTCTTAATAAGTTGCATAATATAATACAGGAATAAAATAAAAAAACATTAAATTGAAACACGTTGGACCTTACAAAATGAGTTTCTCTGTCGTTGCAGGTCACATTTTATGTCTGTTTCCCAAAAAGTTTTTTAAATAAATAATTACAGAAGATCAATGTAATATAGGAGAGTAAGTATTTATGGGCTGAAAGACTTTTACACAAAATGTGATGACATTAAAACCCCACTATTGACATTTTGCATCTACAATTTCTATACTACTTTATTCATAAAGGAAAAGGCATCGTAATGTTTTGCATGCTATTTTAAAAAAAAGGTCAATATTTAGTCTCTATTGTAATAATTACCAAGTGTTTTGTTGTTTGTGTCTCAGTTTTGTCACCTCACAAATTTGTCATTAAGAGCAGCATTGAGCATTTTTCCCCCACACAGGTTGGCTCCAAGAGGTAAGTAGCCGCAAAAGCCCATAGCTGACCATTGTAAGATCGTTAAAGCATATGCATCAGCTCACAGTTACACTCATGTAGTTGGGGGGGGCTCTTATGCGTTTACACTGTTGTTCCTCCAGTGACCTGTGTCAGCAATGCAGCTTAGAACCTAATGTTGTGTTTCGGTCCACGTGCGTCCAACAAAGACAAAAGAGCAGTTACATTTCCCCCTGTGGTGTAAGTCATAGAAGTGTACAAAAAAAACAACTAAATTAGTGACTATGGTTGAGACAATTCATAAAAGAGCCTATCTGTTAGTCTGTATTAAAGAATACCATAGTTTTATCAAAGTGAAATATTGCACTGAGTCAGTAAAATAGTCCCAATTAAAATTACAACGGTGCAATCTCTCTGTTTTTAAAGTGCCTCAGTGGAATAGTTGCCTGGCGTGTAAGTTAGCTCGTTCGTCTTGGAGGCAGAGGGTGCCAGTGTGGCCGCAGTGTGATTTACACCGACCGATGTGCCAGAACACATCCAGCCCCTGTGGCCCACGGGCTCACAACGCCAGCGGCCCACAGAACATTTTGTGTATACGTGGGCATGCATGTGTGTCTTTTTCATCTGTGCGCGTGCATGTGTATGTGTGTGTGTGTGTCTACAATCATGTGGGTACAGGAAGTGGTGCTCGGGTCTCTCGGGGCACGGTTCCAGGTCCCTGGGCCTGTCTACTGTCATATGTTCCAGAATGGTGATTACTTATTGCAAAAATAAACACCATTACCATCTGGTGCTGCCTTTTCGTACTGTAACTTATACACCCAGAAATGCTGTAGACCATCAAAACACACAGAACGGAGAACAATACCAGAAAAACATTGAATCCGCGCTGTAAATTCTAAATGTGTTTCGGAATACCTGCGTGTGTGTGTGTGTTTGCGAGCGCGTGCCATGTAATAACTCTCATTTAGATGCCGAGACCGGAGCCAAAGTCATTTTCTATACATATACAGTATATATGAGTGCAGGTAGTGGAAAACGCTTTTACCAGGACGCGCTGGTGAAAAGGTAGGATGGTTGGGGGTCATACGAGACTGTTGAGGCCTCGCAGAGCAGGCAGATGTTTGATCCATTCAAGGCACATCTGGTCCCGAACACACTCAATCCATTTCACTCCACTACTCCTTTTTTAGTTTTGCGTTGTTCCTCACAGTCCACTAAACTCTGCACTCCGCCTCACGGCCCGCAAAGTATTTATTCGTCACTTCGCCCACTTGGAGGGATTTGAACATAAAGGCTTTTGTTTATGTTTTGTGCTTTGCATCGATTTACAGTGGAAACCCTATGTGTCCCATCTCGCAGCTGCAAGGAGGTCCCTTCTTCAAACCTATTTTAAGTAACACATCCAGCAGCTCCAAACCCAGTGGCACTATGCAGGACAATGAAAGCTGTCATTGTGAGCATAGCGAGCCCTGTGAGGGTCATACAGCGCTTTAACGGCTTCATTGTTTCTTTTATTGTTGGGAGCAGCGAAGGGTGTGTGCTGTACGCATTTCTGTATCCTGCAGGGAGACGTGACTAGAGGACTGTCAGCTCCCTGTAACTCTACGTGCAACTTCCTTCAATAAATGTCAACTCTGTGACCCGGCAGCAAATCCCTGGCAGGGTGGGTGGCCGTGTCAGCAGGCCGGTGGGCCGCACAATGTCTGAGCTCGGCCCTGGTGACACGGAGGGGAAGTGAAACAGACCGCTAGTGTGTTTGTTCAGAGGGGGACTTGGGGCCACCTGGAGGCCCGGGTCCAGGAGCAGCAGAGACAAACATAACCTCAGAAGGGGCACGGGTACACACAGTATGTTGCTGTAAGAGTGTGACGGCTCATAGGAAAGTGTGTATTCATAATTACAGCGCTGTTTGCACTGTCCACGCCAATAGATTTGGAAAATTAAGTGCTTGTCTGAGTTTAAGTGTGTGTTTTCTGCAGCATCTTTCCTATCGCGCGCTTTAGCCTCATGCTGATTAAAGCCTACGTGTAATGTAATCTTCCTGTGTTTGGGTCAGGCCTGGAATGGCAGTGCTGTGCAGTGCAAGACTATTGATCCCTACAGTCCTGTGGTCTACAGGGTTCCTGTCAGTAAACACATTGAGCCGGAGCACCCTCGCACCCCCCCCCCCCCCCCCCCCCTCCCTCCCCCCACCCTCTGCTCTGCCCTGCCCTGTGTAGCACTACAAGCTAAACAGCCATCACAGAAACTCAATATGGCCAGACTGAGGCTCGGTCATGAAGCAGCAGCAGCAGTGCCCTACAACGTCCCGCGAGGCTCCGGTTAAGTCAATTTAGTGTCAGCGCAGCATCTACGCCTCATGGACCTGTTGCCAGTTTTGTGCGTTAGCGCTAATATGTCTCTCCATATGAATTACAAGGCTGGGAAAGGAACCCAGATGCAATAAGTATGGATTAGCTAATGTTCAGCTTCTGTCTCGGTCTTGGTGGGATGGCGGGGGTGATGGTGATAGTAATAGCCTCTAACAGGGTGTCTGGCTGTGGCTTGGAGGTGAGACGGGGGCACGCGGCCTTCTGGGATTTGCGAAGAAGCTCTGGGAAATAAACTTGCCTCTACTTTGCTCTCCGGCGTGGCGGAGAATGGGAAAGGGGCGAGGGCGATAACATTGAGAGACTGATTAGTGAAGGACAAGAAAGATAGAAAGAGCAAGATTGGCTGTTAACGCTTTTTTTTTTCTTTTTGCCCTGACTATTGATCAACCTGGAGGGCTGGGGTTGCTCCTGGTAGAGGTCTTGAAACACTCGCATTGTCTGGTGTGAGTGTGTGTGTGTCAGTGTGTGAACTCATTGATCTGTATTGTAGGGGTACGGTGTTAGGCCAATGCACTTGACAGAGGAGGAGTGGGACGGGAGCAGAAGTTGGAGAGAGATGGAAACAAAAAGGTGGGAGAAGAGGGCGAGCTTGTGGTCAGACGGGGGCGTAATTAGGACCCATGTTTCCACTAAACTCTATATATTGATCACGGCTACTTCACTCAGCATATCTTCCCCTTAGCCAGTGTGTCTAAGTGCTTTAATAATTCATGTTGCATACGGTTGTAAGTCTTGTACATCGCTACCCAGCACACATTTACCTGTGAATCTGATCCTATACCACCTGAGGGAAACCCAGCAAAATCTCCTTATTTTTATCTAAAGCTCAGTATTCTCCTACGCCCAAGTCTAGCGGTCTTGAATTGGCACGCCTGGTCGATGTCGTCATTTTGCTGAAACAATCAATCAATCAGTCTTAATACGAGAAACCGCCTCGCCTCATTCAGCGTGTTGGAAGAAAACGACGGCCAATTAGGAGAAAGGAAACTGATTTTGCCGCTTTCATAAAGTTCAAGTTAGACTTTTGAGTCTTTACTTATGATTTCAAAAATATGTCACATGCAAAGATACAGACACAGGGTCAGACACACACACACACACACACACACACACACACACTGACAGACACATATTTCACAGGTCTTGCTTGCCACTGGCGGTCCTTGCGGGCAGATGTGTGTGTGCCAGAGGCCTGCTGAGTGAGTAGGCCTGTGTGCCCCTAGCTCAATGCTGGGCACTACGCTGGGCTGCTTTGATGTCTGTGCCTGTGTGTGTGTGTGTGTGTGTGTGTGTGTGTGTGTGTGTGTGCAGGGGGGCGGTCAGTGAAACAGCAGAGGGACTGTGTAATCCTCTGACATGCCTGTGGAAAAATACAAGCGTCCCTCTGACAGTGGCTGAACTGAAGGCTCAGAGGACCAGTTAGTGCATCCACAGGTTCATGGACACAGAGCTGACCGCATGGCGTACGGTGAAACAGGCAGACAGACGCACAAACACACACACACACAGGCAAGTAACGCAAAGACACACACAACTAAGACTCAGTGAAATGTCTCCCTGCTGAGGTTTCTGGCCGGGCGACACAAATTTTTGCAGGGCTCGGTCACAGGCAGGCCTATGGAGCGGCCATGTAAGGTGCTTTCCTGGACGAAGCCCTACTCGTACACACACACACGTACACACACACATGCATACACAATACACACATGACAGTCCATTACACAAACTGTTTGGTTTTGATTTTGGAATGCGGGAGGGCAACAAAAGGGTTTTGGCCGGGCTCTCTCCTTCCCGCTATGCATTGCAAATTTGCCTCTTATATTTCCTTCACTGTAAAGGTATGCTGAATGCTAAACAATAATGTCAACCCGGCCTGTTAATCATTAGACTTTGGCAGGGTTGCCTGCTGCCACATGTGAGAGAAGTAGCCGTACAAATTGTGTGCGTCTGCTGGTGTGCGTGCTTGCGTGCGTGTGTGTGTGCGTGCGTGTGTGTCTGGAGAACGGACCAGCGCAAATAAAAGGACATTAAATCTACGAATTAGCAGCTGTTGTAATGTGAGCGCGGCGAAACAATAAGCAGCAAAACAATAGTAGACATTTCATCTTCTTATTGTCTAATCACCCATCTGACTGCCTGTGTATTTCCCTCTTAACCCTTGAGATGCTCACTAATGGCCCTCACAATGGAATTATTTACTACCCATGACAGGGGGGCAAACGGGTCAAATTGTGTGCTTGTGTGTGTGTATGTGTGTGTGTGTGTGTGTGCGCGTGCTTGTACCCCTTGCAGTCAGAGTGAATGAAAAGGAATGACGGAATCACTGAAGCAAACGGTGACTGAAGAAAGAGGAGAAAGGAGAGAGAGAGAGAGAGAGGCAGAGGCAGAGAGGGATGGAAGGAGCCGTGGCGGTGGCTGGCTAAAGTGAAAAATCATGCCATGGTGCAGAGGGACACGGCCTCGTCCTCTGGGAGAAGTGACTACACACACGCTGGCACTCGAGTGCTCTTAAATACTGCCCCCTCCCCCTCCATCATCCCATCTTCCACCCCTCTCCCCCCACTCAGTTCTCTCTCTAGTTCCACGCTTGGAACAAATGGCTATTTGCTGTACAACTCCCACAACATGTTTGTGTCTGCTCGGGCTCGTGACGAGGGGGAAAAAAAAGAAGGACCCTTTCTTTATTCACAAATTGCTCCCGGAACACAAAAGCTTCCTGAATGGAGATGGAGATGTCAAAGTGCTATTAGAAATGGCCGAGCTGGAAGAGGCTGGCTGCCGCGCCGCTTCCCAGTCAATAGGCTTTAATGTGCCAAGGAGCTGGGAACAGTCGCTGCACCAGCCTGTGTGTGTGTGTGTGTGTGTGTGTGTGTGTGTGTGTGTGTGTGTGTGTGTGTGTGTGTGTGTGTGTGTGTGTGTGTGTGTGTGTGTGTGTGTGTGTGTGTGTGTGTGTGTGTGTGTGTGTGTGTGTGTGTGTCTGTTTTTTGACTAGGCAATCAGTTAAAATTCATCCTCCTTGTAAGTGTCTCATCACGAATGATCAGACTTTAATAGACTATAGGGGGAATTAAAAGTGGGATTCTGTGTCGACACTCTGCTTCTGCTGCCATCAGCTGCCTCCTCTTCCTCTGATCCTGTTATCCTGCTCGGCCCTAATTGTGTCATGTCGAGAGCATGCCTAAATCAAAAAAGCGAGCACTATGGGATGTCTGCTTGAATAGAAACAAAGGCGCTGCCAAGTGTCACCTGCTGGGGTTAACCCTGCGGTTGCCAACACTTCCACAAAGCAGATTAAACAGTGCAGCAGACGAGGCTTTCACTGTCTCACCTACGGTACTGCAGCCTTCCTGTCAGCAGAGCAGGAGAGCTGCACACGCATTTGTATAGGAGAGCACAGATATACTGTGTGTATATATACACACACAGACACACACACACACACACCCCTCTCTCTAATTAGCACGAGGGAGTCCTGGGGGCAATCGTAGCTGAGGTTAATGAGTGAAGGAGAGAGCGGAAGAGAAGGGGTACGAGGCTGCACTGGTGCTCCAATATAACACGCTGCTCTTATCACGCTGTCACCCTGAAGGGGCATCATCCTCACGGCATCCACATTGATGTACGGGCCTGTGACACTTCACATGTGTTCAGTGTGCGAGCGGGTGTGAGAGTTCCTGTCTCTGCTTGGCGGTGATCCTTTCTACCCATCTTTGTCTTGTATCATCTCTGTCTCTCTCTCCCTCTCTCTCTCTCTTCACATCTCTCTCTCCGGAGAGGCCCCAGTTGTGACGGCGTGTTTTCCGAATCCAGAGCGAAATCAGTATGCAAAGTGAAAGACAGAGAGACGGAGCTGCCACAGCGGTCCTGCCTGAGCGTCTCTGTCTGTTCTCAGAGAAGCTACATCAAACCTCGCTTCATCCTCTGCAGATCTGCTACATCCGTCCAAACCCCCCCCCGATCAATCCTCTGAGGGATTCCTTTTAACCGTATAATGAGTTTGGGTGTCTATCAAACAATACAGACGATAAGCTCTCAATTTCAATTACTGAGAATGTCACCGAGATCAATCGCTTCTGACCAGTTAATGTGCCTTTGCCTTCAAAACGGTACATACGAGGAATGAAATAGTATAAAAGTCTAATCTGCCTTAGTATGGCTGCCCTCTTTCAGTGTGTGTGTGTGTGTGTGTGTGTGTGTGTGACCCATGGCAGACGGGAGGAAGTGGATCGGCCTCGGTGGCTCATGTGGCTGTCACTCCAATCACAAAGGGAGGGGAGGGGGAAGGGACAGAGGAGGAGGAGGGTCCTGCATTATTAAAGAGAGTGCTGCCATTAGAGACATTTATACGCCGCGCTGACTCGATCAAACAAAAGCACAAATACACATGCGGAAGTACACACATGCAAACACACACACACACACACATGCACACCCACTCATTGGCTAAGGTCACATTTAATACATTGGAGAACTTACAGGGATCACTGTTGATGTAGTTGAGGGTAATAAAACATGGTACCGGTGTTACATTTCCATGTTTTGCTGGTGACGATATTTATATTATTATTATTACTGCCAGAATCAAACTTCAGGGTCATATTCAGCCAACTAAAACAGCGCTATCGTGCAGTGATTGAAGACGCTGTAGCTGCACGTGTCTTCCATGTCACAGAGCAAACGCGAGTGCATTTCTCTGGCGTCTCGACGTGTTGCTGCTACCTCTTCACCTCCCTGGCCTTTGTTTTCTTTTTTTTGGATCTCTCGCCCGTTGCCGACCACGCTCGGAGTGAGCACAGATGTATACGGAAAAGAAAGATAGAGAAGGAGAGAAAGAAAGGGAAACAGAGGGGGAACGCCGCTCACAAGCATCAATTGTCGATTTATGGCCACTGCTCCCTGAACCACACTGTATAAATTTCCAGTGTGACATCCGTTTCTACTGCTTCCAAGCCGACCGGAGCGCCGTCCCACCAGATCTCCTCCCCAGACGCACACTTGGAAACCTTAAGTACAGACATTGTGCCAGATGTAGTCTGCCTTTGGTTTTATTTATTAATTTCTCTCCAGTTGTGAAATGTGGACTTTTTTCTATATTGGAATCACCGCGGGGGAATGACAATTGATGTGCTAATGTCTCAAAGGAGTGCAGCTTTACTGCGTTTGATGTAGCCGCTGCCATGCACACGAAACTGATATGCACTGTACGTACACGCTCACACACACACACACACAGATAGGAGTGTATGACAGTAAATCATGGATGTGATGCCTATGAGTGGGTTGAAGATTATGAGAAGGGCCAAAGAGGACCAGGGGAGGTTTTGCGTCCAAAG